>NC_090321.1:17317202-17628555 GCF_040869045.1 Eurosta solidaginis
TACGCGTAGCCTGATGTCCAGAGAGTGCTTAGATTATGGAGGGAACACATCTCTGTTCTCCTAAATGGAGGCAGCAATTCAGCGTGCAGAGATGAAGAACCCGATCCCGCAATCGATGATGATGGAATACATGTCCCCCCGCCCGATTATGACGAAGTTAGAATAGCAATAACCAGATTGAAAAACAACAAGGCCGTGGGCGCTGATGGATTGCTTGGGGAGCTATTCAAGTACGGCGGCGAGGTGTTGGTAAGGCGCATGCAGCAGCTTCTTACCGAAATATGGGCGGAAGAGTGCATGACCGACGGTTGGAATCTAAGTGTTCTTTGCCCAGTCCACAAGAAGGGGGATACTGCAAAATGCACCAACTATCGGTGAATCAGCCTTCTCAGTATCGCATATAAGGTCCTTTCAAGTGTATTGTGCGAAAGATTGAAGTTCACCGTGAACCGGATGATTGGACCTTATCAGTGCGGCTTCAGACCTGGTAAATCTATCATCGACCCGCGAAAAAACAATCGACACACATCACCTCTTCGTCGATTTTAAAGCCGCCTTCGACAGCACGAAAAGGAGCTGCCTATATGCCGCTATGTCTGAATTTGGTTTCCCCGCAAAACTTATACGGCTGTGCAAAATGACGTTGAGCAACACCATCAGCTCAGTCAGAATTGGGAAGGACCTCTCCGAGCCGTTCGAAACGAAATGAGGTTTCAGACAGGGTGACCCCCTATAGTGCGATTTCTTTAATTTGATGCTGGAGAAAATTATACTAGCTGCAGAACTTAACCGCACTGGAACAATATACTATAAAAGCGTGCAATTACTGGCATATGCTGATGACATTGATATTATCGGCCTAAACACCCGCGCTGTTAGCTCTGCTTACTCCAAACTGGAAATAGAAGCGGTGAAGATGGGTTTGATGGTGAATGAGGACAAAACGGAGTACCTGCTGTCATCGAGCAAAGAGTCAGCGCATATGCGCCTCGGCAACCACGCTACTGTTGGCAGCCATAATTTCGAAATAGTAAAAGACTTCGTTTATTTGGGAACCAGCATCAACATTAGCAACAACATCAGCACTGAAATCCAGCGAAGAATAAATCTTGCCAATAAATGCTACTTTGGACTAGGCAGGCAATTGAAAAGTAAAGTCCCCTCTCGGCGAACGAAAAGCATACTCTACAAGTCACTTATCGTACCCGTCCTGCTATATGGGGCAGAAGCATGGACCATGACAACAGCAGATGAAGCGGCTTTGGGAGTGTTCGAGAGAAATGTTCTTCGAAAGATTTATGGACCTCTACGCGTTGGCGATGGCGAGTACCGAAGAAGATTTAATGATGAGCTTTACGAGCTATACGCAGAGATCAACATAGTCCAGCGAATTAAAACCCAGCGCCTGTGCTGGCTAGGCCATGTTATGCGAATGAAAGATGATGCTCCGGCCAAGAAAGTGTTTCTATCGGAATCCGCCTAGGGAAGCAGAGGAAGAGGGCGGCCCCCACTCCGTTGGAAGGACCAGGTGGAAAATGATTTAAACTCCCTTGATGTGACCCATTGGCACCGGTTGGCGGAGCGAAGGAGCGACTGGCGTGCCTTGTTGGACGGCCATAACCGTTTAGACGGTTAAGCGCCAATTAAATAAGTAAGTAAGTTACGCGTAGCCTGCCTATTTTTATAGAAACGTGGGGTAAAACCCACGGGCATAAGCTAGTAATAATTAATATTCAAATATATGTACATGTGTGTGGGTACAAAAAATAAAGAAACCGTATACAATTTTTCACCAATGTGTTTGTTGTTGCGTATAGAAAACTGTTGGTGATAAAGGGAAAGCTCTTTAAATTTTCTATGTATATTTATGTCTCCTATTCATTTAATATTTGAGTTGTTTGCAAGGTTTCCAATTCAACATTTGATTATAGCATAGCACATAAGTGAATAGAGGACCTTGTGAATTGCTTATTATACTCAGTTGAGCAGAGCTCACAGAGTATATTAACTTTGATTGGATAACGGTTGGTTGTACAGGTATAAGGGAATCGAGATAGATATAGACTTCCATATATCAAAATCATCAGTATCGAAAAAAAATTCGATTGAGCCATGTCCGTCCGTCCGTCCGTCCGTCTGTCCATTAACACGATAACTTGAGTAAATTTTGAGGTATCTTGATGAAATTTGGTATGTTGGTTCCTGGGTACTCATCTCAGATCGCTATTTAAAATGAACGATATCGGACAATAACCACGCACACTTTTTCGATATCGAAAATTTCGAAAAATCGAAAAAGTGCGATAATTCATTACCAAATACGGATTAAGCGATGAAACTTGGTAGGTGAGTTGAACTTATGACGCAGAATAGAAAACTAGCAAAATTTTAGACAATGGGAGTGGCACCGCCACTTTTAAAAGAAGGTAATTTAGAAGTTTTGCAAGCTGTAATTTGGCAGTCGTTGAAGATATCATGTTGAAATTTGGCACGAACGTTACTCTTATTACTATATGTCTGCTTAATAAAAATTAGCAAAATCGGAGAACAACCACGCCCAATTTTTAAAAAAAAATTTTTTTAAATTCAAATTTTAAAAGAAAAGTTAATATCTTTACAGTTAATAAGTAAATTATGTCAACATTCAACTCCAGTAATGATATGTTGCAACAAAATACAAAAATAAAAGAAAATTTCAAAATGGGCGTGGCTCCGCCCTTTTTCATTTAATTTGTCTAGGATAATTTTAATGCCATAAGTCGAACAAAAATTTACCAATCCTTGTGAAATTTTGTAGTGGCTTAGATTCTAGGACGATAACTGTTTTCTGGGAAAAAGGGCGAAATCGGTTGAAGCCACGCCCAGTTTTTATACACAGCCGACCGTCTGTCCTTCCGCTCGGCCGTTAACACGATAACTTGAGCAAAAATTGATATATCTTTACTAAACTCAGTTCACGTACTTATCTGAACTCACTTTGTATTAGTGTAAAAAATGGCCGAAATCCGACTATGACCACGCTCACTTTTTCGATATCGAAAATTACGAAAAATGAAAAAAAGGCATAACTATATACCAAATACGAAAAAGGGATGAAACATGGTAATTGTATTGGTCTATTGGCGCAAAATATAACTTTAGAAAAACACTTGGTAAAATGGGTGTGACACCTACCATATTAAGTAGAAAAAAATGAAAAAGTTTTGCTGGGCGAAATCAAAAGCCCTTGGAATCTTGGAGGGAATACTGTTCGTGGTATTACATATATAAATAAATTAGAGGTACCCGACAGATGATGTTCTGGATCACCCTGGTCCACATTTTGGTCGATATCTCGAAAACGCCTTCCCATATACAACCAAGGGCCACTTCCTTTTAAAACCCTCATTAATACCTTTAATTTGATACCCATATCGTACAAACAAATTCTAGAGTCACCCCTGGTCCACCTTTATGGCGATATCTCGAAAAGGCGTCCAGCCATAGAACTAAGGCCCACGCACTTTTAAAACACTTATTAACACCTTTCGTTTGATACCCATATTGTACAAACGCATTCTAGAGTCAACCCTTGTCCACTTTTATAACGATAATCCGAAAAGGCGTCCATCTATAGAAGTAAGGCCCACTCCCTTTTAAAATACTCATTAACACCTTTCATTTGATACCCATAGAGTACAAACAAATTCTAGAGTCAGGCCTGGTCCACCTTTATGGCGATATCCCTAAATGGCGTCCATCTATAGAACTATGGCCCACTTCCTCTTAAAATACTTTTTAATACCTTCCATTTGATACACATGTCATACAAATACATTCCAGGGTTACCCTAGGTTCTTTTTACAACATGGGGATTTTCCCTTACTTTGTCTCCACAGCTCTCAACTGAGTATGTAATGTTCGGTTATACCCGAAGCTAGCCTTCCTTACTTGTTAATCTTTTATTTTGTATAATATGGGAAAATATATTTTGCCCGTTTGACATTGACAATAGTGCGCTTCTCGCTTTGTCCTTAACAACAAAATGTCAGGCACATAAGAAAAATTTATTTAATAGTTAATAACTTTGCAGTAGCATTCTATAGGCTCATATGCCATAAATACACATCCTTTTATATTTTCGTTCAATGCTCAAAGGAATACTCGCACGCATATTCACTCTTCATTTTATGCTTTTTTACATATTGAAAGCTTTCAAAAATCGCGCAAAGCAAAACAATAAATAAGTAAATGCGCGAAAGGTATTTATATTTGCAACCCTTTAAGTTTATATATGAAACTATTTATTAAAATTACAAAATAAAATATAAAACTATTTCACATACATACATACATACATACAAACAAGCAACATTACCACTGCACATAGACAGCAGTGCCTCAGCATCAGTGCCAACACCCGCCCTCAAAGCAATGGAGCTTCCCTACAATAAGCGAGGCGGACGTTTGTATGTTTGGGCTTTAACGTGAATGCCATCCTACGGCTGCAACCAATCGGCGCAAAGACGCCGCCAACCGGCAACGCGCTATGCGACCCAATCGCGAATTTTCGCGACATTTACGACAACAACACTAACAAAGTTAGTCACAGACGCGCAAGTCGTAGAGTTTGGGGTAAAAATAATGAGCAAAAAATCAGTTGAAAATTATTTGCGCCTTTTTTTTAATGAGCAAGCGAAACGGTTCACATGCACCTACACACGCACACATTCATACATATATGCACGGTCATGTGTTTTAGTGTATGGTTGAAGACCAACCTTGTTTGTGGGTATGAATCTCCTTGCATAGAGCTTGATGAGTACAAAAATGCTTAGCTGCCTAGTTTGTTATGTATGTGTATGAGTGTGTGGTGCATGCAAGTGTGCTAGTGCATGGAAGCATAGTAGTTTGCAATCTCAATGGTTGTATATATGGCCGATATGTGGGTTGTAGCAGGTAGGAAAGCAACGTTCAAAGGACATTTGAAAATGGCGCTATGCGCATGCCTCTGACATGAGAGAGTGAGTGGAAATGTGGTGCATTTGAGAGCATGCTTAATGCGTGTTTATTAAGGAATGTGCATGAAAAATGTTATTACTCAGAAAAATTTAGAACATAATTATAGGCGCTTAGAACTACTGAAAGACATTAACTATTTGCTATTGACTTGTGCATCAAAATGCAGAATGTGTGTTAGGTAAAAGTTTTTAGCAGCCCTTTTGAAACTAATTGAAGAATTGTCTTTGTCTTATAGTTTTGGCTTCCACGATAGAACGGACTGACAACTGGACTAAAAAAGAAATGACTGTCACTTAACCACGCTTCTAAGGACTTAAAACAACAAATTTCCGATAAATTTATTAAATTTTACTATTTTCAAACAATAATATTATTTTACGTGATCAACATCGAAATCTGGGGATTTAAAAATAAAATCATACAAGACATTTTTTTGGCTGTCCCTCCCTATTCTTAGAACAGAAATTTCAGACATTTTTTTTGTGTGGTTTAGATAGTATTCCTTTTGCGGTTTTTCTCCTCCCACCCTTAATACATAAACTAGTATATTCGGCGGATTTTGCCCTGCCTGAAAATTTGTTCAAAACTTGAGCCTTAAGGGGGAAGCGCCCTGTTAATTCTCCATACCATTCTCGACTACTTCATCATCTATTCTTCCCTCTTACTCTTGCCCATCCTTTATCCCATATATCGCCCTCCCACTCCCACTCAAACACTCACTTCCACTCACACTCATTCCCACTTCAGCTATCACTTCCACTGCTAGTCTCACTCCAACGCCTAAATTCTCACTCCCACTCCAACTATCACTCCTAACCCTGCTGTCTTTCCCACTCTCACTCCAACTCTAACTTCTACTCCTACTCCAACTCTCACTTCCACTCACGCTATTACTGTCACTTCTTGTTAATTTAACAAAGCATTTTAGCAGTAGAAGTCAGCCAAGGATAGAACCATATTTCAATTTCATAATTAAAATTCTTCACAGCTTCCTTGAAAGTGGATACACGAATGAGTGTTCCATACGAGCCGTGAGAAAAAAAAGGGTAAAAGTTATTCATTATCTTTTTTCAAAATACCCATTACGCCGATATTATTTTATTTAAAAACCTCCATGGTATGCCATACATCTAATGGATACTTCCACGTTTCATTTTTCGAAGAATTTCCTCCTAAAAGCATATCACTTGAGACCATTTTTTGTAAACTCCGCTTTAGATATGGTCTCTCAATTTCTATGTCCTTAGTACCAATGCCCAAAGCCCTTCCATTATTACGCCACTAACATCCCTCTTAATCCGCTCCTGCAACGTGATCCGTCCCTCACCGCTAGTATTGGTAGCACTGTTCCTCAGACGTTGCAACCCGCTATCATACGTACTACTAATTTCCACCATTGTTGTTTTTGTAGTTGCCTGCCGCAATCACGATCCTTCTTGCTGCTTTCTGTGATCATTGACTGTATCAATTGCTTCTGTAATACCGGCATCGGTTGCCGAGTAAATTACGACACTGTTGGTCGTTTTTTGCTCTGTCCGCCGTATACCTATATGCCAGCTCACCTCCCTCTCAGGCTTTCTAATCTCTTAATCAGGATGTATGCTGCCTTCGTATCATCCCTAGTCTTGGCTTTGTTTGGGGTTTGTGGAACCTTTACTTAACCTTCAATTGATTGAGTGTTACAATAGCTTTTTTCATTAAGAAAATGGTATATATTTTAAAAGCTCAATTTAATTTAGTTAAAGCTCGTGATTAACCTTTTCCCTCCTCTCTGTATTAATCTCCCTTTTTCCCTAACCCCTGTAATTTACTATGCCCTCTGCGTCACCATTAACCATTTCATCCCTTTCATCTCTTTTAGTTCTGCATCTGTCCATAACAATCTCCCCTCCTCTTTCTTCCTTCTTCCGACTGCCTTTTTTATCCTTACCGTCGAGGTACATCCCATTTCACAGCGTAATAAAGACGCTTTTTTTAGAATTGATTGACTTATGCCTCTCTTTTCGCAAAAAAGGTTAACTCAGAAAAAGTTCTAGGAAATAAAATTCAAAAAAGTCGTATAATTGCTATCGGAAAACCTATAAGGTTGCATTAGACAATCGATAAAACATTGTATATGGTGTTCGCCCGGGCGATCTCGCTGTCTGCGGTCGCTCTACCTATAGGCTATACTGCATAGAAAACTGTTTTCGATTTAGACGTCAGTACTAAAATCTTGCCGGTTGCCTTATAGTGCTGCTGGAGGTGGTTGAAAACGGCGGCATGCGCTCACCAAATGTTGTTGCTGCTGCTAAGGATCGTTTGTATATGCGTGAAAGGCCAATTGTATATGTGTGAATGCCCATTATTCCTTTCGACTCCCAGGAAACTAAGTTACTACCTCTTTACGCGTACTGCAGGGATTTAGAATATGATCTTTCAAGCTTTCACATAAAAGTGAGATTCGGTTCAACAAGTTAGCGCTAGCCTGACCCAGCATCTTGCATCTTATAGGGTTTCCAACACTTCAAAGACGAATCACACACGCGACTTTCGTTGTTTTAACCCTTCAACTTTATCGCTACATAAAAGTCTTCAATCATTACAAACAATTCTTAATTAATAATTTCAAATCAAGGCACTAAGAAACCTTTTCATCCTATACTCAAATAATTTAATGTTTCCTTATTAAACCCCATCCACGACAAAATACTTACTTATTTACTTTGCTTTATCCTTGGACGTCTAGACCACGCCGCTGGCTTTTCTCATCTTACAAGCAAGAATTCGTACGTACCTTCTTGGCGAATTTTACATAGAATTTTCAACCCACTCACACATTTTACTCCATATACTCATTTTACTCAACTGCTAAATTTTATCAAGAACTTATGGACATTCGATAGTCTCTGTACGATTTGAAATGTGTTTATGTGTGCATATAGTATAGCACATGTGTATATGCGCGTGTGTATGTATATGTATTTGAAGTATTGGCGTTTCAATGTAGTGTAAGTGTAATTAAAATCCCTTGATTAATATGTAAATTTAATGAGATTACGAATTCAGCGAATAAGATTAGGAACAAGGCAAGTACGAATGAACGCAGTGACAGTTCGAACAGACATTCAAGCAAACAACCGGACGCTTTGAGCACGAGAAAGAGGTAAGTGTGGAAGTACTTAAATATGCGAAGGTGGAGCAGAAGATGAAGTGTGCACCTTTTGACTGTGAAGTGTGTATGTATTAAGTACATATACATGTACATATATACATGGTTAAAAATTTAGTCTTTGGAGCAGTTGAGGAAGAGCGTGCATAATGAAAGCTTGAAGAGGATATTGGTTAATATGCATATAGTTATTGGACTGGTTTGTTGTTTTGTTAGTCTTTTTAAATATTCTTAGATGTGTGCCCACGTTTGTATATGAAGAAGAAATTTGATTTGAAATTTACGTCAGCTTTATTAGTATATACTTAGTAGGTATCAAGATTATAGGAGTAACATATTTCAGACCATAACTATAAGAACTTACATTACACATTAGCAGGCAAAATATGTATATATTCATAAGTTGATGCTTGCATGTGAGAATTTTGTAATCGAATTAAATATCTTATAAAAAATAAGTTTGCCTTCTTGTGTTGAAACTTTGCGTTCAATTGACTTGGCATTTCGAATGGCTGACTTTCTTGATATCTGACTTAGTTATAGGATAATATTTTACTACCATAAATTACTTAAGGCATTTTTCGCTCTAATCTATATATATTAATACATATTATAAATCAAGGTCTTAAGTTTTGTAAGGTGGAGATCTCGGACGCTACTGAACGAATTGGGGTGTTTTTTATCTCAGCTGAGCAGAGCTCACAGAGTATACTAACTTTGTTCGCATAACGGTAATCCGTAACGGCATAAACTAATCGAGATAGATAAAGACTTCTATATATCAAAATGATTTGGGCGAAAAAAGAAATTCATGTAGCCATGTCCGTCCGTCCGTCCGTCCGTAAACACGATAGGTTAGGTTAGGTTGCAAGGGCTGAGCTGAACACTATGGTAACAAGCTCACTACTTAGGCCACCAATGGGCCCATTGTAATACCCTGTACGGTCTCAAAAAGGACCCCTACCCTGCCTAAAGCGGGTCAAACCACCTCGTGGAAATTATAAATGTTTTCAGAGCATTTACTTCATAGCAAGAGACCACAGCGAGGTCATGTAGAAAAGATTTACCGAGGATAGCCATCCTACGCCTACTAAGCGCTGGACAATGACAGAGAAGGTGCTGGACGCTCTCTTCCTCTTCTGTACATCTGCAGCTGCGACAATAGTCGAAGGTCGCTACCCCCATCTAGCACCGCCCTGCCCTGTTAGAACCCTTATCAGGGACGATAGAGCTGATTTGTTTAAAGTCAGAAGCGCTTCTGTGCGCCCCTTGTCATATGAGGGCCAGGTTTGTCTGGATGTCTCACACGAAGATATGGCTGACCATAGTCCATTTGCGATTCTGAAAGTGCTTGTGCTTACACGAAGCCTGAAAGTGGCCATGGGTATGCCTACCGAATAATTTCCCGGAAGGATATGGTCGGTGGTGCCTCTTCTGGCCAGCTCGCCTACTCTGAAATTGCCTTCAATATCCCTGCGCCCAGGTACCCATATGAGGCTGATACTGAAGTGCTGAGCCATCTCGTTAAGAGATCTGCGGCATTCAGTGACCGACCTTGCGTTTTCGACGAATGAGGCCAGGGTCTTTAATGCGGCCTGGCTGTCAGAGAAAATAAACACTCGTTTACCATCCTTAGGCATAGACCCGAGATGGTTCACAGCCCTCTGTATTGCCAGCATTTCCGCTTGGTAAACACTACAGTGATCTGGTAGGCGAAAAAAGGCCTGCTCTCACCTTCCCGTCAAGCTTAGAACCATCCATGAATATGTTGATGGCACCCGGTACCGTATGTTGCCTGGTATTCCAGTCCTGTCGCGATGGTATATATATACTATAATTTTTAACGAAGACGTTATTTGGCGTGCAGTAGTCAGTGCGCGCCGGTATTGGGACTAGGGCGCTCGTGCCCAGGATTGTCGCATGTCCACTAGATCTATTTGACCAGAGACCTGTTTTCCTTACGCGTAGAGCGGCGATGACCGCTATTTCCTTCGCCACCAGGTCAAGAGGTGGAAGGTATAGCATTGTGTTGAGTGCTTCCGAAGGAGTGGAGCCGAGAGCCCCGGTGATGCAGAGCTCCGAACTCCGTTGCACCTTTTGAAGCGTCTTAAGATAGGTAGTTTTAGCTAGTGCAGGCCACCAGACCAAGGCACCATAAAGAAGAATCGGGCGCACAATGGCTGTATAAATCCAGTATGTCACCTTGGGGGAGAATCCCCAGGAGGTGCCAATTGCCCTCTTGCAGGTGAACAGCGCTGCTGCTGCCTTCTTGCATCGCTCCACTATATGGTCACTCCATAATAGCTTCCTATCCAGAATTACTTGATTCGATCGCTAAACGCTAAAAACGTACCCCCAATTCTTGGCGGTGTTAGATTTGGCACCTTATACCTCCCGTGAGGACAAGCTCGGTTTTGTCCGGGTTGACTTCCAAGCCTGTGGCTGTGGCCCAGTGCGAGATTTTGGATAGTGCTCCTTCCATTAGGTTGCAAAGAGTTTGCGGAAATTTCCCCCGCATGGTGACGCAGATGTCATCTGCATACGCGATCACTTGGTGACCTTCCGATTCCATGAGGCGGAGTAGTTGGTTGATGGTAACCACCCAAAGTAGCGGAGAGAGAACACCTCCCTGCGGAGTGCCTCTGCCGACCGGTGTGCGGATCACGCATCCACCTAGCTCAGTTCTAATCTGCCTACGCGTAAGCAGATTGTATATAAACTCCACCAGGCACGCGTCCACCCCCAGATCGGTCAGCGCCGAGGTGATGGACTCAGGGAGAACGTTGTTGAAAGCACCCGCTATATCTGGAAATGCCACCAATGTGTATTCCTTGAGGTCTAGTGACCTTTCGATAGCGGATACCAGTGAGTGCAAGGCCGTGTTAGTTGACCTGCCCTTAGTATAGGCATGCTGTGCTTGCGAAAGAAGCGACGGCTCAATCCTCCTCCTGATGTGATCCTCTAGAAGTCTTTCAAGCGCTTTAAGCAGAAAAGAAGATAAGCTTATAGGCCTATACTCATTTGGTTTAGAGTGGGAGGGTTTCCCTGCCTTGGGGATAAAGACCACGTTGACTTCCCTCCACGATACTGGTACGTAAGTAACCTAAGAAAACCTATAAACATCCCTTTACACCCAGGGCCTTATAAGTTCGGCAGTCTACTGGAGCTGAGCCGGAAAAATTCCATCCGGCCCCGGCGATTTGTAGGGCTTGAAGGTCTGTAAAACCCAATCTATCCTTTTATCATCTGCGAGTTCGCTTATCAGCTGATCATTAGGTGACCCTCCGCTGACAATACTTGAAGACACGCCCGTTCCTGCTGGGAAGTGCGTATCCATTAGCAGGTTTATGGTTTCAGCGGTGGAGTCCGTCCAGTGCCCATCCGGCTTTTGGATGTAACTTAGCTGAGTTGGAGATTTCGATAGCACCTTCCTTAACCGGGAGGCCACGGATGCGGATTCAATCCTGCCGCAGAAATCCCTCCAGGAGGATCGCTTTCCATTCCGGATTTCTTTTTTATATATATTTATCTCCCTTTATAAGCAGCCCATGAGGATTCATGTCCATCATGCTTTGCTTTATTGAAGGCCGCCCTACATGACTTTCTAAGTTTATCAAGATCAGACGACCGCCATGGTGGTTTGTGAGTTTCCAAAACCTTTTTAGCCGGCCAAGCCCTATCTAAAGCATTCCTGCAATTTAGACTGAAATTGTTTACAAACACGTCCAGCTCCTCCTCGCTTTCTGGGACTCCTGAAGACAGGTGCAGTAGGAGTGCAGCTGATGCTGCTTTGCAGTGATGCAGGTTTATTTGGAGGACCCGGATCACTGCTTGATTGTGCTCTCTTCCGTGAGCGTCGCGTCGGAATCGCCATCCTCCAGAAGTTGACCCTCAGAGTATAACCCTCTGAGATACAAGCTTCTGCTCGAACTTGCCGAAGCATAGCCACCAGCTTTTTCGCCCTCGTCTACCTCCATCTCGTCTTCACTGGGGGGAGTTCAGCTACCTCCGTACGAGATGCAAGGTTTACCAAGGCTTCGACGTCAGCTTTATAAACGTTAAGGCTTATATTTTTGAAGCCGTAGCTTACCCTGAAATCCTGCCTTTTCAACGCTTTGTCGCTTGCGCTGTTGAGCAGCAGGACTATCTGCATCGTGGCCCGCTTAGTCTTCTCCACGTTAACCACCTTCCATTTTTGGGTCGGTAGACCCGGTTTGTACTCCTGGAGCAGTTCCAGGATATCATCGGGGTCCGTTGGCGTCACTGGAAAACAGGCTCGCGCCCTTGGTCGTGAGAGGATGTCACACGCCTCCACTACCTTGAGGCGCGCGCCTGGATACACCTCCCCTATCAGCGAAACGGCGGCTTTATAAAGCTTCGCCGACCTGGCGTCGTCACACGCAATTAGTTTTATATTGCCCTGGAACCACCCCGCATCGGTATAAGAAGGTGGCGGACCAGGGTTATCTTTTTTGACCTTAACGGCCACAGTAGCGAGCGCTGCCTCAATCCACTTCCACTGCTGTTTCGGGATCCTGCCATCTTCGCTGCTCTCGTCCATAACACCAATGATCTGCCGATCCTTGGCTATTTCGGCGAAAGACCGAGCCCAGCCTCCCTGCATCTTGGCTCTTTTCGGCGCCGTGGGGTTGGTTTCATCTATAGACCGCTGGCGCTTCGAGGCTTCATCGCTCTCGACCCAGTCCGACCTGAACTCCGGCAATATTTGCTTCGTCCAAGCAAGATCACGCTGAGCCTTCGACCAGTCCTCCGCGGAAACTTCCCCCTCCCTAACCGGCGAGGAGGTATTCTTACGCAGGATCGGGGCAGCCCAGCGCTTGTCCTGATGACTGGGCTTTTTGACTCCCTTGACCCTGGAGTCAATATCCAGTCCTCCATACTATACTATGCTTTTACTTCTTGTGGTACATCTACATTTGTTTTATTTATGGAAATATAAAAATGTATAATAGGAAATATAAAAATAATAACAGTCAAAATATACCAAGAAACCCCATGATCTATAAGTCGGTATCATATATACCCAAATTATCAGAGCGGCTAACTGCATCGGAATGTTATGACAAAGAAGAACTAAAAATAGCACACAAACCAACGAATACTTTAAAAAATTTTTTCAATCAAACAAAATCAGCGGCACCGTTAATAGAAAAATACAATATGGTGTATGAAATTCCATGCAACGGTAATAACGACGAATCTTATCAAAGTATATACGTAGGATATCACAACATAAATCCGACTATAAATATTGTCACCAAACTAACAACCACAAAACAGCACTTTTGGCCCACTGTGCAAACAGCCGGCACGAGCCAGATTTCAACAACACAAAGATTCTACAACAAGAGCAACAGTACAGCAAGCGCTTCATTCTCGAGATGTTGCATATTATAAATAGTCCAACTAATAAACGATTAAACTATAGAACGGACTCCGATCATTATTCCGCTCACTTATACAAACATTTACTGACAAACAGACAGTAAACAACTCCACGTCACGCAGTGCAGACGTGTAAATAAAATGTATGTAAACAGTATTTTTGTTTTAATGTTGATTTTTATTATTTGTTAAAATTTAAATATATAATTTGTTAAAAATGTGATTTTGTCAACAGTCTGCCCTGACGACGTTTACCGGTGTGTAGCCGAAATATATTGGAGATAAACAAAACCATATGTATTTTATTTAACATTGACCTAAAGCCGGCAAAATAAATAATTGTTTAATCATTAACACCTTTGATTTGATACCCATATCGTACAACACATATTCTAGATTCACCCCTGGTCCGCCTTTATGGCGATATCCTGAAATGGCGTCCACCTATAGAACTATGGCGCACTCCCTTTTAAAATACGCTTTAATACCTTCCATTTGAAACCCAGGACATTCAAAAACATTCCAGGGTTACCCTAAGTTAATTTTGCTAAATGGTGATTTTCCCTTATTTTGTCTCCAAAGCTCTCAGCTGAGTATATTTATAATTTTCGGTTACACCCGAGCTTAGCCTTCCTTACTTGTTTTTAATTCTAATATTAACCCGTACAAAAATAGCTGCCTAAAATGCAAACTAGCGCATATTTAAAATATTGACGAATAAAGTTTTAAAATTCTTTTAATCAGTGGCAGCAAGAAGTATAATTGCGTGAGTCGTAAATCAGCTTTCTTTCGTTTGGTTTGTCCTTTTTTTGGGTGATTTTACAAAACGTTTCACTTTTGTTAAGTAAACATCTGATGTGTAAAGTGTAAGCGTAAGTTGAGTCCTAGTAAGTGGTGTACTAAATGGGGTGTACATGTAAAATGTAAATGCAGGCGTAGTGTGTTGTATTTGTATACTGTATAGGTGAGTAGATAGTGTAAGCGTAGTGTGTGGGATTGTTATGCAGTACAGAAAGTAAGCACAAGTGTAGCCACTACTCTGTAGGGTAATATGGGGGGTTAATGTACGTGGTAGATTATACATGACCGAACAAGGCTAGGCAAGTAAAAAACAGGATAGGCAGGGAAATGAAAAAAAGGAAGGGAAAGGAAAGAAAAAGAAAGGAAGGGAAAGGAAAGGAAATGAAATGAAAAGAAAGGAAAGGAAAGGAAAGGAAAGGAAAGGAAAGGAAAGGAAAGGAAAGGGAATCATGTATTGGAGGTCAAAACCGAAGCTGGAACCGAGCAGCACAACGTGATATTAATTTTTCGTCTAATTTTCGTCTTACATTTTTATTTATATATTTAAGTTTGTTACTAAATATCTCCTAGATTAGTTCGACTTTTTTTATTATTATAAGAGTTGCTCATCTTGGTTGTACTATAAAAGATCTTAGATCTTATTGTTCTAATATCTTGTCAATAAATAAATGAAAGTGCAAGCGCTTTGTTTTCGATGAATAGCCGGTTATCGATGAGCTACGTTTTTTTTCATCGACTAGATGTAGACGTAATATCCATTTCTTACCGACCAGTTAGCTTATTGTCATTGGTGTGTTTTCGACGACGTATAGACAGTTTTTCATGTGTTCCGAAGTGTTATCAATTTTCCATCAAAAATATAGTTTATCGTTTTTTTATCGAAAGTTAATCGATTTTTTATCAATGTTCTGTATAAAAGTTGTTGATAATCTACCGAAAACTTTATCAATAAGTAATCGATTTGTTATCGCTGTGTAATTGACTTATCAAAAAGTTATCGATTTTTATTGAAAAGTTATCAATATGTTATGGAAGGTTGCTGATAAATTATCGGAAAGATTTTTATATTTTATTGAAAAACTATCGATTGTTTATCGAAAAGTTATCGATGTGCTCCAAAAATTTATCGGCTTGCTATAGAAAGTTGATATGCCTAAAATAAACTATCGCTTTTTAATCGATATGATACGTATATTTTATCAAAATGTTATCGATTTTTATCGAAAACTTATTTATTTATTATCGATGACACATCGGTTTGCTATAAAATTTATATCTATATGAAACTGATACCGGTTTGTTATGAAACTGATACCGATAAAGCTTTCATAAAAGCGATGACACATCTGTAACTTGTCTACCGATAAGAAGCCAATAAGAAACTAATTCCTTTTGTTTTGTTGATTTTCTTTACTGGAATTACCCTTTTCAACTCAATGTTATTCGAAAATGATATTATATCAAAGCTTCTAAAATATATGTATTTATGTATGTATACCGTTGCATTCCCAGTAAAAAATCGATTTATTAAATTTCATATTTGTGCTAAATTAATTAAATTAATTTATTGCATTTCGCAAGGTACGTCCCAGTCGTTTTCTTAATTATACAACTCAGCATCTTCTGCACATTATCACAATATTGTTTATTGCGCATGCGTTGCATTCTTTAACTGCTGCCCTTCAATATCTAAGTACCTGTAAGAAACAAATACACTACAATGTATGTACATTAAGCTGGGTTGATTTGCATGGACGAAAGTTAACCCATATCGCGCCATCGATTTTTCGACAGGTCTTGGGCTCAGGAAAAAAAATTTCCACTAAGCGTACCCAAAAAAATAATTTTCGAACCTACAAAATTTAAGTTTTTTGACTTTTTTTCTTTGATTTTTAAGGTTTTCTTCATAACCTACTTAAAAAATTTTCATTTGATTTTAAAATTTTCATGTATACCCTGTCCGACTCAAAATTGTCCGCTTAAACTTTGGCGATAACAGTTTTATGAAAAAAAAAAAAAAAAATTTTTTTCGGTTTTGAGGAGTGTTTTGGTAAAAAAATTTATTTTTTCGCCATTTTTTTAAGGGTTTCTTCAGAAACGTGCAAAGTGTTGCCGATGAAAATGAAATTTGTCTCATAGTTCTTATCCCATTTAGAATTATGCGGTAAAAACTTTGGCATTAACAATTTTAAAAAACAATTTTTTTTTTGGTTTTTGGGACTTGTTTTGGTCGAAATCGATTTTTTTCATTTTCAAGGCTCCAAATCATTTTTTATGTATATGCTTCCGTTAGACCCACCAATAAGTATACCAAAATGATCAGGGGACGAGCTGAGTTGATTTAGCCATGTCCGTCTGTCCGTTTGTTTGAACGCAAACTAGTCCCTCAATTTTTGAGATATCTTGATGAAATTTGGTAAGCAGGCATATTTTGATGGGGGATTTGACATTTGTCGGATCGGACCTCTATAGCATATACCTCCCACACAATCGATTGTTCAGTAAGAGGGTTTTCGCCATTTCTGCCTCATTTTAACAGCTAGCAACATCAAATATTACCACAAGCTTAGGTATTGGGCATAGATGGTTTTCTAAAAAAATCGTATAAATCGGACTAAAAATCGATTTCGAAAAAAATGATGAAAATTCTCTTACCTGAACAATCGGTTGAATGGGATATATATTATAAATATGTCCGATCTTGACGATTTTTTCAGATAACTATATATGCCCAATACGTAAGCATCTGGTAAAATTTGATGTTGCTAGCTGTTAAAATGAGGCAGAAATGGGGCAGAAATGGCGAAGACCCTCTTATTAAACAATCGGTTGTATGGGAGGTATATGCTATAGAGGTCCGATCCGGTCGATTCCGACAAATGTCAAATTCCCCATCAAAATATGCCTGCTTACCAAATTTCAACAGGATATCTCAATTGGGGGACTAGTTTGCGTTCAAACAAACGGTCAGACCGACGGAGAGACGGACGGATGGACAGACGGACATGGCTAAATTAATTCATCTCGTCCCCTGATAATTTTTGTATACTTATTGGTGGGTTTAACGGAAACATATATTTACATAAAAAATGATTTGGAGCCTTGAAAATGAAAAAAATCGATTTCTACCAAAAAAAGTCCCAGAAACCAAAAAAAAAAAATTTTTTTTAAAAGTGTTAATGCCAACGTTTTTATTATCGCATAATTTTAAGTGGGATAGGAACTATGAGACAAATTTGTTTTCATCGGCAACAGTTTTGCACGTTTCTGAAGAAACCCTTAAAAAAATCGCGAAAAATTAATTTTTTCACCAAAACACTCCTCAAAACCCAAAAAATATTTTTTTTTTCAAAAAACTGTTATAGCCAAAGTTTTTAGCGGACAATTTTGAGTCGGACAGGGTATACATGAAAATTTTAAAATCAAACGAAAATTTTTTAATTGGTCATGTAAAAAACCTTAAAAATAAAAGAAAAAAAGTCAAAAAACTCAAATTTTGCAGGCTCGAAAATTATTTTTTTTGGGTATGCTTATTGGACCTTTTTTTCCTGAGCCCAAAACCTATCGAAAAATCGATGGCGCCATATAGGTTAATAAATCGACCCATCTTAATGTACATTGATCATTCACTAATACCATAACACACTTACTCAATTCATGCTTGAATCGCAGACTCGCATGGCCTGATTTATGAAGCTGCTTAATTACAACAATAAACAACAAAAACATAAAAAAAGTACAAAAGTACGAAATGCTTAGGTACATGTGGAGGGATGTAGTATAAGAAGCAGCCATTAAATTAATGAAATCAGTTATTCGGTCTGAGTTGTTGTAGCGATTTAATCCTTGAATTTTCGAAAATAAAAAAAAAAATAAAATAAATAAACGTAAAAAGTAAAGAAACTTGATAAAAAATTAAACGACATGACAGCAGCAACAATTAAAGAACAACAAGAAAATCAACACCGCAAAACAGATCAACAGCAAAAAAAAAGTGAAATTAAAAAGATCTTGCGAATGCAGAGTTTTGTATATCCGATGCGAATGCGGAAGATATTTATTTATGGAAAATAATTAAGTCGACCCGGCCATGTTCGGCTCGGACTCAAGAAAAAATATATAAATTTGTGCTTCTAGCTTGAGTATTATTTATCGTTATCCGAAGAGATTTTAAGCCGATCTTCGCTTCCAATTTGCCTCGTGCTCCTTTTAATTTTTGCTACAAATTGGCGGGCAGGCAGATGAGTTTTCACTGAAAAGCTTTACATGGCAGAAATACATACATTCGGAGTGGTAGCCAAATCACTGCTGAAGAGCGAATGCGCGTAGAAAAACTTTTTTTTAATTAAAACATTTGTTTTGATGTTGCTTTACCCGGGTGTGAACCCAGGATCTTCGGTGTGTTAGGTGGAGCATGCTACCACCACTCCACGGCGGCCGCGACTTAGGTATTCCTATTCGTGGAGCTTCTCGACATGATATTTTTTTATTATAGAAGTGAATGTTTTAATGTTCATGCTTGTTTTTGAAATTCAATCACGCAGGAAGGGCAGAACAGATCTGGATAAAATTTGATCATAGGAAAAACTTAGGTCAAGTTGAACTGGCCGATCAACAAAGGCCTCACTGAATTTGTTCTAAGTGTTACCAGAATTTTTTGAACGAGAAACCCCCCATTCGGTAGCAGGACTAATATTATAGGATAACTCCGTCCCCTTGGAAAATACTAGAAGTTTTCTATGATCTAGGTTAATTGGTCTGGAGTCTTGACTTCACGGGTGCAAGACATGAACACTCAACTTGCTCAAATGTTTCTTCCTGCTGCTTTCGCTCCCTTCCATCTGCTGCAACTGACAAGGCCTAACTTATAGACATATTACGCGCAAAGGCAGTGTCCAATTAATATGCGCATCGTGAGCATTAAGTTTGGTTTCTTTAGAAATATGAGCAAGTTTGTGAGTCTTACATCTTAGGAGTGACACATGATCCTGGGATTTTTTCCACGCCCTTTTTGCTTGATGGATCACATGCAACTCCTGACTACTTTGGATTTCTCCCAAACGAATTGGAACGTCTACCTTCGATTCATGGAGCGCTGCACCCTCTGCAGTGAACGCTAATTTCGGTTATTTTTTTAGCACGCCAAAACTCAGATTTTGATTTAATTTGGCCTAAGATGGACTTTAGTCTGAAAAAGATATTCTAGTAACATAATTTCGTAAAAGGGAAGGGGTTCGCACGCCTCCTGGAAGAAGTTGCTCCTTATGTAATATCTAAGTAAATTGACCTTGAATAATGATGGATGTTAAGGCTTCTTGTGACTAGATCGAGATCTACCGATTTTGAAAAGTTAGCAATGTTCCAAATCTATATGTGTTAGATCATTAAATTTGGTAAATGGTTCATAAAATCCAAGTCGTGTTATTGGAGAAGGTCTTGGGAAGTGTTATCGATGTTGACAGTTCTTTAATGGACATAGATTCGGTAAGTTCCGGTAGCAAGCACCATAAAGGTACTAACCCCACGGTCTCGGTAGCAGTTTAATATGCCTAAAATTAACCTTCTAGGCCATACAAAAAAAAAACGTCTCAAGACTATATTTCCACGCCGTTTTATTAAAATGGTTAAAATATTTACCAAGCCCAATATTTTTTGGTATGATGGTCGAATTAGGTTCAAGCCACTTGGGAATATGGGCAATGCAAGTTGCGCGTGATGATTGGTATAGTAGTGTGTGGTAGTGTGCTTCCCATATCATACCTAAGGTCCAGGGTTCAAGTCTCGAACAGCGCAACATAAAATTTAGACCAAATGAATTTTCAATTAGAAAAACTTTTTCTAACCGTGTTGACCTCTGCAGTGGTTTGGCAAAGACTCCGAGTGTGTTTCTACACATCACTGAAAATTCATTTGACTTTCGGTGTTGGCAAAAAAATTTGTAGATGGCGTTCCGCCAAATTATGGAATTAATCAAAAAGAAGCACGACACGAGTTGGAAGAAAAGTTCGGCCCTAATTTCCTCGAAGGTAAATCGCGCCAAGTGTTTATTTATTTATTTTTTTTTTAACAAAAGATTTATTTTCATACTACGCGTTTTCAAGCGTAGCGCCTTCCTCAGGGAGTCTTTTAAATAAAATTCGTAAATATATAAAAGTGTTCCTTAAATTCAAATTTTGTAGGTTTACGAAGATCTTGATAACTTGTATCAAAAAATCACTATTTGCTCTTGCTTTACAATATCTTTTACAAGATTTATATATGTAATCTTAGTTATGTCAGCCCTTTGGTTATTTATCACTATAGATGGACTGATATTGATCATTTTGCCTTAGGCTCGTTTTAAAATGTCACATGGCAACAACTGCTTGTCTCATTGCAAATTTGCCGATTTATTTTCTTCGAAATATTGTAAAAACTATCCGTTCTTTAGTGCGAATATTCACAACATCCCTACTACTCATACATACATATGTTTCTATTAGGGTATGGCGATCGTATAGCAATGGCATCTACTGCCGTCTACGTCGTCTGCGATTTTAATCGACTTTAATCAAAACCATGCATAAACAAAAAAAAAAAAAACAAACGCAAACACAAAGAGAAGTTTACACGTATACACATCGAATATAATCATTTCAGACACGCCCACATGCAATTATGTTATAGTGAAAAAAAAAAAAAATTAAATAAAATGTTCGCCTTGCTTCATTATTAATTTTTATTATTTGCCAACAATAAGCAGGAAATACAAACAAAAAGAAGTTAAAAGTACAAAAAAATATACCTATATGTACAAATAATAATACAGGAAAGCTCATTATGAAGTTAAATTAAGAACTAACAAGTAAAGGTGTCTAAGTTCGGGTGTAACCAAACATTATATACTCAGCGTGAACTTCAATTGCACATTTCATTTCAGATAAATTACTTTTCTACATAACACGTGACACCGCCTGTTTAAAAAAAATGTCTCCCCATTTCCTCATACAACAAAACTTGATAAGTGAAATATCATTGATTAAAAACTATTTTTTGCTAAGACAAATCTTATTATTCTAGTCTGCGACCCTTTTAAACTTGTTTTATATCTAACTTGCCGTAGTCTTTAACCGATCCCGTCCATTTTTACTAGAAATATTGTGAGGAATATTAGTGACACTAAGTGATACTCACATCACTAATCTGATACTAAGTAAATAAAGCCACAACAACAATAAAGCAAGCTGCCACACTTGTATGCACATAAACAAATCAATCATTACACAAACACATGCATATATCTGAGATACTCCCAAAAGTAGGTAATCATCAGTGGAAGTATCACTCACATATACACGCGCATATGGCTATGCGAGAAGCTATAATCGTACATCTGTGTTATAGCTGATAAGTTTACAGCTGGTAGTAAACTCTAGAAATAAAAACGCCTATAAATATACCAACGAGAAAACCAAAGAGTATGAAAGCAGCACCAGCTGAGGCACGACGAATCAGTTTGATTTATGCACGCTATCTGTTGAGAAGTAGAAGTGTTTTTGTGAAGTACTTTAATAAAGGCCATTTTGCATTATTGAATAGTGGAGTTATTTATTCAACAGTTTAGTGATTCGAACGTTAGTAAAAGTTTGCAAATAAGCGGAATTGCACTAAATTCGTTACAATATTTTCTTCTATAAGGAAAATATGTGTGCACAATTTCATTACGATATGTTAATTTTTCTTCGAGTTATGGCTCCCGAAACATAGAAAATTGCATAGTCATAAAAGGGGCGGTGTCGCACCCATTTTCAAAAAAATTTAGTGTTTTCCAATCTAATGTTATAATTCAATTTAGAAAGTAAAACTCTCTTGATACAAAGCTCCTTTTCGCTAAGATATAGCTTATTATTTTCGTCTAATACCCTTTCAAAAATCGTTTATATAAAAGTGGGCGTGGTCTCTAACCGATCTCATCCAATTTTTTAGAAATATTTTCTGCTATAAGGAAAACCTGTGTACCAAATTTTGTTAAGATCCGTAAATTTTTCTTCGAGTTATGGCTCCTGAAACATAGAAAATTGCTTAATCATAAAAGAGGTGCCACACCAATTTTCAAAAATTTTTGTATTTTCCAATTTAATGTTATAATTCAGTTTAGAAAGTAAAATTCTATTGATACTAAGCTCTTTTTAGCTAAGATATAGCTTCTTATTTTCGTCTACGACCCTCTCAAAAATCTTTTATACAAAAGTGGGCGTGGTCTTTAACCGAATTCGTTAATTTTTCTTCAAAGCATTCCTTACAGTAAAGGCAACATTTCTGCCGAATTTTGTTATGATTTTTCATTTATGATTAATAATACTTGTAAAATTGATTTTTTCACAAGTGGGCGGTGCCACGCCCATTTAAAAAAAAAATTTCAAATTTTTTTTAAGAGTCTCAATATCACCCCACACGTCAAATTTCAACATTCTAGGTGTATTATTTACTAAATATTCAGGTTGTTTGTGTTTTCCAAAATGTTATATATATAAAAATTGGGCGTGGTTATCATTCGATTTCGCTCATTTTCAACACTAATCTATTCTGGGTCCAGAAAAGCTCGTGTACCAAATTTGGTGAATCCCAATATTTACTCAAGTTGTCGTGTTAACGGACAGACGTACCGACGGACGAACGACCGGACATGGCTCAATCAAATTTTTTTTCGATACTGATGATTTTGATATATGGAAGTCTATATCAATCTCAATTCCTTTATACCTGTACAACCAACCGTTACCCAATCAAAGGTAATAAACTCTGTGTGCTAAGCACTCTGAGTATAAAAAAATACGAAATAAAATTGCTTATTATTCGTTAATTAAGGGCTACTGAAGCCAATTACAAATATATATGTATGTATTGCGACAGGTAAGGGCGATAAGAGTGTGAAGGGATATGGCAAAATAAAAGCGAAAATATAAATAACTTTGTTGAGTGCTTCATCGGCGGATTTTAATAATACCTAATAATATAGCAGTACGAAATTAGAAGTAAATGAAATTGTTGGTATTTATGTATGTGCCACATAGTAGCAAATGCAGTAAAAAAGGTATGACAGATGGTCGGGAATTTCGTGATATGCATAAAGATTGCACGTTTATTATTCGTACGGTATACCAAAGGACACGGTAAAATTGGTTTTACTCGATTTGTATATCAATACCCTGCAAAATTTGAATTTCAAAAATTGTCTATCGTTTACTTTCAGTTACTCAATCCCTCTTCTTCTCACTCTCCTGCTCCCTCTCTTCCTTCCACTCTTCTGTCTGTTCCTTTCGTTCTTCCTCTCCCTTCCTCTCCGCGTTCTTTTGCACTTCCCATACCCGCCCCCTTCTTTTCCATCTCTTTTTCCAGCTATTGTTCCTGTTCCTATTCTTATTCCTAATTCTACTCATATGCTTATTCGTATTCCGGTTCTTATTCCTATTACAATTCCTATTCCTATACATATGCCCATTTAGGTTCCTATTCCTAATCTTATTCCAATTCCTATTCCTACCCTTATTCCTATTCATATTGCTATTCCTATTCCTATTCATATTCCTATTCTTTTTCATATTCCTATTCTCTTTCATATTCCTATTCCTATACCTATTCCCATTCGTATTGCTTTTCTTATTCCATTCATTTCCCTCTCCCTCTCTCTTATTTTCTCTCAATCTCCCGCCTCCCCTTCCCTCTCTCTTCACCTCCTTATATCCCTCCATCTACCACTCTCTATTCATCTTCCTATCCATCTCCGTCTTTTTCCAATTCTGCCTCTACCCAAACTTCTGTCTCTACCTTTCCCTCCACTCTTCCCACTCCCTGTATTTCATCCGCTCTCATTATCCCTATTCGTCTTCTTCTTCATCTCCCACTCTCTTTGCATTTTATCGAAGACGGAAGGTAGAAGTAGGTTCATTCGTCTGCATGTGAAAAACCATACTTATCATATCCTTCTTTGAAAATACTTAATGGCTAGAAGTACACCCTCTATAAGGTAAGCGAGCTCTGAAAGTGAATTGACAGGTTGCCTTGACCGTTCTTGTTGGAAAATATCTATTCTAATTGTTGATGTACTCATGAGATACTACTCATTTCTGTTCCTTCGCTTCAGCTGGCAGCGTGGTTTTGCTTTGACGAGATAGTTCTTTGCAGCTAATTAGTCTAATATGCTCGACAATTGCCATGTACCAACTCGACTGTAGTGCAAAATATTTGATTTGACCAGTCGAACTTTTAGGTTACATCTTTTTGCTCTTATTTCTCTTAAAGCTGCAACAAAACTCCTTTAATCAGCTGCAGTAGACTGACAGTGAAGAGTGAAAGATCTTACATACGTAGAACCGCTATCTAGTTGCACGCTACATCCCCTTGAAGCGCCCGAGTACTGCGCATAAGGCTGCTACCTCTACCTCTCCCCTTCTACGCTGCGCTGTCTTTACATGCAATATATACATCTAAGCTGTTGAGAGGAGATGGCAAGTAGTAAGCACATTCCAACATGTAAACTAAGTAGTCTTTAAACTCAAAAGCATACACAAAGCCATTCGAAAACTAAATTTTAATGCAATTAGTGATGCTCCAACTTCTAAACTGTCATGCAATTATAAATCCTTTTCTCCGCGGAGCCTTTATGCACTCGATCATTGGCATTACGCTTACAAGCACTTTAATTATTGTTGTAATGATTTTATATACACAAACTACAGCAATGAGATCTGTAAAATTTAATACCAACAATATACACACACATACACATTTAAGTATGTATGTGCAAACTATTTAAATTGAACACACACACACACTTACATACAACAAATGCATATGTGAGGCCGTCAACATAAAATGAATTATGTTATTTGAAATTAGTTTACAACCTCACAACAGTCAACTGAATTGCAGCAGCAGCAGCTAAAAGCGGTAACAACTTTCTTGGTGGCTCCCACCTCCTGAGGCGCTGCGCATGCGCAAATTTTATACTCAATCGCTTGCATTCGTAAAGCTTGTCGAGTTGTGGACCATTATTTGGCGCACCAAATGAAACTAAAATACTATCTAGCGTTGTTGTAATTGTTGCTGTTGTTGCTTGTATTTGCTGATATATTCAGGTTAATTTCAATATGTGGCATGCAACATGCCGCCCTCCTTGCCGTTCATCTTTCATTTCATTTCGTGCGCATTGACAGCAGACGTTAATGGGAAATTACAAGATGGCATTGCCACAAACTCGCATTATAAGCTGTAATTAGAGAGGTGCATAGCAAACACACATACACACACGCACACACACACACATGTGTATCATGCATAATGTTGTTGAGTTAAAGACTAAGTTGCAACAGGCAGCAGGAAGCAGTTGTTCATATGTGCAATAGTTGTTGTTGTAGTTTGTTTTTCATTGCTTGCAGTTTCTGCGGCGCTGCATAACAAAGTCGCCACAATTTGTTTTTATAATTGCACCAGCGACAGACGTGGCAGCTTTGCAAATTTGTGGCAATGCATCCTTTATTGGTGATTGTCAACAACAACAACAACGATAACAATATCAATTTATGCTTTTTATCAATTAATTTTTTTTTGTGTGCTGTATAAGTGAGTTGAAATTATACACAAAATTTTCTAGCTCGCCGCTTTAGCATATCAGCTCACCCCCTGTTGCCTGCCGCTTACTTTTTAATGTGCTATCGTGCATAAATTAAATCAAAAAACCGTTTGATGCCCCACAGACTCGTTTCTTAAGTGGCCTGCTGGCAATGTTGCTGCCTCGTCATTGACAATTTTCTATTGCATACATCACGCCTCTTCCCTTCTCCTCTATATATTGAACTCATACAATAGTTTTTAAAATATTTATAGTTTATGAGATTTTTTTTCTACGCTTTTTAAATATTGATGCGATTTTGTTTTTGGTTTGCTTTATTTTGCTGCAATTAATAGTGTCGACATTTTCTATTATGATATTGTAACGAATTTATTGCAATTCCCCTTATTTGCAACCTTCTGCTAATTTCGAATCACTAAACTGTTGAATAAATAACTCCAATATTTAATAATGCAAAATGACCTTTATTCAAGTACTTTCAAAATAACACTTATATTGCTCGACAGATAGCGTGCTTAATCTAAACTGATTGTAGCGCCTCTACTGTTGCTGCCTTTTATACTCTTTGATTTCTTCGTTGCATCTTCTAGGCGCTTATGTTCTAGAATCTACTAGTTGGTTATCTGTTATAATTATAACTACAGATGACGTGTGTGTGTTTGTGAGCGACACTTCCACAATTATAATTGCATATCTCAGATAAGATATCTGCATGTGTTTGTGCGTTGCTTCTCCGCTGCGTATACGTGCATACGTGTAGACATAATGATTGAATTATTTATGTGCATTCACGTCACTGCTTAGCATCGGCTTAGAGATGACAGTACCCCTTAATGTGGCTAATATTCGTAACAATATATAATTTCGCAGACACGATTTTAAAGATGATTTTCATTGCGCGCTTGTAGCTAAAATTACCGATAATTTTAAGGCAGTAAAATAAGTAAATTAATGTTTAAACGTTTTGCTACATTGTAAAGATAATGAGATGAAAGTCGTTTGCACGAGAGCATCGACAATTATCGCTGGCGTAACTTTAAGACGCATAAACGCACAAGAGTCAAAGAACATTTCATCAGTATTCAAGAATCGCTTTCTTTGTTAGCATTTCGCGTTATTAATGGAGACACAATCACTTTGGTGGTGTTGGAGACCTATCTAGAACCTTTTACAATCTATGGGTCAAGGCACCCGGTTACAATGCAACTACACATTCGAGTTAACCAACTCTTCCGCATTCGGATATCAACCCCGATGAGCAGAAACGAAGCAAGCAGTAAGACAGCAATCTCCGCGGGCTATCTGCTCCGTGTGGTATCAATTTTAAAGTCTTCAGACGAAGCTACTACCGGTGGCCTAGATAATTAAAGATAAAAATGAAAAGAAAACTGTTATGAGGTTAGAAACCCCGAAAATTCTCTTAACACTCTGAACACCACTTATTACCCTGCCTCTGCTCTGTCTTAAAACTTCCAAGAGACACCTAATCAACAATTCAATTCAACGGCTAAGTAGAGAGCTCCACTAACGTCATACCAATTATCTCGTTATATGATAGTGTTTATGTCACTTAAATAAAAAATGTAAGGTGCGATAACCTCCGAAGAGATCTAAGGCCGAGCTTCTCTTCCAATTTGCGTCGTGCTCCTCTTGATTTTTCCCTACAAATTGGCCGGACGGGACCTACATGTTTTATGCCGACTACGAACGGCATCTGCAAGGCAGATGAGTTTTCACTGAGAGCTTTCTATGGCAGAAATACAATCGGAGCGCTTGCCAGACACTGCCGAGGGGCGACCCCGCTTAGAAAAATTTTCTTCTAATTGAAAAATCTTATTTCTAAATTTTTTGATGTTGGTTTGCCCGGGAGTTGAACCCAGGGCATACGGTGTGATAGGCGGAGCACGCTACCATCACACCACGGTGGCCGCTGTCACTTACATCCGATTATTCCGGAAAATCACACAAAATATGCAAATAATGACAATGACTCACACACACATCCACCCGTGTCACTCAAGATCCTTTTATGAAAAAGAACATAAAGCGAGATATGAACTGTTAGCGGAAAACCCAGACTCAGATTTAATTTTAATTCTGGGCTTTCTGCCGCAAACGAAAAGTGCCGCATGTACTCGAATATAGCCTACCATTGCTAATATTATCCCAACACGTTGGCATCTTGTTAACAATCAGCCACTCAAACCTCCTTTCATTAATTAAAAATCCCCTCTCCACATGAAAACCGGTTATCTAATAATCCTGCTGCCACGACATGCTCACATTCCTTTTCAACCTGTAGTAGACAACCTTTGCTGCACCGCAAGGTCAAAAGAGGTCGCCCATTAATACTTGCATCGCATCTGTCGATAGAGTGCGACATACCTACACTATACTCACGACGCTCCTAAAACAATGAGCACTAGTAACCGTTTCATACCTTATGGCAGCCCTATATACAGCATAAGCTGCAAATAGTCCACAATATATCTACTGTTCGAATAGCACGACGACTCTTTTCTCTTTAATATACTGCATATTCCCTGCCGATCGGTGGTACCAAATTAGCTTACAATCAGGCGTACAAACTCAAGGTCTATAACAGCCGAAAATTTTTCTATCTCTCGATGTTGAGGACCAAAATCCCAACAGCAATCATAGCAAAAAAATCATATTTGGAAATTTTTACGCAAAGGTGGGTAAGGAAGAAGCCTTTGGTGCTACGATCGGAAAATTCAGCATCCGCGGCGCAAATTCCCAACGTGTAAAGGTTGGTTCACTTCACTGTGGTTCAAAGTATGGCCAACAGAAAAATACATCTAGCTACTAGGCTGTCTCCTGATTAAAAAATGGCAACTGATAACTTTCATTACTTTGTGCAGTATCAACGTAAAAGCAGAGCAATATGCCGTCGTGCTCCCTATTTAATTTGTTCTACAAATTGAAGAGACGGGAACTACATGTTTTTTGGCGACTCGGAATGACATTTATAAGGCAGATGAGTTTTCACTGGGGAGCTGTTTATGGCCAAAATACACTCGGAGTGTTTGCTAAACCACTACCGCGGGGCGGCCCAGCATCTTCGGTTTGGTGGTTGGGCACGCTACTCCTTAAAACACGGTGCCCGTTGGTTGATGGGAATTGTCTCTGTATATTCTACAAGAATTGTGGCCGATGACGGAAGGAGACAAGACTGAGACAAATTCCGACATGAATAATAATGGCGACCTGGTAACCGACAGAAAACCCTCCTCCTGATTGCAGAGACATAAGAAACGTGATACCCTAATCCCTGACGACGGAATGCACCATCCACCATCCGACCTTGAATTACTCAGATTT
This sequence comes from Eurosta solidaginis, assembly GCF_040869045.1. Lineage (NCBI taxonomy): Eukaryota > Metazoa > Arthropoda > Insecta > Diptera > Tephritidae > Eurosta > Eurosta solidaginis. The sequence goes on from NC_090321.1 coordinate 17,346,515, forward strand.
CCCATCGAAAGAAAGAGCTCAAAAATAAATTTTATTTTCAATACAAAAACTCAAAAATTTACTGTTATTCTCCAAGCGAAACAAAGAACACAAAAATTATTCTTACTACGCGAGCAAAATCAAAAACTTAAAAAATAGCTGTTATTTTCCAAGGGAAATGAAAACAAGTAAGGAAGGCTAAGTTCGGGTGTAACCGAACATTACATACTCAGTTGAGAGCTGTGGACACAAAGTAAGGGAAAATCACCATGTTGTAAAAAGAACCTATGGTAACCCTGGAATGTGTTTGTATGACATGTGTATCAAATGGAAGGTATTAAAGAGTATTTTAAGAGGAAGTGGGCCATAGTTCTATAGATGGACGCCAATTAGGGATATCGCCATAAAGGTGGACCAGGGGTGATTCTAGAAAGTGTGTTGTACGATATTGGTATCAAATTAAATGTATTAATGAGGGTTTTTAAAGGGAGTGGCTCTTAGTTGAATATGTGAAGGCGTTTTCGGGATATCGCCCAAACTGAGGAATAGAACATCATCTGTTGGGTTCCGCTAATTTATTTATATTTGTAATACCACGAAAAGTATTCCTGCTAGGATTGCAAGGGCTATTGATTTCGCCCAGAAGAACTTTTTCATTTTCTTCTACTTAATATGGTAGGTGTCACACCCATTTTACAAAGTATTTTCTTAAGTTATATTTTGCGTCAAAAAACCAAACCATTTACCCTGTTTCATCTCTTTTTCCATATTTGGTATAGAATTATGGCATTTTTTTCATTTTTCGTAATTTTCGATATCAAAAAAGTAGGCGTGGTCATAGTCGGATTTCGGCCATTTTTTATACCAATACAAAGTGAGTTCAGATAAGTACGCGAACTAAGTTTATTTAAGATATATCGATTTTTGCTCAAGTTATCGTGTTAACGGCCGAGCGGAAGGACAGACGGGCGACTGTGTATAAAAACTGGGCGTGGCTTCACCCGATTTCGCCCTTTTCACAGAAAACAGTTGTAGTTATAGAGGATACGCCCTTACCAAATTTCAAATGGATTGGTAAATTTTTGTTCTACTTATGGCATTAAAAGTATTCTAGACGAATTAAATGAAAAAGGGCGAATCCACGCCCATTTTGAATTTTTATTTTATTTTTGTGTTTTGTTGCACCATATCATTACTGGAGTTGAATGTTGACATAATTCATTTATATACTTTAAAGATATTCAATTTTTTGTTAAAATTTGACTTAAATTTTTTTTTTTAAGTGGGCGTTTCGTCATCCGATTTTGCTAATTTTTATTAAGCGTACATATAGTAATAGGAGCAACGTTCCAGCCAAATTGCATCATGATATCTTCAACGACTGCAAAATTTCAACTTTCAAAACTTTTAAACTACCTTGTTTTAAAAGTGGGCGCTGCCACGCCCTTTGTACAAAATTTTACTAATTTTCTATTTTGCGTCATAAGGTCAACGCACCTACCAAGCTTCATCGCTTTATCCGTCTTTGGTAATGAATTATCGCACTCTTTCGGTTTTTCGAAATTTTTGATATCGAAAAAGTGGCCGTGGTTGTAGTCCGATTTCGTTTATTTTAAATACCGATCTGTGATGAGCGCACAGGAACCTACGTACCAAATTTCATCAAGATACCTCAAAATTTACTAAAGTTATCGTGTTTATGGACGGACGGACGGACATGGCTAAATGAATTTCTTTGTTCGCCCAGATCATTTTAATATATAGAAGTCTATATCTATCTCGATTATTTTATGCCATTACGGATTACCGTTGTGCGAACAAAGTTAATATAATCTGTGAGCTCTGCTCAGCTGAGTATAATAACTGTTATTTGCCGAATGAAATAACAAAATCCATACAAACTGTTATTTTCCGCGTGAGATAAAAAACTTAAACAATTACTGTTATTTTTAGAACAGAATGAAAAAACCAAAGACACCACCTACTTTCCGAAGGAAATATTAAACTTCAAAAATAACTATTATTTTTCAAGCGTATTTAAAAATCTCAAAAATTAGATCTTGATTCTTAATCAAAATAACGTACTCACATTTAACTGTTATTCTGCTATGGAAAAGAATCTAAAGAAATAACTGTTATGTTCCAAACTTGAAAAATAACTGTTACTCTCAGTGCGAAATAAAAAACTCAAAATCGAACTGTTTTTTCCGACAGAAATAAAAAATTCAAAGAAATCACTTTTTTCCGAGGGATATAAAAACTCCATTAATAACTGTTATTTTCAGAGCAAAATAAAGAACCTAATAAATAACTTTTATTTTCCGAGCGAAATGAAAAAATTAAAAATTTAACTGTTATTTTCACCATCGAAATAAAAATTCAACAAATTTTATTGTTCTCGATTTCTAAAGTAAAACTCAAAAAAATAAAAATCAATCCGCATATCGATAGCCCTTATCATTGGAAAAGTGTTGGTGTACTTCTAATGTAAGTAGCATAACCCCTAGAATGTGAGTTTTGGTTTAAATTTTGAACAATAACATTTAATATGGGATCCCTGATAAAAATAAGTAGTCTTTCTATAACTTTGACTGACACCTTACCAACTTAGCCAGATCACAAAAATCGTCAAAGAAGGGAGATGCCAGAGATTTCTTCCTCCTGCACCAAATCGCAGGACAATCGCCAGAAAATGCTTGACTGTTTCTATCTCCTCTTCGTCTTTGCAGCTCCTGCAGTAATCATTATAAGGAGCAACTAGCCGTTGTGCATGCTTCCCGATTGCTATGTGGCCGTTTATAAGTCCAACCAGCAGAGATATGTCCCTCCTGCCAAGAAGAAGGAGACTTCTTGTACGTCGCGCGTCCCATTCAGGCCACACGAACTTAGTGTGGTAGCAGGATTCGATATTGATCCATCTCACACCCGCTTCCCTAAGGAAAATACCTCTCAAAGTGAGCCTATAGGTAGCGAACGGTATGTTCAATCCCTTCCAGGACGACGAAAGCGGAACGGATGTGGCCCCTCTTGCAAGTTCGTCAGCCATCTCATTGCCCGGTATATCAGAGTGTCCAGGTACCCGTAGCAGACTGATGGAAGTTTGCTCAGCGATCTCCTTAAGAGATTTGCGGCACATCTCTAAAAAAAAATCTACCTAGAAAAATTATAAAATCTGGCGCCAATCTTACCACACGCAGCATTGCTGCTAAACGCATGCGAAAAAGTGCGCCATTGAGTTATGTTGCCTTTCATGCTAAATTTACTGTTGACTGCAAGTTGAATGTATTTCTTCGTCTGATCGCTCTTAAGCCTTCTTCTTCATGCAAGCTGGCGGTTTGTTACATAAAAATCTACTTTTCTGTTTATGTTAATTGTTATTACACATTTTTATGTTACTCAAATTGGCAATAAATGACAAAGGGAATTGCCGGACTGCACCAAAAAGCAAGGTTAAATATAAAACAAAACAATTAAGGAAGGATAAGTCCGGGTGTAACCGAACATTACATACTCAGCTGAGAGCTTTGGAGACAAAATAAGGGAAAATTACCATTTAGCAAAATTTATCTATGGTAACCCTGGAATGTGTTTGTATGACATGCATATCAAATGGAAGGTATTAAAGTGTATTTTAAAAGGGAGTGGGCCTTAGTTCTATAGGTGGACGCCTTTTCGAGATATCACCATAAATGTGGACCAGGGATGACTCTATATTGTGTTTGTACGATATGGGTATCAAATTAAAGGTATTAATGAGAGTTTTAAAATGGAGTGGACCTTAGTTGTATATGTGAAGGCGTTTTCGAGATATCGACCAAAATGTGGACCAGGGCAAGCAAGAACATCATATGTCGGGTACCGCTAATTTATTTGTATATGTAATACCACGAACAGTATTCCTGCCAAGACTCCAATGGCTTTTGATTTCGCCTTGCAGAACTTTTTCATTTTCTTCTACTTAATATGGCAGGTGTCACACCCATTTTACAAAGTTTTTCTAAAGTTATATTTTGCGTCAATAAACCAATTCAATTACCATGTTTCATCCCTTTTTTCGTATTTGGTATAGAATTATGGGATTTTTTTCATTTTTCGTAATTTTCGATATCGAAAAAGTGGGAGTGGTCACAGTCGGATTTCGGCCTTTTTTTACACCAATACAAAGTGAGTTCAGATAAGTGCGTGAACTGAGTTTAGTAAAGATATATCGATTTTTGCTCAAGTTATCGTGTTAACGGCCGAGCAGAAGGACAGACGGTCGACTTTTTATAAAAACTCGGCATGGCTTCAACCGATTTCGCCCATTTTCACGGAAAACAGTTGCCGTCATAGAATCTATGCCCATACCAAATCTCAGAAAGATTGGTAAATTTTTGTTCGACTTATGGCATTAAAAGTATTCTAGACAAATTAAATGAAAAAGGGCGGAGCCACACCCATTTTGAAATTTTCTTTTATTTTTATATTTTGTTGCACCATGTCATTACCGGATTTGAATGTTGACATAATTTACGTATATACAGTAAAGATATTCAATTTTTTGTTAAAATTTGACTTTAAAAAAAATTTTTTTTTTAAAAGTGGATGTGTTCTTCATCCGATTTTGCTAATTTTTATTAAGCACATATACAGTAATAGTAGTAACGTTCCTGCCAAATTTCATCATGATATCTTCAACGACTGCCAAATTACAGCTTGCAAAACTTTTAAATTACCTTCTTTTAAAAGCGGGCGGTGCCACGCCCATTGTCCAAAATTGTATTAGTTTTCTATTCTGCGTCATAAGGTCAAGTTTCATCGCTTTATCCGTCTTTGGCAATGAATTATCGCGTTTTTTGGGCTTTTCGAAATTTTCGATATCGAAAAAGTGGGCGTGGTTATAGTCCGATATCGTTCATTTTAAATAACGATCTGAGGTGAGTGCCCAGGAACCTACATACAAAATTTCATAAAGATACCTCAAAATTTACTCAAGTTATCATGTTAACGGACAGACGGACAGACGGACGGACGGACATGGCTCAATAAAATTTTTGTTCGATGCTGATGATATAGATGTCTATATCTATCTCGATTCCTTTATACCTGTACAACCAACCGTTATCCAATCAAAGTTAATATACTCTGTGTGCAAAGCACGCTGAGTATAAAAAATTTAGAGTACGCAAAATGATTAAGGAGAGAGAGAAAACTTGTATTATATATGCTTGAAGAAACTATTAATGAAAGGGTTTTGTTGTAGTTCGGGTAATAATGCCGTTTCTTCCTCTTGCCAATCCTACAGGCATGTAAGTAATTTTAAATAGCGCTGCAGTTTATTGCTCTTACTTAACAGTGGATATTTTAAGGCAAAAAATTAAAAATTTTCTATACTACAAACTATTGTTGAGTTACCTTAAAACTGCAAAAGAATTTATTTAAACACTTTGACAAAGGGCCTATTGGTTCCGGATTGGAGGTTAAGCCTTTTGGTTGAGATTCTGATGAATTATAGAGCCAAATCAGCTATCCAGCTGAGACTAATTTGGCACAGAGTATGCCAACTAAATAGTTAATAATTAGTCAATTTTGTATGTCTTCGAGGTTCTAACAACAAGCAACATTTCATCAAGCCTAAATAATTTTGATTTTACAGCCGTAAAATGCATCAAGCGCGCTAATATAAATCTACTTTGCATAAGCTTTCCTAACTCTCCTTCATTTACCTCTGTTTAAAAAAAAAGAAGATGGGCAGCGATAATGCATTTGTTAATAAGCACAAGAAACAACTATCAACTGGTGCATCTGCTAAAGTTTGCGCTGCAGAGGAAGACGCCTCACCAAGCGCATCTCATAATGCCGCTGCCTTCCACAAGCGCACTATTTGGTGTTACTAATATTGTACTTTGCGCGTACAATTTGCTCGTGTGATTGCTGTGTATTTTTTGTTATTTTGTTGCAGTTGCAAGTCTTACAAGTTGCTTGCAACATTTTCTGTAATATCGTAAAGTAGTTTTTAATTGATCATCCTGCCGTATAACCAACTCATCTACGACTAAGGCGAAGAACATACAAAGTGCACCAAGGAATTGTCGAATGAAGCGCGCCTCTTTCTGTTTTCTGTCTTGCATGTTTCCATGATTACAGCTGGGAGCACGAAAATGGCAGCAAAAACTATTAGAATACTTAATTTTTGTTGTTTATTCATTTCCATTGTTTTATGAAATGATAAATTTAGAGATTTCAAATGATATTGAAAAAAGATATTTGAGCATGAAAATAAAAACTTTGAGCTTAAAACAAAGATATAAGCGAGCTATTCATTTCCGAGCGATTTCAAATCTTAATGAAAATTACAATTATTTTTCGAGTGAAATAAAATTTAAAGTGTGATTATTATAATGAAATTTGAATATTTGAAAAGTTTTCTTCATGACAATTTCGAAACTTTTCTCTGCAAACTTCACACAATTTTTGGGAATAGAATTTACCAAAAAATCCAACCATAGACAAAAGATTTGAAGCACCGTGCAAACTCCTGTGAAAACGAAAATGGCGACCTGGTTACCGATGTCCAGATGGTACTCAGATTAGATTAAGGAGGCAACGCTTCTCTATGCTACTAAATGGAGAGAGTGATGAAACGCGCAGGAAAGATTATAAGTCGGAGCCCGCAGTCGATGATGATGCAATAAATGTTCCCCCTCCTGATAATGAAGCAGTAAGATTAACGCTAACCAGATTAAAAAACAACAAGGCTGTGGGCGCTGATGGATTGCCTGCTTAGCTATTCAAATACGGCAGCGAGTAGTTGGTAAGGCACATGCATGAACTTCTATGCAAAACATGGTCGAACGGGTATAAGCACGACGATTGGAATCTAAGTATTCTTGGCCTAGCCAGAACCAGCCATCTTAATATCGCATATAGGGTCCTGTGCAAAAGATTAAAGCCCAGCGTGAATTGGCTGATTGGATCTTATCAGTGCTGCTTCAGGCCTGGTAAATTTACTATTGAACAGGTTTTCCCTATACGCCAAATCTAGAAGAAACAAGTAAGGAAGGCTAAGGTCGGGTGTAACCGAACATTTAATACTCAGTTGAGAGCTATGGTGACAACATAAGGGAAAATCACCATTTAGGAAAATGAACTTAGGGTAACCCTGGAATGTGATTGTATGACCTGTGTATCAAATGGATGGTATTAAAGAGTATTTTAAGGCCATGGTTCTATAGGTGGACGCCATTTAGGGATATCGCCATAAAGGTGGACCAGGGATGATTCTAGAATTTGTTTGTACGATATGGGTATCAAATGTAAGGTGCTAATGAGTATTTTAAAAGGGCGTTGGCCTTAGTTCTATAGGTGGACGCCTTTTCGAGATTTCGCCATAAAGGTGGACCAGTGCTGACTCTAGAATTTGTTTGTACGATGTGGGTATCAAATGAAAGGTGTTAATGAGTATTTTAAAAGTGCGTTGGCCTTAGTTCTATAGGTGGATGCCTTTTCGGGATATCGTTATAAAGGTGGACCAGGATTGACTCTAGAATGCGCTGGTACGAAACGAAAGTGATAATGAGTATTTCTCCGATTTGGCTAATTTTTATTAAGCATACATATAGGAATAGCAGTAACGTTCCTGCCAAATTTCATCATGATATCTTCAACGACTGGGCGGTACCACGCCCCTTGTCCAAATTTTACAAGTTTTCTATTCTGCATCATAAGTTCAACTCACCTACCAAGCTTCATCGCTTTATCCGTCTTTGGTAATGAATTATCGCACTGTTTCGATTTTTCGAAATTTTCGATATCGAAAAAGTGGGCGTGGTTATAGTCCGATATCGTTTATTATAAATAGCGATCTGGGATGGGTGCCCAGAAACCTACATACCAAATTTCATCAAGATACCTCATAATTTACTCAAGTTATCGTGTTAACGGGCGGACGGACGGACGGACATGGCTCAATCAAATTTTTTTTCGATACTGATGGTTTTGATATATGGAAGTCTATATCTATCTCGATTCCTTTATACCTGTACAACCAACCGTTATCCAATCAAAGTTAATATACTCTGTGAGCTCTGCTCAACTGAGTATAAAAAGTAATAAAAAAAGATGACACACATCACTATGTCTGAATTTGGTTTTCCCGCAAAATTCATACGGCTCTGCAAAATGATGTTGATCAACACCATCAGCTCAGTGAGAATGTGAAATGACCGCTCCGAGCCATTCGAAACTAAACGGGGTTTCAGACAGTGAGACCCCTTATCGTGCGATTTATTTAATTTGATGCTGTAGAAAATATACCAGCTGCAGAGCTTAACAGCTGTAGAACAATAATCTATAAAAGCGTGCAATAACTGGCGTATGCTGACGACAGTGACATCATCGGCCTCAACACTCGCGCCGTAAGTTCTGCTAGTAAAGATGGATTTGATAGTGGATGAGGACAAAACGAAGTTCCTTCTGTTATCAAGCAAAGAGTCGGCGAACTTGCGTCTTAGCAACCAAGCCACTGTTAGCAGCCATAATTTCGAAATAGAATTATACTTCCTTTATTAAGAAGTCAGCATTAACGCAAACACCAATATTATCTTGAAAATACAGCGAAAAACCAATCTTGCCAATAAATGTTACAATGGACTAGGTAGGCAGTTTAATAGTAAAGCCCTCTCGGAAAACGAAAGTTATGATCTATAAAGCATGAATCAGGACAACATCAGATGAGGCGACTTTTAAAGCGTTTGAGATAAAAAAATTCCTCCATTAATTTATGGGCCTCTACGCATCGGCGGCGCCATTTCCGATGAAGATTCAATTATATGATGAACGAGCTTTTTATGCAGAAGTCAACATATTCCAGCGAATTATAACACAAGGGCTGTGCTGGCTAGGCCATGTTATGCGAATGGAAGATGACGCTCCGGGTATAAAAGTATTTTAATCGTAACCCGCCTATGGAGCGGAGGAAAAGGGAGCCCCCTCCGCTGGAAAGACCAGGTGGAATCCGATACAAATTTGCTTGGTGTGACCAATTGGCCCAACAATGAATCGACTGAGGTGCCCTATTGGACGGTTATGTTTATGAGAAAAAAGTTTTTGTAATCTTTTTTGCATAATTATTTTCTAAAACTAACAAAAATGAATAATACATTGCTGCTATTTTCGCGTTCACAGCTGTAGATACATATAATGCACGTTTACTTGTACAACGTGTGAGTTAGCGCCTGTCGCACATGCGCATATACAATCAGCTATCAATGGGCTATATGGCGTTGTGCAGTCAATGGGCGAAAGCCAATAAGACAGATAGGCAGATAGATGTAGGATGTTTATGAAGTGGCAAGAAATTATGTTCATATAATTTCTACTTATAGTAAGTAAGTAGTTGTGTATTGTTGTTGTTGCTGTTGCTGTTGCTGCTGAATTTGGTTTTACAGCCTACCTACTTTCATGCCATATTTTTGCATAGTCTTGTTACCCTTTTTACGCTTGCGCAATAACAACAACACCAAAAAAATGTTGTTATTAGCTGAAACAGGATTGTAATTACAGGCTGTGCGTGCAACGTTCTCAATGTAGCGACCAATAAATTATTATGATCTTCATATGTATGTATGTATGCCACCATGAACTTGGCTGTGTGTGGATATAATAAACGTGCAAAAGCATAGCAACAGATTCATTAAAAAATAAGGAATGAGTCAAGCATAAATAAAATATGCATTGCTAACAAATAAGATTTCATTTCATTTTCAAAAACAAACCTTAACAAGTAAGGAAGGCTAAGTTCGGGTGTAGCCGAACATTACATATTCAGCTGCCAAATTACAACTTGCAAAACTTTTAAATTACCTTAACAGTGGGCGGTGCCACGCCCATTGTCCAAAATTTTTGCTAATTTTATTGTCTGCGTCATAAGGTTAACCCACCTACCAAGTTTCATCGCTTTATCCGTCTTTGGTAATGAATTATCGCAATTTTTCGAAATTTTCGATATCGAAAAAGTGGCCGTGGTTATAGTCCGATTTCGTTCATTTTAAATAGCGATTTGAGATGAGTGCCCAGGAACTTATATTACAAATTTCATTAAGATACCTCAAAATTTACTCAAGTTATTGTGTTTACGGACAGACGGACGGACGGACGGACATGGGTAAATGAATTTCTTTTTTCGCCCAGATCTTTTTGATATTTAGAAGTCTATATCTATCTCCGCTGAACATCAGTAAATGCAAATTCATGTGCCTCTCTCGAAGATCTTTGCCAGCAGCCTCTTACGTAATAAATAATTTTTGTCTTCTATCAGTAAACTATTTTGTGGAATTGGGAGTCACGACAGATGCTAAACTTAGTTTCAACCTTCATATTAATGCTACTGTCAATAAGGCTAGAGGTGTTCTTTTATTCGTGAAACGGTAGTCCAAAGAATTTAGTGTCCCTTATGTAACTAAAGCTCTTTAGTTAGACCGATACTTGAATACGGATCAATAGTCTGAAATCCACAATACCGAGTTCATGCAGATAGACTTGAATCAATACAAAAGCAATTTCTACCTTTCTCTTTAAGGAATTTTCAGTGGGACTCTGGGTATAATCTTCCACCTTATACTAGTCGGTTGAAGCTTATCAATCTTCGAACTCTTGCAAGTCGTAGAGAAATGCTAGGCGTTATATTCATGGCTAAACTCCTGAATGGATTGATTTCTAGTTCAATTCTTTTGAGCGAAGTAAACTTTAACGTCCCATCACAGGTGTCAAGACATTACAAATCTCTTCTTCTGAGGCAATGTAAAACTAATTTCGAATGAAATGAACCTTTTCGGTGTTTGTGTCATGATTTTAACTCTCATTCGAATTCATTTGATATAACGGATTCACTTTTTACCATAAGGAAAACTGTCCTAGCTTATCTTAACTCGTAGCAAAATAAAAATAAAAAAATAAAAATCTTTATACGCCAAATCGTTAACTTATTTAATAATTTACTATATTGTTACGAATATTAGCAAAACTAAGGGGTGCTGCTATTTCTAGGCCGATGCTAAGCAGTGACATGAATTCACATCAATAATTCAATCATTATGTATCTACATAGGATAGGTTAGGTAGTAGCTGCCCTGATAAGGATAGCTCACTTGGACAACACGAAGGTCCGTTTTGATACCACATACACCAAAAATAACGGTGACCTAGATCCAGCTACTTAGAGAATCGTTGGGTAGCAACGATAAAGCTCCGAATGATACCGATCTCAACTTTGGATATATCCTCGGCAGATCCAAGTGAGTCGCGACCGAAGTACTTTCGCCAAATTCTGGCAAAAGCTCGACAATCAAGCATAAAGTGATTTGGTGATTCCACCTCATCATCCTCCATACAGCTGCAGCAGGATGGAGTTTCCAGTATATTGAGACGTACCGCATGGATACCCATGGGACAGTGCCCTGTCAAAACCCCAATGACCATTGATAGGTGAGCCTTAGTGAACCCAATTATTTCAGCAGACCTCCTGCCATCCACTTTCGGCCAGAAAGATCTTGCTACCCTGCAAGACGTGGTATCCGCCCAACGTTTGCTGAGCTGATTCGAGGCCCAGCTATGGAGGAGCAATCCACAGGTGGCCAGCGGAATCCCGCAGTCCCTACAGCCATCTTCATCCGGTTCAGTTGTACCGATGCGGGCTAAGAGATCCGCTTGACAGTTACCCGGGATATCACTATGGCCCGGGACCCAGATAATCTTAATTGTAAAATAATTCGATGCAATTGCAAGCGAGGTCAGGCACTCTCAGACCACCCTCGATCGCACTGTAGTTGAGCTCAAGGCCTTGATAGCCGATTGGCTATCAGAGTAGATGTTAAATTCCCTAACCGTGGTAGCACTGGATAGCATTCCATCCACCGCATCCTTAATCGCAGCAATTTCCGCTTGGAATACACTGCAGTGATCAGCCAACTTAAACTTGCGGCTTAAATTTAGCTCTTGACAAAAGACCCCCCCACCAACCTTTCCATCCAGCTTTGACCCATCCGTGAACAAGTTAACCGGTCCCATGCCCCAGATAATTCCTCTTCCCCAATCCTCTCTCTCTGGAATAACTGGGGTGAAGGTTGTATAGGGAGCTGTTATCGGCATACAGTAGTCCGTTCTGTCCGGGATGAAGTCGAAACTGGTAAGAAGGCTAGAGTGTCCGCGGTCAGAAAGTCTATATCCCATATCACGAAGCCTGACCAACGACCTTGCCGCGGCCGCCTTTCCCGCAATATCTACTGGGTATATGTTCAGCATGACGTTCAGTGCCAAGGTAGGCGTTGTTCTGAGAGCGCCACTGATACCGATCAGCGCCGTCCGTTGCACTGACACTAACATTTTGGAGGTGCTCGCCGTGTCCAGTGCTTTCCACCAGACCAGCACCCCATATAGCAGAATCGGTTTGACCACCATCTCATAAAGCCAGTGTACTATTCTTGGCGAGAGTCCCCATCTCTTTCTACATAACGAAACAATAATTGCGTGTACACATATGTACCATGTACGTATACGAGCAGCGGAGAATCAAAGCACAAACACATGCATATATCTGAGATACTCCTGAAAGTATGCAATGAGAGAAGCTATAAAATCGTGCAATTGTAGTTACAGCTGAGAAGTTTGAGAGCTGATGACAACTAGTAGATTCTGGAAGCGCCTAGAGAAGCGAACGTTGAAATCAGAGAGTATAAAAGGCAGCATATGTAGAGGCGCTGGAATTCAGTTTGATTTGAGCTATCAAGCAGTTTCGATTAAGACGCTATCTAGCGAGCCATAGCAGTATTATTTTGAAAGTCAGTTTCGTTTAAGCTATCAGTTTGGTTATTAAGCCAGCTAGTTGCAAAGTATTGTGAAGTACTTTAATAAAGGCCATTTTTCCATTATTAAATATTGGAGTTATTTATTCAACAGTTTAGTGATACGAACTTAGCAAAAGGGCAAATAAGAGGATTTGCAAGCAAATTCGTTACAATATGTATAATTTTCAACTGTTATGTTTATAATACTCAGCTGATGATTTTTATTCTGTAGCTGAGCAGATTTAGATCTCGAAGCTTAACAAACCTCCGCCTATCAACAACTTGGCAAAAACAAATCCGGGCGTCATGCGGATGCGCCCCTCGCGCCGGTCGGGTGGGCTTTTGATGGTTGGGTATTATTATTATTATTATTATTATTATTATTATTATTATTACTATTATTATTATTATTAGTTTATGCCGTTATGTGGCTGAGTATAAAAACCAAATCGTCTTTGGTCGGCTTTCACGCGCGTTTGTAAGTTCCCTGAAGGGAAGTCTGTGACTAGTTATACAAATTTCTGGTTAGGAACTACAGCTAAATTACTAAATAAGTACTAGTTTGTTAGTAACTAGATTTTCGCCAGTTATAAAAGCGACAGTCTCGGAGAAATAGGCCGCCGGCAAAAAAAAAGCTACCAGCTTTAAGAAGTTTTGTCTATGAATATGCCATTTTTCTCACACTTTCTTATCGGTGCGGAACTATCATAAAGTTGGTTAATATTGACTAGAAGCATTTTTTAGCTTTAATTTTTTACACTATTTCAGAGCTATCAAAAAGTGCCAATAAACAACTAGTTCTTAAATGGAAATTTTTATCTAGTTCAGAACTAGAGAGAAGGTACCACCGCCTAAGACATCGCCATGTTGACTTCGCCTGTTAAGAGCATGTAAAAGAGGTAGATGCTGAACTAGTAGTGGTCCCTAATGCACAAAAAGCGCACCAGTTTTGATTTTCCTAACAGAGTAGCTTTAAGGCGCTTCTTTCCCTACACTTTAAAGCCTTTCCCACTCATACTCTCACTGGCTCGAAACTGTCGAAAAAGGGGATCAAATCGTACACGAAGTAACATATAGAATTTCTCTCCGATTTGGGACCAACGAGATTGTACCAACAAAGGAACTAGATCTAAACTGTGCATTTTTACACTAGTTCGGTACCATACAAATAGTGTCAATAAACCAACTTGTTACAAATTGGAACTATAAATCTAGTTCGGAACTACAGAAAACGTAACGCAACGAGTAGCATTTCCATCGCCTAGTACATCGTCACGTTAAATTAGCCAGTTGAAAGCATATAAAAGAGTTGGAAGTCGCACTAGTATTGCTTCCGAATGCACTCGAAAGGCACCAGTTTTAAACATCAAAGATTTTCGTTGCAGGGTTTGTATCTTAGCATATTTGTGTTGACTGCAGCTTATTAATCCCATGAAATTCGATTAAAAATATCGTTATTTACCTTTTCTCATTATTATGTTTTCTCATTTTCGTTGCGTTCTTTACGCTTCGTCTTCTTACTGCATTTTTAATTCGATCATCAATAATTTTGCAGCAGTAAATCCTAGCCTCAGGGCATTTGCATTTTACCTTCGTCGTATTACCGCTCTGCCCCTAACCCGCGCTGGCTCGTTTATATAGACTTAAATGTTAAGTTCACGATGAGCTCATTTCCGTTTAGTTCATTTACTCACTCAGACCATCCGCAAAATCCTCTACTCATTCATTTATTATTTCAAGAAATCGCAGATCAATGTTACCTTTGTACGTATGTATGTAATTTTATTAAGAATTTTTATGCTTTAAATTCTATATACCGTATAATATATTATTTAAATGACCCTTTTTTGTTTAGCTCATTTTGTGATTTATGTTCAACTTTGCGAAAAATTACCTAATTATGGTTTTTGCAAACTTCTCGTCGCGTCGAGCTTAACCAATTAAATCGATACTTCCATTGTTGGATCGTAGTAAGTACTCCACTTGTGATCGTAAATCAATTATTGATTTATGACTTTGACCATGGCGGCGCTGGTTGTTTAAAAATATTTTGTTTTTTTGTTGATGTTGCGATCGACAGCGTCAGTTATTTTGTGATGCGCAGCAATACTTTTCGCAAATCTAGGCTTAAGCTTGGCGTTGCTGAATTAAGAAATACGATTCCTTTTTTTTTTTTGCAAATTTTAAATATAGGATGGCTTAAGCATAATTATATTAACTTCAGTTTAGTTAGAAATTTGTTCCAAAACACAATGTTATAAACTTTATTTGATTTACTAAAATTAATGGCGAACGTTGCCTTGCATGAAGAGTAACTTTCCACAAAGCCACGTCCTGTTGCTATACAACTTTTGCCAATCCGTGTTGAATTCACATAGACTGAATGAGTTCATATTGTTAGCAGAAGCATGTTTAATGACCAAGCTGAAAGCTCTATTAAAATCCAGGACCTATGTTATAAAATAACCCTGTCCTGTTGTCCAATACTGGAAGCTTTCTAGGACCTATGTAACTCTCTCACTTATTATAGCTGAAGTCTTAACCGAGCAAGCGCAGGGCATGAGCACAGAACGTGCTCGATTCAATACGCTTTTATTAGCTTGGCCTGTATGTATGTAACGGAATTTTTGAGCTTAATTTTCACCGGTTTCTAGAAGTCTGATTAATTTGAAACTTTGCATACGTATCAAGGCTCGATGACAATGCATTAATGTGATGGTGTGGTGACATAAGGTCAATGGCCATAAGGTCAGTTGGCCTTATTACCACTTTGAATGGCCATAAGTTTGATTGAAATTTTGCACACGTATCAAGGCTCGATGACAATACATTAATGTGATGGTGTGGTGATAAAGGGTCAATGACCATAAGGTCAGTTGGCCTTATTACCACTTTGAATGGCCATAAGTTTGATTGAAACTTTGCACACGTATCAAGGCTCGATGACAATGCAATAATGTGATGGTGGGGTGACATAAAGTTAACTGACATAAGGTCAATTGAACTTACGACCACCCCAAATAGCCATAGATTTGAAACCTTGTACAAGATGCGAAAAACGTATTCCTTTATTAATGATAGAAGTGGATGCAAGGCACATCTACGAAAGAGCATACTGGAGCCCTTTTTAACACGCTTTTATTAGCCTGGCCTGTATCTATCTATGTATCCATGTATATATGTATGTAACGGCATCTGGAGTGGAGCCGAGAGCCCCGGCAATGCAGAGCTCCGAACTCCATTGTACCTTTTGAAGCATTTTAAGGTAGCTACTTTTAGCTAGTGCAGGCCACCAGACCTTACTTACTTACTTAATTGGCGCTTAACCGTCTAAACGGTTATGGCCGTCCAACAAGGCGCGCCTTCGCTCCGCCACCCGGCGCCAATTCGTCACACCAAGGGAGTTTAAATCGTTTTCCACCTGGTCTTTCCAACGGAGTGGGAGCCGCCCTCTGCCTCTGCTTCCATAGGCGGGGTCCGGTAGAAATAATTTCTTGGCCGGAGCATCATCTTTCATTCGCATAACATGGCCTAGCCAGCGCAGCCACTGCGTTTTGAGTCGCTGGACTATGTTGATGCCTGCGTATAGCTCGTACAGCTCATCATTAAATCTTCTTCGGTACTCGCCATCGCCAATGCGTAGAGGTCCATTAATCTCTCGAAGAACTTTTCTCTCGAACACTCCCAAAGCCGCTTCATCTGCTGATGTCATTGTCCATGCTTCTGCCCCATATAGCAGGACGGGTACGATAATAAGGCCACCAGACCAAAGCATTATTAAAAAGTGTGTGGTACATTTGACTACACTTCATATCTTTCCTCTCAGATAGTTGCCAATAGAATGATTGTAACATTCAATATCAAGCACCCACGCTTTTTACTGTGAATAAAATTATTTTGTTAATAACTTAAATTTTATTATAATTTTATTTTGATTTTTATTTGATTTTTTGACCTTCTACTACTGTTATATAAACTCTTTTTAATTGAAAATTATTTTAAATTTTTTAGTTCGGTAAGCTATAAAAGCGTGTTTTTTAGTTTTTTTAAACTATTATTTATTAATGATAAGAATAACTTTGTTAGTCTAAGGTTGCAGTACCTACACATGACCTTTAATAGTTCCGCCTATGCGTCCACGCCTTTCCCGCTTGGTCGATCATGTGCAACTTTCGCTTTCTCCTAATCTCGCCCAATCCAATTGGGACGTCTGCGGTGCAAAGCTTTTTAGCTAGTTCGCCCGCTTTTTCATTCCCATATAATACCATATGCCCTGGGGCCCAACATATACTGTTGCCTCTCCCTATCTCGATTCTTTCAAGGGACTGCTTACACTCGTACACACTTTTAGATACCAAAAGTATAAAATAGGATTTACAACCGTTTAAATACTCAATGAGAGAGAGAGAGAGATACGTCGATAGACGCCACGTTGTAAACTGATCGATCATCGCCGGTGTGCGGGTTCGAAGCACACTCTCGGTAGAAAAAACTTTGAAGAGATTGACATAATAAAGTCAACACAGCTGTCAATTTGTCCGCCTTGAATTCGCGTTGTATGAATTTCTCTCTTAATAACTACAAAGTAATTTTATTTTGAAATGTTGCATGGCTCTTTCGCGCTGCTGCTGAATAACATTCTAACAGTTGAGGTTATATTCATAGGAAAACCGGCGAAGTCCGAGCAACTGAGCGCATTGTAGCTACAATAATCCTTAGTGCTTTTATTTCACATTAGAGAAGCCAATGGGAAGCAATTTGCGTACCAGTCAAAATAGTCCACGGATTTGCCATTCAGAGCCTTAGGTAAAAATTTTAAAGTGGTGGTACGTCTTTCATAACAAACCGCTGAGAATAACAAATCGATAACACGTCTATAAAAAGAAAGTAACGCTCCGATGACAAATCGATAAGATTTCAATAGAAAACCTATAACTCATCTACAAAAATCTGCATCTCATCAGCGAAAATCTTTGTTACCCATAGCAAGTTTATAAAAGATGAGTAAAAAGTCGATAGCTTGGCTTTACTTCGTCGATAATAGACCGATAGCTCGTCAATACGAAATTGACCACGCACTTATGCTCCGCTGATAAATAACATACTTCGATAAAAAATTTAAAAACTCACTGCACGGTTTTGGGTTCGGGTTCAGTTTCAAGTTCTAATTCTTTTGAGAGTGAGAAAACAAAATTATCGATTTTTAAACATCCGATAATGTGCGTCCTTGGAAACAGTTCAGGTGTATTCAAAAGCTTACACCAATCGCACCTCATATTTCTACATTTAATTACGAAAAGTCAGTTGTACATACATACAATAAATACCTACGCTCATATGTATGCATTAGGGTGGACGGAAAAAATTCGGCGCTTATTTTCAATGAATGGGTTAGGTTAGGTTGAACTGGCCGGTCCATGAGGACTTCACATAGACTGAATGAGTCCGTAGTGTCACCAGAAGTTTATTTTAACGACCAAACTGAAAAACCCAATCAAACACCATGACCTATGTTATAAAATAACTCCGTCCTCTTGGCAAATACTAGAAGCTTCCTAGGACTTCAGCCACTTGCTGCTTCTAGATCTGACAGGTGTATCACTCCTAATAGCTGGATTCTTAGGCAAGCAACAAGACCCGAGCACAGATCGTGTTCGATCGTTTCCTCCTCCAACCCGCACTTCCTATCATTGAACAAACCTAATTTAAAGTCATGTGATGCCAAAAGACAGTGTCCCGTCAGAATACCCGTCACGAGTCTACAGTCATCTCTTTTTAATGATAGAAGCAACTTTGTTAGTCTAAGGTTGTAAGACTCACACATAATCTTCGCACTTTACAGCCCCGCGCTTGAACCCAAGCCTTTACCGCTTGGTCGATCATGTGCACCTCTCGACTTCGCTTAACCTCGCCCAGTCTAATTGGGACGTCTACGGAGCAAGCTTCAAGGGAGGCGCCATTTTTAGCTAGTTCAACCGCTTTTTCATTCCCTTCTATTCCCATATACCCTGGTACCCAATGTCGATGTATGCCTCTCCCTGTCCCGATTCTCTCCAGATACTACTTACACTCTAACACGCACTTAGATGCTGTGCTACGTGAGATTATTGCCTTATTTCCTGCTTGACAGTCAATATAAAAGTTAGCACGGTTGCAGATTAAGCTAATCTCTCCCAGGGTTGCTACTGCTTTGGTTACGGCTACTATTTCCGCTTGGAAAACGCTACAGTAATCCGGCAGCCTGTATGATATGTTTTTTTCCGGATCAGCACAGTATACCGCAGACCCTACTCCTTCCACTACTTTGGAATCATCTGTGTACACATGTGTCACCTCGTCCGCCATTTGAACACCCTTGCGCCAACCGTCCACCTCTATTGTGGCCTTAAGATCTCCTTCGAAGCGCAGATAGGGAATCAGGTAGTCTGTTCGTCTTGTGATTGATGACGCTATACTACTATGGCCGTATGGTCGGCGCTTTAGCTGTCCCAAGGCACCGAGCCTGGTTGCAGTTATAATCGGTATGTTCTTTGCTACCAGGTCTACAGGTGGATTGTGCAGAATGCAGACGGCTGCAGTCTGGGTTCTTTTGAGGGCTCCCGTAATGCTAAGCATTGATAATTTGCATACCCGCTCTAATTTTTTGAGGTAGGTTGTTTTTTGTGTGTCTTTCCATCAATCAAGAACTCCATAGTATAGAATAGGGCTTATAATCGCTGTAAAAATCCAATGAGAAAGAGAGGGAGATAAGCCCCAAGTACACCCCAGCATTCTTTTACATGCATAAAGTGCCGTTGGGGCCTTCTTCATCTGCTCCTCCACGTTGAGCTTCCATGACAGCTTAATGTATAGGGTGATTCCTAGATATTTTTTGCAAGGTCTCTCCTGTAGGGTCACCCCTCCTAACTTATGCCTGATCCAATTTGAGTCCTTGTACCTCTTTGTAAATAAGACCATATCCGTCTTCTCCGCGTTGGCTTTCAACTCGACATTCATTGGAAGGCACTTTCCACTTATGACAATTGCAACGTCATCTACGTAAGCCGTAAGTCTTACGGGTCCCTCATCGAATCGCCTGAGCAGTTGGTTGATGACCAGCGTCCACAGCAGAGGTGATAGCACCCCTCCCGCGGCGTGCCCCTGTCCACTGATTTCGTTGCCTCGTACAAACCCCATTGTGATGTAATCTTCCTGCAATTTAAAGTGCAGCCCATCCATTTGGTTAAGGCTGGATACACGTGACCGATCTTCCCCGCCTTTGGTAGAAAAGCTACCCGATCAGTTCTCCAAGGGTGCGGTACATGATTCAGTCTTATGCACCCATGGAATATTATTTTAAGCCATTCCACGACCGCTCTACTTGAAACTTGTAGCATGGCCTGGAATATACCGTCGATTAAACTTAGAAAACGACTTCACTTACCACTCGATCTTGGTATGAGTCACCAAGCCCGGCATTACCCGCTCCGTAATCGAAGTGTGAGTGCTGTTTGCTGGCTCTTCTATACCATCTCCCGATAGGAAATGTGTATCGAGAAGCACCTCAAGGGATTCCTCACTATTACGTGACCATTCCCCGTTCTCTTTCTTTATTAGTCCCTGGACTATGTTTCCCCTTGCTCGAACTTTTTTCAATCGTGCTGTTTCGCCCTGGAAATTTCACGCTTGTAGATCCCTGTACCCGTCCCGACACGCTTCGCTTTTCGCGATAATTTCTAGCTGAAACATTTATTTTACCTGTCTTCTTAGAAGACTAAGCTCATTGCTCCACCATGGCGGCTTTGCTTTTCCTCTGAATCTTCTTAGAGGGTAGGCTTTGTTATACGCAGTCATAAGCGTCCTTGTTAGGAATTCATTAGACTTGTCCCAGCTTTGTTTCTACCTGTTTCTGAAATTTAGGCCAGTTCGTTTCTAAAGATACCTCCCTTCTCTACCCTCTTTAGGGGGATGCTGAAGCTGATATACGCATGATCGGAGATGGATGGTCTATCAAGAACCATCCAATCATAACTTGATATATCACGTTCAGAGCTCAATGTAATATCCAGAACATTGGACCAGTGTATGTAGGGACATTTCCCCTCTTGGCTATCTGCAAATTGGTTTGCCGGGAATGAATGGGACACAGCAAACTTCTTTCTTGGTAGCTTTACAATATAAATGTACCTTATCAAAATATGGGAAGGATATGCGTAACACAGTTTTTCGTTTTCACTGAAGGCCCACATGAAAGTATTTGTGAAAAATTGTTGGTTTTATATCGGTTTGTTATCGATAGCTTACATATGGGCCATTGATTTTAGATAAAAGTTTCATTTGTATTTGTTTCTCAATAAACCGATAAATTGTCGATAAGCAATCGATACAAAATTGGTAAAGCTTGTTAAGTCGATAAATTTTTGATAAAATATCGATAACATTTCGACATTAATTCGATAATTTGCTGATAAAAAATCGATAACTTGTTTGATAACATATCATAATTTTTCAATAAATAACGAAAATGTTTTCTATTATAAAGCGTTATTTTCGATTACAAATCGATACATTTTTGATAACATATCGATATCAATATCAATTATAGATGTGAATTGTCGATAACAAATCGATGCAAAATTGGTAAAACTAGTTAAGTTGATAACTTTTTGATAACAAATCGATAACAATAATTCGATAACTGTTTTGATAACATCATAATTTTTCAATAAATAACGAATACCTTTTCTATTATAAACCGTTACTTTTCGATTACACATCAATAACTTTTCGTTAAATCAGCGGCAAATTTTCAATAATAAATCGCATATCTTCTCGATAACATTATTTGTGCTTAAGCGCACGTATTTTGTGTATTATTTCTGAATGTGCCTAGCAACGAATTTTTCAGTGAGAAATACCAGGCAAACAAATTTTAATTTTATTGGTTCACCCTAGTGTGTAAACTGCACAATAATCGCTCAAAACTTGAATTCATTTGACCAACGCATATTCACCTTACCCCCACGCCGGATGTCGCTGCTGCAAAATGTGCACGGATACACATGAATGCTTGTCTTGCGAAGGCGAAGACACATATAACAACAACAACTACCATACAAATAACGATAACAATAACAACTGCAACAATAATTATTATTACCTTGCAATTTTAGCGTGATCCACTAAAACTTCGACCGACGACGACGAAGTTGGTTGGCAACAAAGAGGAGTACAACAAATGAGCCAACCCATACACACTCAGCCGACGTATGCCGATGTATGTATGTAGGTACAATACAAATTCAGATATATACCAATTTTAATACTCCTACCACTACCACAATGACAACCACCACCACCGCCCTCCGCTACTACTACTACTACATCCATTGCAATTCCACTTCACTCTCCCCAAAGTCTACATTCAACTTAACTTTGCGCTACTTATTACAGTCACGGCTACACATTCTGTCTTTACCACCAAACTCATATGCGCTCATAATCACGATTTATATTAATGAGCATCGGGTTGCATATTAACTTGGATACTTTTGTGCACATATGCACATTCATATTTATATTTGCACGTAAAATTGTCCGCACTGAAGGCAAGCATTCCTTAGCCAATGTTGACGCGTTCTTCCCCTGCTCCAAAAGCATTTGTCGTCGTTGCTTCCCACAAATATGTTATTATTTAGTATTGCCTTGTTCGTTATTTTCTTTTTTGTCCTTTGGCCCATTTCACGTTGTGGGGCTCATTTGAGATTATTGGACTATAGCTACCTTCTTGTTGTGCAATTGCAAGACATTGTTGTTGTTGCTATTGCACAAATTATCCAAATGCATATATGCATATTTAAATATTTCTGTTGGCGTGTGTGTGCTTATGTATGTACGTATGCATGTACGTATGCATGGACATAAGCTGGAAACTATTCTTTTATATTACCCAAAACTCACTCCTTTCTAGACACGCCACCCATCTTTCACTGCACTTAAAAATCGTCTAATTCTGTCAATTTCTTGGTATTTAACAGCGTTTCAGTTCCATCCCACAATTGCCTTTATTTTGCCTTAAATCGTTCGTTGGTTCATTTGCAAGGCCTTTCGGCGCATTTGAATGACCAAGCAAAATGACGCTATGATGGTATATCTAGTTTGGCTACTCCGCCTACTGCGTAGTCCGCCATCAGCAACACATATATTGAAATCTATTTCTCATTCTATTAAAGCATAATTTGCGTTGCATTTTCCTTGAGCCGCAAGTTTGCTCGGGTTTCAACATTCACAAATACTCTTCTTATTTTCTCCTAGTACTTCACGAGCTATCTTCGTATATTTGTGTGGTCATTAGTAATTATCATTACTGTTGAAGTGGAATGTAATTATGTTACCATATACAAAATGCAAGAATTGTCTTTAGTAAAGAATTTACATTGTAAAAGCATTATTCGCTTCAGCAATTTCTATTAAACTTTACATTTGACGTAAGTATTTTTAAAGAGGCCTCCGAATAGGCTGCGTGCTCCTCTTTTTCAAATTTAACAAATGTCTCAGTACCTAAAGTTGCTTTTCAGGATTAACTCTCAATACATGAATGCCATGCTGAAGACTATCTCCGAATTCACACGCAAACACGAAGGTGTCAAATAACCCGGAAAAATCAATTAAAGGCCTTTTAAGGGCAACACGCTCGAAACTGCAAGTAGAGAATATTAACATCGTGAAAGCTCAACACCACTAATCGCTACAATGCTTCAATCACAGAACTCTCACGTGGAGTGCTCATCTAGAATCTATCTTAAACAAAACAACAATAGCTTTCTTCGCCTGCAGTCGACTATATGACAAAACATGGAAGCTAGTTGGTCCCGTGCTGATGCACTTAGTTCCTTAGTGGGAATACCTCCCTTCATTATTCTTCACATTAAGCAAAAAGGCAACACTGATTTTCAATAAATAACGAATACGTTTTCTATTATAAACCGTTACTTTTCGATTACAAATCGATACATTTTTGATAACATAATGAAATCAATATCAATATCAGATGTGAATTGTCGATAAAAAATCGATAAAAAATTGGAAAACTCGCTAAGTCGATAACTTTTTGATAAAAAATCGATAACATTTCGACCATAATTCGATAAGCTTCGATAACTTTTTGATAACATATCATAATTTTTCAATAAATAACGAATACCTTTTCTATTATAAACCGTTACTTTTCGATAACTTTTCGTTAAGTCATCGGCAAATTTCCAATAATAAATCGCATATCTTCTCGATAACATTATTTATTATTTCTGAATTTGCCTAGCAACGAGTTTTTCAGTGAGCAATACCAGACAAACAAATTTCCAAATAATTCTGAGCTAGCAGGGTGGAAACAAATAAGGGGATATGAAAGCCATAAGAAAATTCAAGGACAATCCCATGTTGCACCTACGCACAGAGTCTCAGCAATCTTTCGGACACAGGGAATCCATATACTGATCTTGACTCGGAGGTCTGGCTCATGGATAGATCAAAACTTAATGACGTAAAAACGGATGCTGCTATATATGGGCCACCTCTATTGTGGCTCTAGAATTATGTAATATGTCCGACCAAAGTTAGATTACGCCAGGCTGCTATTGCCCGACTGTCGGCGCTCAAGCTTTACCGAGGCTTTGAGTATCATTACATTTTTTAGGGCTAATATACCGATAGGATGTGCAAAATGTTTTCCAATGTAGGGCTAGTCCCATACGGGACCTTGTGCTTGTAAAAAAATATGGTCTGAATCGCTTTCTCCTCGAAGCCAGATACAAAGGAATGTATGTACCGAAAGTGTCCGATCCATCAGTTCGTTTTTGTTAGAATTTGGCAATTATTATAACTTAAACACCATATGCGTATGCCTTGTTTCAGATGAATGCCGGTTGGTCGAAAAGTACGTGGAGATGATTAACGATCGAGAGCTAATTCCGACTTTTTTCAAGCCAATTTATACGCAATAAGTCGTTGTGTGGTTTTAAACTGCAACGTGGCTACACAAACAGGATCATTGCAATACTTTGAGTCAATCAAATCACACCCAAATCAATTCCGACGTGTGAAATAAAATAAGAAATAATCTAAACCTGCATACTAGCATTGTGAGAATGAACTGATAATATGGACGAAAGACTTGCGTTCATTGTGAGACTTATTAGCGATAACTACAGAGCTTATACACCTGTTATAGGATGTCATTTTCATGAAAAGGTATAGTTCCTAGACTCAGCATCGTCTGAGGAAAATAATTCACATTAGACTGGGTCGATTTATTAACCGATATCGCGCCATCGATTTTTCGATAAGATTTGGGCTCAGGAAAAAAAGCAAAGCAAAGCAAAAATGGAATTTTCGAGCCTGCGAAAAAAATGGTGAATCGAAAAATCGATGGCGCGATATCGGTTAACTTTCGCCCATACAAATCGACCCAGGTTAATTCACATACACTCGAACGAAATATAAAATTTAATTTCCTGAGCAAGTCGGCTTTGATGAGGCTTTGAGAACGGGATGGGGACATAATATACTGTGGCGAATGTTGGCATTACTATGCTGTTAGTAAATAATCAGAACAACAAAAACAGAAAGCAGCCACATAAGTGTGCATGTACACACTAAAGCAAGCAGCCACGCTTATGTACAAGGCAACAAAGAATATTCCACACACTTAACCAGCAGCTCGAAGTGTAGAGATATCTCTCATACATATACGCAGCATATAGCTAAATAACCAAGTATGCGATAGAACTGTTCCATGTTCGTGAAAAGTCTAGACCAGGCATCGGCATTTAGTGGCACAATTGTGCACACTCAATTCACACGTATTCTTATTCTCTTTAGTTTAGTAGTCACTGAGCATTTTTTCAATGCGCACAAGCGGAAAATATTTAATGATGACCAACCCTTTTGCGCAAATACAACGTATTTAATTGTATAAACCTTTTGCTTCCCATTTTGCGCATTAAAAATATAATAACAAAAGATCTTGTCTTGTTGCTTGCTAATAAGGGAATGAACTAAGCAAACCGATGCATCAAGTGATGTGCGCGACTATCGCGCTCTCACTAACACATCAGCATTTCCAAAATGCCGATGCCTGGTCTAGACCTTAGGAGAAATATGCGAACGAGGCAACAGAGAGTATAAATGCAGCGCAAGCTGAGGAATAACTTATCAGTTTGATATAAACACGGTATTAGTTGTGAAGTGATGTATAATTATGAAGTAATACTCCCAAAGTAGTATAATAAAGACCATTTTGCAATACTGAATATTGGCGTTATTTATTCGACAGTTCAGCGATCCAAACGTTAGCAGTAGGTGTACAATTATTAGGAATTTCCCAAAATTCGTTACAGTACCTACGAGCAATGTTCGTTAGACGGAAAAGGGCAACCGTACTCTAGTTATAGTATTGTATCAAATATATCGCCACAGACTCGAGTTATCACAATGACAACAACAACAACTACAAGAAAGTAGCCATGTACCAAGATAAAGTAACAAAAACCAAATTATCGCAATATAAATTAGCAAAAACAATTACAACAACATTTATGACAATGCACACTTGAACTAATTGTTGACGCTACATAAATGAGAGCAGAACCGTGTAGAACATTGCAGCATCATTGACGATGTAATGCAATTGCAACATAAGTTTTTATGAATGTTTATCTTTGTTGCAAGCAAGAAACGTTAAGTATTGTGAATGCCTACAACTGACGTGGCGCACAGACGAAAGCAATAAGAAAAGTTATACATACACACATGGATGTAGCTACATATAAACATACCTTGGTTAATAGGTAAAAGTAATATGTAGGCTGAAATCAGATGAAGTATGCTTTGTAGCTAACTCGAAAGAAGCGCAAATAGACCAACATTTGCCGGAACAGTGCACTATGGGCAGGTATGAAGAAATTTTTGTCGAATTTATAACTACGTAGACATTGCAAGTAGAACTATGAAAAATCGTGGCATAGGCATTGTTTCTTTTTGTTTTATTTATTTTTAAACAGCTTAGAAAATTGATGTATATTGAGAGCATTTTCCATCAACCCTTGTCAAATTTAGTTTTAAGATGTACTTTCTTCGGTGTTTTACACTTTAACGGCCTGATTCTGAACGTTACCAGTAAATTTGTAACCGGAGTATTATGTAACCGAAAATCGTTACCAGTAGATTTATTCGCGATTTTTGCCCAGGTGGTAACGCTGTCATCACGAAAAAACTCACTAGTGTCTTTGGGGAAATTTTAAATAGAATACATATATATATATAAGTGTGTAAACAAACAATAAAAGCGGCAAAATGCAGATGAATAAGTAAGAAAATTCTGTGAATATTGTAACGAGTATTAGCAGCACTAAAGGATACTATCATCTCTAAGCCGATGCTAAGCAGTGACTTGTATGCACATCAATAATTCAATCATTGTGTCTACACATATGTACGTACACGCAGCGGAGAAGCAACGCACAACCCCATGCATAAATCTGAGATTCTCCCGAAAGTATGCAGAAGAAGCTATAAAATCATGCATCTGTAGTTACAGCTGAGTAATTTTATAGCTGATAACTAACTAGTAAGTTATCGAAATGGAAGCGCCTAGAAATATGTTAACGAGAAAATCGCACAGTATTAAAGCAGCAACAGTAGAGGCGCGACAATCAGTTTTGATTAAGCAAGCTATAGTTTGTGAAGTATCAGTGTTATTATGAAGTACTTTAATAAAGGCCATTTTGCATTGTTGAATATTAGAGTTATTTATTCAACAGTTTAGCGAAACGAACGTTAATAGAAGGTTGCAAATAAGCAGAATTGCACTAAATTCGTTACAACATTTTCATGTGGCCATCTTTTGGCATCAAATTTTCGATTAGCAATTTACGCGCTTCCTTGGGCAAACAAAAATGATGCTTGAATGTATTTAAGTGGGTAAACAATTATCCGGCTACTTTCGTGGGCAGGATACCAAAAGGGTGCAAAAGTTGCCACATGAAAAAAGTTGCCGTGGTGAAGAAAGTTGTTACCACATTAAAATCAGGCTGTTAGTGCCATTTTTCACTTGGATCCAGAGACTTAAATCTATAGAGAATAATCAACGATGGACAGCAAGAGAAATTGTCAAACTAGCCGTAGGTAATTCACCACATTAACTACTTGAAGATTAGCAAAAAACGCGGTGTTTTCGTTGAAATCTCACATAAAAGTAATTGAAAATGTCAAAAAATAGTTAAATTGTTGTTATTATATTAAAAATATAATTTGTCAATTTTTGTTGTTATATCGGCCTACTGATTTTAAGATCGCGGGTTCGAATCGAGCTCAAGGCCTAACAATAATTTTTTATCATTATTATTGTTATGATAAATTTTTTCTTAATTGAAAAAATTTTTAAATTAGAATAGAAGAAAGAAAAAATTTAGACAACTGCCAAAGCTCGTTGTATAGATCCATTTCGGGAACTGCTAAATTCCTTCATCGGCAACGTTTAGGCTCCGCTGCTATAACCATTCAGCCACCACAGCGGTTTTTTGTTTGTCTTCATTAATTCTACTTCTATTCTGGTTCGTGCCAATTGATATTCACAACACTGCGACATCTGTTGCAGAATGGCTGTGAAAATTGGACTTGTTTGTTGGCAATGCTGCCATAGTGTCATATTTTATTGACACCTTTTCCCCGTGCTCTGGGATGTATTAACAATTTTTGTTGTTATATCGGCCTACTGATTTTAAGATCGCGGGTTCGAATCGAGCTCAAGGCCTAACAATAATTTTTTATCATTATTATTGTTATGATAAATTTTTTCTTAATTGAAAAAATTTTTAAATTAGAATAGAAGAAAGAAAAAATTTAGACAACTGCCAAAGCTCGTTGTATAGATCCATTTCGGGAACTGCTAAATTCCTTCATCGGCAACGTTTAGGCTCCGCTGCTATAACCATTCAGCCACCACAGCGGTTTTTTGTTTGTCTTCATTAATCCTACTTCCATTCTGGTTCGTGCCAATTGATATTCACAACACTGCGACATCTGTTGCAGAATAGCTGTGAAAATTGCCAGTGAGCATTGCCAACAAACAAGTCCAATTTTCACAGCTATTCTGCAACAGATGTCGCAGTGTTGTGAATATCAATTGGCACGAACCAGAATGGAAGTAGGATTAATGAAGACAAACAAAAAACCGCTGTGGTGGCTGAATGGTTATAGCAGCGGCGCCTAAACGTTGCCGATGAAGGAATTTAGCAGTTCCCGAAATGGATCTATACAACGAGCTTTGGCAGTTGTCTAAAATTTTTTCTTTCTTCCATTCTAATTTAAAAATTTTTTCAATTAAGAAAAAAATTATCATAACAATAATAATGATAAAAAATTATTGTTAGGCCTTGAGCTCGATTCGAACCCGCGATCTTAAAATCAGTAGGCCGATATAACAACAAAAATTGTTAATACATCCCAGAGCACGGGGAAAAAAGTGTCAATAAAATATGACACTATGGCAGCATTGCCAACAAACAAGTCCAATTTTCACAGCTATTCTGCAACAGATGTCGCAGTGTTGTGAATATCAATTGGCACGAACCAGAATGGAAGTAGGATTAATGAAGACAAACAAAAAACCGCTGTGGTGGCTGAATGGTTATAGCAGCGGCGCCTAAACGTTGCCGATGAAGGAATTTAGCAGTTCCCGAAATGGATCTATACAACGAGCTTTGGCAGTTGTCCAAAAATTTTTTCTTTCTTCTATTCTAATTTAAAAATTTTTTCAATTAAGAAAAAATTTATCATAACAATAATAATGATAAAAAATTATTGTTAGGCCTTGAGCTCGATTCGAACCCGCGATCTTAAAATCAGTAGGCCGATATAACAACAAAAATTGTTAATACATCCCAGAGCACGGGGAAAAGGTGTCAATAAAATATGACACTATGGCAGCATTGCCAACAAACAAGTCCAATTTTCACAGCCATTCTGCAACAGATGTCGCAGTGTTGTGAATATCAATTGGCACGAACCAGAATAGAAGTAGAATTAATGAAGACAAACAAAAAACCGCTGTGGTGGCTGAATGGTTATAGCAGCGGAGCCTAAACGTTGCCGATGAAGGAATTTAGCAGTTCCCGAAATGGATCTATACAACGAGCTTTGGCAGTTGTCTAAATTTTTTCTTTCTTCTATTCTAATTTAAAAATTTTTTCAATTAAGAAAAAATTTATCATAACAATAATAATGATAAAAAATTATTGTTAGGCCTTGAGCTCGATTCGAACCCGCGATCTTAAAATCAGTAGGCCGATATAACAACAAAAATTGTTAATACATCCCAGAGCACGGGGAAAAGGTGTCAATAAAATATGACACTATGGCAGCATTGCCAACAAACAAGTCCAATTTTCACAGCCATTCTGCAACAGATGTCGCAGTGTTGTGAATATCAATTGGCACGAACCAGAATAGAAGTAGAATTAATGAAGACAAACAAAAAACCGCTGTGGTGGCTGAATGGTTATAGCAGCGGAGCCTAAACGTTGCCGATGAAGGAATTTAGCAGTTCCCGAAATGGATCTATACAACGAGCTTTGGCAGTTGTCTAAATTTTTTCTTTCTTCTATTCTAATTTAAAAATTTTTTCAATTAAGAAAAAATTTATCATAACAATAATAATGATAAAAAATTATTGTTAGGCCTTGAGCTCGATTCGAACCCGCGATCTTAAAATCAGTAGGCCGATATAACAACAAAAATTGTTAATACATCCCAGAGCACGGGGAAAAGGTGTCAATAAAATATGACACTATGGCAGCATTGCCAACAAACAAGTCCAATTTTCACAGCCATTCTGCAACAGATGTCGCAGTGTTGTGAATATCAATTGGCACGAACCAGAATAGAAGTAGAATTAATGAAGACAAACAAAAAACCGCTGTGGTGGCTGAATGGTTATAGCAGCGGAGCCTAAACGTTGCCGATGAAGGAATTTAGCAGTTCCCGAAATGGATCTATACAACGAGCTTTGGCAGTTGTCTAAATTTTTTCTTTCTTCTATTCTAATTTAAAAATTTTTTCAATTAAGAAAAAATTTATCATAACAATAATAATGATAAAAAATTATTGTTAGGCCTTGAGCTCGATTCGAACCCGCGAATATAATTTGTCTAGCGTTGGAATTGACGAATTTCATGCCACATTTCCTCAATGGTGAATTACCTACCAGCGATTGATGGTTTACTGTTTCCCACTATTCGTTCTCTTGACGGTTCTCTATTTGTATACGTTCTCTGCTTGGATCTGTTTTTGTCGTTTGTCTGGTGTTTCTACGTAGCTCGTAAGTAAGTGAGCAGGTATTGCCAAATATATGTGTTTTTGATGTGTAAGCATGTGTGAATATAAACGGAAGGTAAATATAAGCGTGAACGTAGTGTAGCAACAACACTTAAGCTTAATATAGGAACCAAGTGCATTGTAGAACTGATATGAGCGAAATGAGACAGCAAATCAAGTCAGGATAAGGCAAGGCGTGTTATTGATTTGTTATGGAAGTATTATCGGTTTGTTATCGTTGTGTTATTGGTTTATTATCAACGAAGTGTTGACGTGCCATCAATTTGTAATCGAAAAGTTATAAATTTGTTATAGTTATCATAGGTTATCAATGATTTATTAGTTTTTGATCGACACATTCTGGGTTTTTATCGAAAATTTATCGATTTGTTATCGAAAAGTAATCGATTATTAATTGAAAAGTTATCGAATTACTATCAAAAATGTATTTATGAGCAACAAAACAGTAATCGATTTGTTTACAAAAAGTTATCGATATGTTATTGAAAAGTTACCGATCCATATTCGATTAGCTAGCGAAAAGTTATCGATTTATTAGCAAAAAGTTATCGTTTTGATTTCGAAAAGTTGTCCATTTATTATCGCATTGCCACCAAGTAATTACAAGACTGTTATCGATTTGTTATCGACGACTCATCGGTTCGTTATGAAACAGATATCAATTGAAATTC
Organism: Eurosta solidaginis; assembly: GCF_040869045.1. NCBI lineage: Eukaryota > Metazoa > Arthropoda > Insecta > Diptera > Tephritidae > Eurosta > Eurosta solidaginis. Next base: position 17,378,358 of record NC_090321.1, read on the forward strand.
TATATAAACTATATGACACATCCGTAACCCATTCTTTAACAAGCCTTTCGGAAACCAATGAGAAGCCGAAGATAAAACAATGTATTGCCGACAATATTGTTGTTCCGGAGTCCAAAATTAGTTGTTTCTGATAAAATTAACTGATAAAGTTACCTCTACATCGAGCTCTAGTTGACTTAAAAACGTAAGCTTTCTGAACGCTGACCGGTATTTTTACATATCGAGCTTCACGACTAATTGGTGTCCGAGGAGGAAGCATTAAATGCCGCAAATATAGAACCATTTCCTCGGCACTACCGCCAAGTATTCCGTTGGAAAGTGGGTTGAGAACTAGGCTCTTCACCGGTTGGGGCCATATTGCAGTAGTTTCATAGATGCTCATTTCAGCAGGTTCAAGAGGCCATGTCTCCTAACTGTTTCAAATTTTTATTTTATTTCCAGTTTTTATTTCCGATTTTTTTCTTTCCTCGATACTTTCGGAGTGCGGTGCCCTAGCTTGTCCTTATTTGCTATGATTTAAGAGGCGTTTTCTCCAATCAGAGCCCGTATAATCACTGCACTTGGTTGCGTCTTCACCTCCACGCCGTTATTTCTACGTTTGGAAGGTCCTTACCTCCAATCCATACCTATATCTTTACTATTCATTTTATTTTTACTTACTCTGCGAAGCCCAAGTTGTCTGGTCTTAGCTACCGCGGCGCAGCTTTTCTAAGCTTCGTAACCACTTCGTTATAAATAAATCAATGGAAGGGGCGTATAACCTCCGAAGAGATTTGAGGTCGAGCTTCACGTCCAATTTGCGTCGTGCTCCTTTTAATTTTTCCTACAAATTGGCGGAAGGGCACCTGCTTGTTTTGCGCCGACTCCGAACGGCAAATGCAAGGCAGATGAGTTTTCACTGAGAGCTTTTAATGGCAGAAATACACTCGGAGTCCTTGCCGAACACTGCCGAGGGGCGACCCCACTTAGAAGAAGTTTCTTCTTCATTGCATCTCCAATTAATGGACACGCCGCCGTCAATAATTACCTAGTGTCGACCATTAGCCTCATGAACGTCTCGGAGTGTAATTTTACGCAAATATGCTACGCATTCTTTACTTTTGGCTATGAGACCTTCAAAAAAGACGGCGTACACATCCTCTATTGTTTCGCCTACCTGGTCTTATATGTTATTTTCTTCACGTGGGAACCTTTGAGAGTATTCTTTAAAACATCTCTGACCTGTTAAGACCTAGGCAAAGTACAAATCTATTTCCCAGTGCGTTCGAGGCAGTTACCGTTTCAAAGCAGGGATCCACCAATGTGTCCAGCGCGCTTCTTGGATACATTCCTTCTTTTGCCAGCGCTGCCTCTGGCGTTGGTGCCAAACGGTTGCGCGATGGAGTATTTGCCTCTTTACGACGCATAATAATAGTTAATTAACCTTATTCTCGATAAGAACGATATGGTTTTTGATGCTCTTTCAATAGCATATTTGAGGTGGGTTTTAAATGATAGCCTTGTGTGTGTCATAATTCCGAGCTGGTTTGCTTCTGGTAGCGTTTCCGTGTCAATGCTGCCGATACTTGACTGTACCTCCTTCTTCCTTGATGTGAGCACTGCCCAGTTTCTGTTGCGCAAAACGTAATCCATGTTGAATTAGCCATAACTGGATATTGAATATGCTTGTGTCAGATTTACTGCATATTTCTTACATTTTGACCACCAATTCTATATCCACCGCAAAGCCAATAATTGTTTATCCCCTGCGCACTGTGAGCAGCAATGTCCCATCAGACATAATGATGTAGGTACAGTAATGTTCTGTGTACGGAGCCCAGTGAAACCCCGCCAGTCGAAAATAAATAGATAATAGTCAGTAGTTTTGTCTGTTGAACCTATTTTGTGTGTCTGTTGCAGTTGTTCATTTAGTGTGACATGTTTGCTCAAACTGGCCCCAAAGTATCTATGGGCGATGCTTACGTCACTTAATTTCGAATGAATGGTTAGAATGAAAATCGAAAAGCTTCTTTATCACTATGACGCAAAAAGCATGAACAAATAAATATCATTTTCTTCACCAAGATTTAACGATTTCACGAAGGATGTTGCATATTGCCCATAGTGCGGCGTGTGTGTCCAGATAGAATCATTGTAAACGAGGCAATTGGTGTATGATTTTAGGGAAATGAGGTGAAGAAGCGGAAAGCGGCGAAGAAATGATTAAAGCCTTGAAGAAACATAACAAAATTAGTTGTTGGCACAAGCTCGGCTCGATGGAGCAAAGCAGCAGTTTAGCATTCTGAAGACAGAGACGAAAGCGCTGCCCAGACGGATGTCTGTTCGAACCAGTTAAATGCAAAGAAGGCTCTAAGCAGTTTGGCATAGAAATTCATATTAACGTTAATTTCAAATTTAGAGCTTGGCGAAATGACAATAACAAAAATTCAAACAATAATAACAACAATGATGATGACGACTTTTCACAAAACTGGCAACAAACAAACAAGCAGCCAACGGCTAAGAAAGCAAAACATTGGTTGAGAGCAAGAGGTAAGAAATATAAGTCGGAGCGATGCAGCGAATACATACAAACAAATCAAAATTTATACACTAAAAAAAAATTAGACCAAAAACGACGAAAATAGCTAGCAAAGAAGTTTGGAGTGACTTCGCTTATACCGGGTCATACATCCATGCTGGGTGCCCGTTCATAAGTTCTATGAGTTAAACTCAAAAAGTGGCTCATATCTGTAAAAAGAGAAGACTTAAGGCTCATGATGGGTATACATCTGTAAACCGCCTTCTACTGTCACATGCTTATAAGTTAGGCCTCGTCAGTCACAGCAGATGTAGGAAGTGCGGGCGTAAGGAAAAAATGGTTGAGCACATTCTGTGTTTGTGTGCTACACTCGCGAGGTCAAAGCTCCAGCTAGTAGGGGCAACTTAGTAGCCAGATCTCGATACAGCTATTAAGCCAGGTCCTAGAAAACGTGTAGTATTTGCCAATAGGGCGGCACCTAATAAAGGGTTTTTCGTTTGTAACAGTATGTACACATTCAGTACATGTCAGGTCTTCATAGACCGATTAATGGCTAAGCAATGTGTGGCCTTTCCTTCTACGGCTGCGAGAGTTATCCGGCTGGAGAGACAATGTGGATGGCCATGCAGCCATCCTTAAGAATCTGGATTCGCCTTCGTCGGACTATTGCGCTTCGACTGTATTTTTCGATATGAAGTACGAGATTGTTATCACGGATAGGGATTATTGGTTGCAGGAGCCGCCGGACCTGAGCGGTAGGCTGCAAATATATACTGACGGCTCCAAACTTGATAACAAGGTAGGCAGCGGTGGTCTTTGCACCTCAATTAGGGTGGAATCTATCCTTTAGCCTACCCGATCATTGCAGCGTCTTTCAGGCGGAGTTGGCTGCTAAAAATGAGGCCGTTGATCACCTGAAAAATGCCAGGCTGACAGCCAGGCTGCAGTAAAAGCGCTTGGAGCGGTCAGATGTAAGTCCAGGACAGTAGAGAAGTGCCGCAAATCTCTTAAAGAGATCGCTGAAAAAACTTCCCTCAGTATGGTATGGGTACCTGGACACTCCAATATACCGGGCAATGAGATGGCTGACGAACTTACAAGAGGGGGCACATCCGTTCCGCTTTCGTCGTCCTGGATGGGATTGAGCATGCCGCTTGCTAGCTGTAAGTTGGAGATGAAGCAATCTCGAATCCTGCTACCACACTAAGCTCGTGTGGCCTGAATGAGACGCGAGACATACAAGAAGTCTCCTTCTTCTTGGAAGTGGGGACATATTTCTTGTGGTTGGACTTATAACCGGCCACATAGCAATCGGGAAGCACGGACACCGACTGGGTGCTCCCTATAATGATTACTGCAGGAGCTGCAAAGACGAAGAGGAAATAGAAACAGTCAAGCATATTCTGTGCGATTGTCCTGCGCTATGGCGCAAGAGGAAGAAATCTCAGGGATTTCTCTTCTATGACGATCTTTGTGAACTGGCTAAGTCGGAACGTAAGAAATTCGTGACATTTGCTGACATATTGGTTTGAGTAGGAGAGTGATCCATGTGGTATCACAATTGGACCTTTTTGGGCCTAAGTGCACTGGTGCTCGCACCGATGGCCACTCTAACCTAACCTAACCTAGACCGATCAATTCGACCCAACCAAACCTAGTTAAGTGTGTTTTCTGAGTGTACTGAACGTTGTAAGGTAAGTTACTTGCTGTTGAAGTAGATGAAGTAAAAGACCGCAGGGCGCATGCTAAATTCACTAAGAACGATAGTTGCAAGAATGCGCACACACTGGCGGAGGTGGAGCGTGTAGCAGGAGGACTCGAAGTAGCAAAAAATGACAACAAACATGCTGAAGGTGGCACAGAGGTAAAATAAACGTAAATTAGAACGAAGTGGTTGGTCGTTTGGCGGCACAACTCAAGTGGGAGGAAAGCATCGGAAGAGTGTAGAGCAGAGCGGGTAATGTGTAAGCAGGCGTTCCATAGCGGGAAGAGTGGACCAAATGCTTTGGATAGTTCTTGACTGCTGTATCGGGTAGGTGCCTAAAAATGAGTGAAGTGAAAAACGTTTAACGGTAATTTTTAATGTTGTTACTTTAGTTGTTTGTGGCCTTTTTTTACTAATCCTTTTTGTTATACTCAGTTGAGCAGAGCTTACAGAGTATATCAAGTTTGATTGGATAACGGTTGGTTGTACATATATAAAGGAATCGAGATAGGATCGAAAAAAAATTTTATTGAGCCATGTCCGTCCGTCCGTCCGTTAACACGATAACTTGAGTAAATTTTGAGGTATCTTGATGAAACTTGGTATGTGGGTTCCTGAGCACTCATCTCAGATCGTTATTTAAAATGAACGATATCGGACTATAACCACGCCCACTTTTTCGATATCGAAAATTTCGAAAAACCGAAAAAGTGCGATAATTCATTACCAAATACGGATTAAGCGATGAAACTTGGTAGGTGAGTTGAACTTATGACGCAGAATAGAAAATTAGTAAAATTTTGGACAACGGGCGTGGCACCGCCACTTTTAAAAGAAGGTAATTTAAAACTTTTGCAAGCTGTAACTTGGCAGTCGTTGAAGATATCATGATGAAGTTTGGCAGGAACGTTACTCCTATTACTATATGTACGCTTAATAAAAATTAGCAAAATCGGAGAAGGACCACGCCCACTTAAAAAAAAAATTTTTTTTTAACTAAAATTTTAACAAAAAATTTAATATCTTATCAGTATATAAGTAAATTATGTCAACATTCAACTCCAGTAATGATATGGTGCAACAAAATACAAAAATAAAAGAAAATTTCAAAATGGGCGTGGCTCCGCCCTTTTTCATTTAGTTTGTCTAGAGTACTTTTAATGCCATAAGTCGAACAAAAATTTACCAATCCTTGTGAAATTTGGTAGGGGTATAGATTTTGTGACGTTAACTGTTTTCATGGCCGTTAACACGATAACTTGAGCAAAAATCGACATATCTTTAATGAACTTAGTTCACGTGCTTACTTGAACTCACTTTATCTTGGTATGAAAAATGAGCGAAATGCGACTATGACCACGCCCACTTTTTCGATATCGAAAATTACGAAAAATGAAAAAAATGCCATAATTTTATACCAAATACGAAAAAAGGGATGAAACATGGTAAGGTAATTGGATTGTTTTATTGACGCGAAATATAACTTTAGAAAAGTAGAAGAAAATGAAAAAGTTCTGCAAGGCGAAATAAAAAACCCTTAAAATCTTGGCAGGTATTACATATATAAATAAATTAGCGGTATCCAACAGATGATGTTCTGGGTCACCCTGGTCCACATTTTGGTCGATATCTGGAAAACGCCTTCACATATACAACTACCACCACTCCCCTTTAAAACCCTCATTAATACCTTTAATTTGATACCCATATCGTACAAACAAATTCTAGGGTCACCTGGTCCACCTTTATGGCGATATCTCGAAACGGAGTCCACCTATGGAACTAAGGATCACTCCCTTTTAAAATACTCATTAGCACCGTTTTTTTTTGATACCCATATTGTACAAACAAATTCTAGGGTCACCTCTGTTCCACCTTTGTGGCGATATCTGGAAACGGCGTCCACCTATGGAACTAAGGATTACTCCCTTTTAAAATACTCATTAACACCTTTAATTTGATGCCCATATCGTACAAACGCATTATAGAGTCAACCCTGATCCACCTTTATGGCTATATCCCTAAATGGCGTCCACCTATAGAACTATGGCCCACTCCCTCATAAAATACTCATTAACGCCTTTCATTTGATACCCATGTCATACAAACCCATTCCAAGGTTTCCCTCGGTTCATTTTCCTACATGGTTATTTTCCCTTATGTTGTCCCATAGCTCTCAACTGAGTATGTAATGTTCGGTTACACCCGAACTTAACCTTCCTTACTTGTTTTTAACTAATCCTTTTTGTTTTTTTTTATTATTTTTACTTAATTTGTAGTTGCAGTTATTTTTAAGCCAACGGCAACATGAAAATGAAATAAAACGCATATTTGCATGCGAAACACAGAATAAAGAAAGAGAAAAAAAATTAAACGTGATTTGTGTTGGTATCGAGTTGAGGCAAGTCGTTAAATCTAAATATGGAAAGTATCTGAACACTTAAAATTAGCGATAAGACAAATCTGACACCTCCCAAAGTGGTAAAGAGAAAAATTAGTGAAAATCTATTTTCGTGTGCATTTTGTGGGCAACGCGAATTGACGCGTCCAAATAAGCAAACCAATGGAAGGAAGAAATTTGTCGTAAAATATCCACTTTGAAAGGAACCAGCCATATTGAGGTACGCGGAAGCGCTACACAGACCTACCACAACAAATCGCTGCGCATCAAAGGTGCGACAAGGAATAGTTAAAAGGGAATAACAACGGAATAAAATGCAAAGCGCGCTAAATCGTTCGCAAGAGGAAGAAAACAAAGCGCAGACATGGCCGTTTACGCCAAAGGCGTTCGATATACAATAATAAAAATCAAAACAAGAACAACATCTAAGTAACTAAAGCAGCACAACGAACTACCAGTATCATGTTCAATTGTTGGAGCTTTGCAAATTTCAAGGCAGTGACGTAGCATGGACTCAAATACAACTGAGCCAACAACAAGTGAACGTCAACTAAGGCGACGTAGAAGCTTTCCAGCGAGCAGCACAGTGTCAGTACTTACCTTGTGCATCAAGCAGACGCATCTCAACGTACAGTTAACTTTCAGGAATCGTCTAGTAACATATAAAGTGGCTGTAGCTCTTTGGCTCTGATGCTAGCGCGCTAGAAATGAGGCAATGCGGTTGTACTATGAATATCGGATAACCTCATTGACCAAACGCATTCAAGGAACATCAAATGTGAATTAGTGCAACTACATGCTGCATACGAAAGAGCAGTCAAAACAACGAAAGATGGTACTAACGCGGGTGTTTGAGTATGCCTAAAGTTAGTCGATACGTAGTTGGGGAGGCAGTAAGGCAGATAGATTGACTAGAAGATGGACAGCGTACTCGAATATATATGTATTGTGCTCATGCATAATAATTCGAAGGAAGCATAATTTAAACTTATTCTACCGATGCAAAACCGCATATGCATACATACAAACGTATATGTACATACACAGATGCAACTATGTCCAACATACATAGGTTTATGAACAAATCGAATACTTAAGCAACAAACAGAGCAGCAACACGCTGACGCCTTTGATGAGTCATTGTCATATGGATTAAGCTAGACGCTTAGATGTACAGCAGCAAATACAACAAGTAAGGACGGGACTGTCTTCGGCTATGCCGAAGACTTCATACCTTTCATGAATGGGGCTGAACAATAATCTTATCCCGTTCGTAATCTCCGAATAATCGGATGTATAGATAAGAAATATCTAGTGAACAGATCTACATACCTAAACGATTTTTAAGATAAATATAAAATAAAAAATAGGTAGGTACTTTGTGTGAGGATGCAAAGTTTCAGGTTTTTTGTGGCCTGCGTGTAAAAACTATGACTACGAATCACGTATTTCAACAATATATGACGTAAACGTAACTATTTGATGAAATGTTTTGAATTTTGAAGCTTCTAGCCGTAAAAAAGGGGTAAAAAAACACAGTTTATATGGGGTATATAATATATGTACCACCGATCTCTATGATTTTTTCAGACAACAATATATGCTATATACGTAAGCATTCGTTGAAATTTGCAGCCTCTAGCTCTTAAAATGGGGCAGTAATTACAAAAAGTTTCTTATCTGAACAATCGGTTGTGGGGGATATATAATATATATACGACCGATCTCATCAATTTTTTCAGGCAACAATATGTGCAATATACGAAAGTATATGGTGAAGTTTGAAGCTTCAATCTGTTAAATTGAGTAAGATATTACAAAAATCCTCTTTTTTCTGAAAAATCGGTTGTATGCAAGATATATGCTATAGTGGTCCGATCCGGCCGGTTCCGACAAATGTCTAATCGGACACCCAAATACACCTGCTCACCAAATTTTATCAAGATATCTCAAAAATTGAGGGACTAGTTTGCATACAAACAGACAGACGGACAGACGAACAGACAGACAGACGGACATGGCTAAATCAACTCAGCCCTTCATTCTGATTATTTCGGTATACTTAATGGTGGGTCTATCTATTTTCCTTTAAGGACTTACAATTTTAGGTTTCGTGACGAAATTAATATACCATTTCATTTTCATGAAAGGTATAAAAATTGGAGTGACAATTCGTACAAGTTTTGCCAATTAAATTCTTCGTTTTTAAGAAAGAATTTCCCACACTTAAATTCCGAGACATTTTTGTCTATTGTGAGTGCCCTCAGTGAGCGCCGGTTGACGGCACATTCGTCCAACTAGATAACTTCCTAGTGGTCCTCAAAGAATCAAGCAGGAATGAGAGATCCACTTTTCCAATATATGCTAGATTGTCGAAAAACCGTGCGCCCATAAATCTGAGTCGTCTTGTTTGTGGTCCTGAGAAAGTGATGAATCGACAATTCTTCCTCCGCATTCTGACAGCTCCTGCTGATGGAGTTTGTTGGTATGCGCCACCGTCGAAGCACTTTTTCAGGAAGCTCGTTGCTTTTCTTTTCCAACATGATCATACGCTGTTTCCTGGAAGCAAGTAAAGTTAGACATTTAGGTGCCTTATGGACGTCAGCGTGGCTCGACACCTTCGCATGATATCCAAATTGATTACGTTGGATTTTAGTGATTTTAAGGCGGCTTGCCTGTCAACAGTTATCGTTATAATGATGTCTGGGACCTTACTATTCTTGAGCAGTCTGGTTGCTCTTTCTATGGTATAGACTTCCAGTTTTTAAGGCACTGCATGATTCGGTAAGATAGACTGAGGTTCAGATGCTTTGAGTATATTCCAGCTTCGGTTCTCTTTTCCATTTTTAATCCATCTGTATTGATTGAAATGCCTCTTTCGCTGTCTAGGTCTTATCGCATTCCTTCATTGAAGCATATCTTACGCTTTGCACCTGGAGGTCAAATTTAATTTCGTTCCCTGCCCTTAATCGATTGATTTCCACATGTTAAATTATTCTCAGAGCCCCTTTCGCAGCTATTCGCTGCACGAAAACTTGTAGACGCATCAAGTGAAAAATACGTTATACCGTTGCTGTGGTGCGCTGCTGACTGCCCCTCACATACCCAGACATGCTAGCCTTTGCACCTTCCCAACCCTAAGTTTATTGCTGTTCTTGTCAAGAGCCTTCTACCTGGCAAAAGACCAATACGTTAGTATCGGTCGGAAGACTCTGTTGTACAATATACATGCCACTTATGATATGCGGTGACAGTCTCCAGTTCCTCCCGAAAGCCTTTTTGCAAGTGTAGTATACTGCCAAAGCATTCTTTGATTTCATATCAAGGCCCCTTTGCCAGTTTAACTTGTATTCGTGTACATACCAAAATATTTGGGTTATTCTTCTTCTTTCCTTTCTTGTGAACAGCATAAGCTCCGTTTTTGTTAGATTTACGCCCATCCCGTTTTTATTTGCCCAACGTGCAATGCGTCAAAAATACCGTATCCAAGCATTCACAAATCGTGTGCAGGAACTTACTTGTGATCGAGTTCACTAAATCGTTAGAGTATGCGACTTCTTCTGCTTTAAAGATTTCAAAAATTTCATTAATTACCAGTATCCAAAAAAAAAGACAATAACATGCCTGAGGTGTGTCTCTGGTAACCATTTAACTGAGCCAGCTACTTTAGTTGTGTTGGAGACCCTACTCCTGAGCACAGAATCGATCCATGCAACTATAGAGTCTTGAGTTCTATGTTGTGAAAGTGCTCTGCAAATAGCCTCCGTTTTACAACCTTCACCCCAGTCATTCCAGAGAGAGAGGAGTGGGGAAGAGGAATTATCTGGGGCATTGAACCGGTTAACTTGTTCACGGATGGGTCGAAGCTGGATGGAAATGTTGGTGGGGGGGTCTTTTGTCAAGAGCTAAATTTAAGCCGCAAGTTTAAGTTGGCTGATCACTGCAGTGTATTCCAAGCGGAAATTGCTCGATTAAGGATGCGGTGGATGGAATGCTATCCAGTGCTACCACGGTTAGGGATTTTAACATCTACTCTGATAGCCAAGCGGTTATCAAGGCCTTGAGCTCAACTACAGTGCGATCGAGGGCGGTCTGGGAGTCCCTGACCTCGCTTGCGATTGCATCGAATTATTTTACAATTAAGATTATCTGGGTCCCGGGTCATAGTGATATCCCGGGTAACTGACAAGCGGATCTCTTAGCCCGCGTCTGTTCAAATGAACCGGATGAAGATGGCTGTAGAGATTTCGGGATCCCGCTTGCCACCTGTGGATTGCACCTCCATAGCTGGGCCTCGAGTCAGTTCAGCAAACGTTGGGCGGACACCACGTCTTGCAGGGTAGCAAGATTTTTCTGGCCGAAAGTGGATGGCAGGAGGTGTGCTGAAATAATTGGGTTCACTAAGGCTCACCTATCAATGGTCATTGGGGGTTTGACAGGGCACTGTTCCATGGGTATCCAAGCGGTACGTCTCAATATACTGGAAACTCCATCCTGCTGCAGCTGTATGGAGGATGATGAGGTGGAATCACCAAATCACTTTATGCTTGATTGCCCAGCATTTGCCAGAACTAGGCAAAAGTACTTCGGTCGCGACTCACTTGGATCTCCCGAGGATTTATCCAAATTTGAGATCGGTATCATTCGGAGCTTTATCGTTGCTACCCAACGATTCTCTAAGTAGCTAGATCTAAGTCACCGTTATTTTTGGTGTATGTGGTATCACAACGGACTTTCGTGTTGTCCAAGTGAGCTATCCTTATCAGGGCAGCTACCACCTAACCTATCCTATCCTAACGTTGGTGAAAGGTCGAGTACGGCCGCCAATGCGTACCTTGGGGAAATCTTACGAAAATTTCGAAGTCTTTGTATAGAGTTCTCAGATTTTTTTAGTATATAGTTTTGTAGCCCATCAAGATATATGTAAGTCTCTCAAAATGCGCATTGATTTTTGAAATTTTTTTTTCCAAAGTATGTTTTACATTTCCCCATAAAATGTGTGAAAGGCTTGTTTTATATGGAAGCTCCAAATTTCCCTACAGTCTTCGTGAATTTTTGAATTTTTTCGAAAACGTTTTTGAGATCTGTTTGCATCAGTAACGAAATTCATTAGAAGCTATTTTAACTAAAATAAAAAATAAGGAAGGCATGACGTGGCTGAATGCGTTTGTAAAAAACTTCACCCATCGTAGGAGCGCGGTTCGAATCCCACTCTCGGGAGAAAAGGCTTTGAAGATATTTACAAGGTATAATCGAAACAGCTCCCGCCTTTTCCGTTCTGATATCACCTTGTTTAAATTTTTCCAAAACTATTAAACAACAAAAAAGGAAGTTAATTGGCGAAATTTCGTCACTTCAATTTTTCTGTTCTCAGCTGTTAAGACAGACCAAATAAAGTTGAGCTCCTGAGCCAAATTCAACTAACTTTTGGTAGCTATTGCGAGTGGCAGCATTTATTATTTGCTCTTAAAATGAGGCATACACACACTCACCCAAACAGACAGTTCAGTGGCTTCAATATTACGCTGAGTATAAACGAGAATGTGGTCAACAATATTTATTTAAAATACGTAGATTTGCAATTGAAGGATACCTGAAGTTAGACAGCAAACTTGTGGGCTTGTAGGTAGGCACGTCAATCCAATTGGCAAAGTCAACGCTTTTGTGTTTTGAAATGAGATTCTAGTAGCGCTAGAAGTGTTGAGATATGTTCGACTTCGAGACAGCATTCGAGTTTTTGGTGGTGGTTCCACTTGGAGTAGTGAGATGTCGTACATTTCCATTAGACACTTACTTGTATCAGCATGAAAAGCATTTTAGTCGGTAGCGTATACTTAGTTTGATTCATTTAAGTATTGATAGAGCTGATAACATTAACTGACATTATGACTGAAATTTTGTTGTCTCAGATTAAACGTTTTTTCTAGTTTGTGGTTACGATATGCGACATGCGAGAAATTTAGTTGCTGAAAAAAAAAACTATATAACTTAGCCTAAAAGTTGATAGATTGGTTAGCTTCATTGGTTTTCTAGGTCCGTTACTCCGTTAGGTCCCATGAAACCGAGATACGCTGAACATAATAATGGTGAACTTTGAACGGAGGTTTTAGACAGTCTTATCGATGTTAACGGATCTTTGCGGAATACGTTCCGGTAAATACCACCGTTAAGGTACTAACCCCGTAATCACGGCAACGATTTGTTTTGACCTTGTGGGTTCAGGTCATTGTTGGAAACGCTTTACCTTGCGCTGGCAACCACTTGAATCGTTGGGTTGAACGAAAGATTCGGTCGAAAGAAAACTGAAAATCCGCCTTTAAATGTGAATCTTATACTGACAGAAAGAGTCCGTCGTGGTGTGGTGGTAGCGTGCTCCTCCTGGCAAACGAACATCGAAATTTAGACAAATTTTCTATAATAATCAAGTTTTTCTAAGCGCAGTCACCCCTCCGCAGTGATTTGGAAAACACTCCGAATGCATTTCTACCATGAAAAGCTTCTCAGTGAAAACTCAGATGCTGTACGGAGTCGTCGTAAAAACAGTAGGCCCCGTCCGGCGAAACTTTAGGAAAAATTAAAAGAAGCACGACGCAAATTGGAAGAGATTTTTATTTTATTGAGAGCAGCTCGCAGAAAAACTTCTTTAATTCTAACTTGGCGATCTAACATGCGATTTTTAAAATTTATATGCCATTAATTTCGAGTTGATTCTTTTTAAGTTTCTTTGAGCTCTGAAGTCCTGCTCACATACAAAATTTTATCTGCTAACCGAGTAGCAGCCCATTAAAGAGATCATAATAACACTGGAAGGTAGTATAGAGATTCTTAAGACAAAACAAAATAATGATAGATCGATTTATAAAAACATATTTCTGTTTTTGAAAAACTCGCAACTTATCATAAGGGGAGTGTTTTGCTATACAAAACAACTAACAAAGTGCAGGTTTTTTGCAGGAACCAGTTTTGATTTTAGTCATAGGAGGCGTCTGTTATGTAGAACCAATTTAAAACCAATATAAAATATAATAAATTTTATATCTTTTCGAAAACAAGGGAGTTTCCTTTTATGAGTACATGGAACTGCAGAGAACACGACTTTCGCCGAATAACCGCCATTCAAACGCATCGCAGAATAGATTGTCTTAGATGAACCATCTCAATGTCAGCAAAAATATCTTAAGTTAGATTCTATATATTACATTACTAATCCTAAATATTTCGTCGAAAATTTTGAGTACAAGGTCGGTGGAAGGGATTTTATGCCAGGTGCTTGAAGTCCTAGCAGAAGTCGTCGCGATTGATAATTCGGTGAATAGGATGATATTCTGAGCTACAAGGCTTAGATCATATGACTCTTATTCGGATATCCAAGCAGAAAATAAAGCCCTGCACTCGACTGTATGCGATCGAGGATGGTCTGTGTTCGCCTTATCGCACAAGAGATGATAATATCACGTGTATCTCTTAGACAGATTGAGTACAATTGAACCGATCGGGCGGGTTTCATAGAATTCGGAGTTGAGCTGGCCGCCTTTACTCTGCTCTTATACAAATTAACATGTAGTCAGCTATGCAAATACTGGGCAGACACTACTCCTTGCACGGTAACGAGATCGTTCTGTCGGTAGTGGGATACAAGCGGTACGCTAAAACCATTGTTGTCGTATTGTGAACGGCTAGTTATCGATAACTTATCGGATTGTTATGGACGGCCTACTGGCGTTTAATCCATTTTTTATCGTCGTGTTATCGGTTTGTAATAGGTGCGTTATGGACGAGGTATCTCTAGACGAGCTAGCGTTTTTTGTTGACAAGTTATCGGTTTTCTTTACAACAGCTATCGACTTACTATCGAAAAGTTATAGTTGAATTATGAAAAAATTATCGATGTGTTATCAGAAAAGTATCTATTAGCTGTAGAAAAGTTTTCGACAAGTTATCGATTTGTTATCGAAAACTTATCGAAATTTTTTTTGAAGGCTTATCGATTTGATAGCGCAAAGTTATAGATTTCTTATTGAAGTGTTACCAATTTGTTATCGAAGGACGAGTACTGTTTGAATTTTACTTAAACATGGCCTTCCTGTTGTGGATTTAAAAAAATAAACCCAATTCAATGTTGGTGAAGGATTTTTTACGAAGGGTTAATAACCCTCATTACATATGCATATAGTGCATACGAAAATTACTGTAATCTACAAATATGTATATCAAATCGTCTATGTTAGTACAGTCGCAAATTTTACATTCGATATGCTTTTCACGATGCTTCAGCTAACGTTGGAGTCTCTTTTAAAATCTTTTTAAAATCAAATAAATAAATACATATATTGTGATATATTCCCATTAATCACACTTACTCCTATCTCTGCATGTGTCACCCTCATAAGAAATAAATTTTAAGCCCATTTATATACGGTTTTATTTATCCTATTGAAATCAATACTTTTTTGTCGATGCCATCACTTTGCATTAGCGCGTTTTTTGTTCGATCACAAATTGATTATGTTCAAATTGTTGTTGTTTTCTAATTATTCCATATCAAACAAAAAAAAAAAAAAAACAAAACAGTAAGAAAAAAACGTATGTGGATAAGACGTGTTTGGGTGAATTGATGCATGTGTGTATAGAGAGAGTAGTGCATTTGTCATTCATGCTTACACCGTCACTAACTCGACTCCACCCTAACTGCCACGCGACTCTAAAAGGTTACTCTCGGCCAATTTTTTAGCATCGCCTTTCAACCCTTCTTTCTATGGTAAACTAATATTTTTTCATGTAATTAGTGTAGAGGCGATGCACAACGAAGCAAACCGAAAATCATTAATTGCAACAAAAAATATATAAAACAAAAAAAAAAAGAAGAAATAAAAAACCAGCATAGAGGGTGGAAAATATCAAACACATATGAGGATTAAAAAAAAAATAGTGGTGGAAAATGTATGCGAAATAATTAAAACCATGAACAAAAAAAAAATTGCAAAAGTCAAGCGTAACATACGGCAGTGGCGCACAGTGCAGCATGGGTATGCAGACAATGGTCAAAAGTAGAAGGAGATTTTGCAGATCAGTGAAATCTTGTATGAATATTTTAAAGCAAATAAAAACAAGTAAGGACGGGACTGTCTTCGGCTGTGCCGAAGACTTCATACCTTTCATGAATGGGGCTGAAAAATAATCTTATCCCGTTCGTAATCTCCCAATAATCGGATGTATAAGATAAGAAATATATAGTGAAGAGATGTACATACCTAAACGATTTTTAAGGTAAATATAAAATAAAAATTTGGCAAAAAACCCCCTTATCTGAAAAATCGGTTGTATGGGATATATATTATATATAGCTCCGACCGAAATGATTTTCACAGGAAATCTTCTATGATATATTAGAATATATATTACCAAGTTTCACGTTTTTATATTGGAAACTAAGGGAGAAATGGCCAAAAGTCTTTCTATCTGAACGATCGGTTGTATGGGATAGGTATATACTATACTATATACATATAGCTCCAATCAAAGTGATTTTTACGGAAAATCTTCTACGATATATTAGAATATATATCGCCAAGTTTCACGTTTTTGTATTGGAAACTAAGGGAGAAATGGCCAAAAATCTTTCTATCTGAACGATCGTTTGTATGGGATAGGTATATACTATATACATATAGCTCCGATCAAAGTGATTTTTTCAGGAAATCTTCTATGATATATTAGAATTAATATCACCAAGTTTAACGATTTTATATTGGAAATTAAGGGAGAAATTGCTAAAAAATTTTCTATCTGAATGATTGGTTGTATGGGATATAACTATATATAGCTCCGATCAAAGTGATTTTTTCAGGATATCTTCTATGATATATTAAAATATATATCACCGAGTGTTATGTTTATACTTTCTAAATTGTGGCAGGAATGACAAAAATCGTCTTATCTGAACGATCGGTTGTATGGGAGATATATGTTATAGTGGTCCGATCCTACCGGATCCGACAAATGTCTAATATAATACAAAAATACATCCTTGTGCCAAATTCCATTTAGAAGGACTAGTTTGTTCAAACAGACAGACGGACGGACGGCATACGGACATGGATATATCAACTCAGTTCGTCGCCCTGATCAATCCGGTATTCTTAACGGTGAGTCTATCTTCTATATTTCTCAACGGTACAAACATCGGACCAAAGTTAATATACCATTTCATGTTCATGAAAGGTATAAAAATAAAAATTGAGCAAGACCGAAAACAGAATATGCGAAATTTCGTAGAGAGTAAAAATTCACTTGAATGAAAACCACACTCAACCCGGAAAGCTTAAAAATGTATTGAAAATGATATAAGTTTCCAGATTTTTATAAAAGGCCAAATTATCGAGCCCAAATTAAGTGCAAAGCAGGTAACGACAGAGCATCCCATCAGCTGATTTCTATTGATCTATTTTCCATACAACGTCTTATTACAACAATATGCCAATTAATCGAAATCAATGGCAACATTCTTTGGACTTGACATCCTTCTGCACGCGAATTGGGTTCGCTTTTCCATCACCTCTACTGCAGAAATTTGTGATCTAGATTGCTCAGGTAAAATTTTGGGGAGACTCGTGAAGCAAAAAGTGGAGTAACTCAGATAAAGAAAGTTTGTTATTAGCGCGAATCTATACAAGTTGATGTCAAAGCAAATTAAGCCCCATTCGCCGTGCAGAAGAGTGTGAAGTCAAAAGAAAATTGAGCATTGATTTCGATTAACTGACAAGGTGAACCAAGGTGTTGCATGGAAATTATTAAGAACAGCAATCAGCTGATGGGATAACACTACCTAATACAGAATACGCCTTGTTTGTCATTAAAAACAGTTATATGTAATATATCAACCTAACGTAAGCTAGAGCCGATCGATAAAAAGAACTTGTTTTTATACATTTATCAAATTTATTTTAGTAATTTTTTTCTTACCACCATTCGAGGAATTCTATTATCTTACTTTAAACGATATATTTACAGTTGCATCCGCTTTGGACCCATTTCCTACAAGTTATGACTTAAGGTCTATTTGGTTTAGGTCTATAGGTCACATGACTCAAAGTCCTGTACATTTGCAGAAGTGAGCAGTAACATTTTTCATATGCTGTCCTTCATCGATTCAGGACCAATAATTTCAGTATAATTTAAGAACACCGCATTTGAAGAAAAGAGTAGATTCTCTTAGAATATTAGTCAGTCTGGTGTGATTGACTCACAAAAACGCCATACCCAATCAAAATATCCAGGCATTCAAAAATCCCATGTTTTATATTTACAATACGTGTATTCAAGGTTCCTATAGATTTTGATTTGAACGATTTTAGTAGTCAGTTTTCGGGTTACTTACAGTATGATTTATGGATCATTTCTGGACCATTTCCATATGATTTCTGGGCAAAACCATATCAATTTAATCGGATTGCTTCGGGGTCATTTCGGTGCTATTTCTGCATCATTGCGGGACTACTTGGTATCTTTTTGACTATTTCGTGATCATTTTCGGATTGTTTTTGGATTAACATTGCTAATTTCGCATAATCTGGAATGAATTTCGTGATGAATTCGGAACAATTTTGGCCAGTTCTATACTGTGTTTGGAATCTTCCTATTTCTAGGTTACTTCAGAATTATTACAGGACCGTTTCGAGATTGTTACCAGCGTCGTTTCGTAACTGTTCCTAGATTATTTTAGGGCCATTAAGGTACCGTTTCTGTATTGTTCAAGAGATTTCTTCGGGGCTATTTCAATATTTTTTAGGACTACATATTTCGGAACTGTTTAGGAATAGTGAGCGAGATCTTCTCGGGAATGTTATGGGTCAGTTTCTTTGCTGATTTTGTAATAATATCGCCGAGACCATTAGGCGACTATCTCTGTATGATTTTGTGGTTGTTTTCGAGATAATTAATGAACTATTCTGGGATTATTTAGGGAATGTTTACGTAGCTGTATCCATGCTCTTCGGAAATCATATCCAAATAACTGTTCCTGGTTACTTTTGAACTATCGTCGGATCATTTCGAGATTTTTTTCGGAACAATATCAAGACCCCTTTCGTGATAATTTTGTAAAAAATTTTGAGGGTAGTATTGAGTAGGTACAAAATTTAAAAAAAATCATGTCATTCCTTTTAATGATCACTGCAGGGTAATCTCCGGACTTTTTCAAGATTGTGCGCGCTTTAACTTCGGGGTCAATTTTGGACTGTTTCAAGATTATTTTATGGTTTTTATCGGAACCGTTTTTATCATATTATCGGGGCTATATACATATATATCGCAAACTTTTTAAAAAATTTTCTCTTAATTCGAACTGGGTCGCGGATATATATATATTTAAAAAGCAAATTATTGTGAAAGTCGCATTTTTTTATTTTTGGGTTTCGTGGAAGGAGGAAATGCATGGTAAAAGGGACCATGAGAAAGTACTTCTCGAATTGGGTTTCTTGTGACTGGTAAAACAACAGTGATTTGAAATACATTCGGAGATAAGTTTAATTAATTTTCGCTCCAGGTAGCATAAGACTCGTGTGAAAAAATATAATAAATTATTAAATTGTAATAGCAGTTGGGTAGCATTAAGATTTTTGTGGATTTAGCAATTCAACTTTGCCATTTTTGGTTGCATTTGTTCCACTGTGCGACGGCGGTACTTATTAAAATAAATTGGGTGGAAGAAAAACTGATACACACAAATATGAATGTACATTTAGATATGCATGTGTGTATTGGGCATTGTAATCATTTCCAGCAAAAAATTTCAAATTTCAAAATTTTTCCAATATTAAATGCAAACAATATAAAAAAACGAGCTATTTTTTATGCTAGGCATTTAATTAAAAGAAAAATTGGAGCAAATTAAAAACTTTTTTCGTTCTAGGTATATAAATTTTTAATTGAATTACTTATATAATAATTTTAATGCGCGCCAAATACCAAAACTGCAAATAAAGAGCACCTAAAAACAAGCTAACAACTAAAATTACTTGCAGAGAACATAAAATAATCAGGTAGAGAGAGAGTCTATATAAGTATGTATTTGTGCTCTCAATAGTTGAGGCCCGCCACTAAACCAAGCTTATAGCAACAAATACAAGTATATTAACCGACCCATGTATCCCCCTTAACTGTTTCTTGTGCTTTAACAACTTTTGCATTTGCGCTCTCTCTCTCCGCCTTTTAAGCTGCATTTGCGTCGTGCTTAAATAGCGCTTTAGAAATAGTTTCCACACTCTTATATACTTTTTGTTGGTTTAACGCTGTAACAATAACAACATTAATGCTCTGCGCCTATAATGAGCAGCACACTTGGTATGTATCTCTCTCATGTGCCCTCTCTCTCTCTTTATCTATGTGCACGCGTGTGCCTTAATTAATGACGTCATTATTTTTTGCTTATTTTCATTGCTTCTGCTGTTGCTACGTTACTCTCTCACGCATTGTATTCACACTCATTACAGCTGTTAATTATGTGCTGTGAGCGCACAAACGTCGGCAGCGGCATAGAGTGGGTGGTTGTTTGGTGGCTTGGTTGGTTAGTATGCTGTTGGCCACCAGCTATATTGCTTCTACCACCTTTACCAGTATCAACGGGTGTTGTAGGCGCGCGCAATTCAATCGGTTGTTTTTGTATTTCCTTTTGCTGTCGTTCTTTTAGTGTGCATTCGGCGTATTCGCTTGTGTTCGTTTTGTTATTATCAGCAGCGCAGTAACTGCACTTATTTAAACATAATATAACAGCAACATAGCGGTGACGCAGAATTCCGTTCACGTGTTTTTCGTTTTTGTTAGCAGCATTCGTTTCGTATCAGTTCGTTATTCATTCGGTTTGTTTTCGTTTATTGCTCGTTTTTTAACTACTGTCTTATTAATGTGGTTGATTTTAATTATTGCTTTTGTTGTGCTTCATATGTTGTTGCTGCTTATACAAATTGTAGCGGCACCTGTGTGCGTGTGTGTGTGAACGCTATTTAATTGTTTTGTTGCTATTTGTGTTGCTGTTGCTGACGTTTCTTTTGGGGGGTCTATGGCAGCGACGGAGCAGCACAAACCGGCTAATAGGCATCAGGCAAAGGCGGCACATTGATTTGGCAGCGCTGCTCAGTCTTTTGACGGCGCTCTGCCTGTACGTTTGGCTCGCACGTACGATTTGAATTTATCCACAATTGGATTGTGCACTCATTTGTAACTCGCATTTGAAGCGTTGATCATCGCTGGAGAGCGTACTAAAAGTATAATGATTAAGTAGTTAATTAACTAATTTCTGATTAATTAAAATTTGAATTTTTGTAAGCAGTATTAAATGAACTGTGCAACAGAAATTATTAATGCAACATTCTACCTATGGCACTGATTTGCTGCGCGTGTTTGTTTGTGTGCGTGCAGTTTTATAAACCTGAAGTGCGAAAGCTTAACTACTTTAAGTGTTGTTAATTAAAAAAAAATTAAATCATATTTTTTTACAACTGTTAAATCGATTTCGTGTGAGTTTAAAAAATCGTGCATTCAACTGTAACTAATCAACAACAATAGCAAATATTTATGACGAGCCAAAGAAGATAGTCACTTAACACCAGATTTTGCTAACAATTGAACTAAACACAATTTTCAAAAAATAATAACCGAAAAACTACAATCAAAAAGGAAGATAAAGACCACAACAACAATAATTATTATTGCTACGTTGCGATCATTGCAATCGTTGTGATTAATTGCATGTGGCAGTTGAAAGTGATTGATAAATTGCAGCAACGCGATAACTGTGCTTTGTTGTTGCTGTTGCAGCTACCTTACATACAAGCTGTTGCTGTTATCGCTATATGAGATGTTGCCGCTAAGGCGCGCCGGTACACAGCAGTAGTTGCCAATGCGATATACCAACAACAATAACAACAACAACATACTAAAAAAAATCCAACATATAATTTGGACTCGTAGGAATTAATAAATTTAATTTGCGCGCGTGCAAAAAATGCTAACAACAAAATTTCGTAAAGCGGATTGTAGAAATACAAAATTTACGAAAAATGCAAATGAACAACAACAAATGGTGCAACAACGCAATTTTGGTGCTGTGAAAGTGACCGCATTTTAATAAGACGTACGTACGAACAAACAGTGCAAATGGAAAATCATAAATTGGCAGAGATAAAAAATAAAAATTAAAAAAAAAAACAAGTGTGTGTAAAGCCGAAATTAAATTAATTACAAAATTTACAGCATGAACAAAAACGATTTTGTTTGATGTGAGTTGGATACGAAAGTAAGCAAAGAGAAGTTAATGCCTAAAACATAATAAAACAAAAACTAAACTTCAGCTAAATATATTTGCAATTGAGTGCCAGCAATGAGATTTTATTTGTAAACTAAAAACTACTGAATTATTATAAATTTTAAACGCCAAAAAAATATTTGTTTTCAAAAGCAAAAAGTTACAAAAGTTCGGCATTTATTACATACATATATATTTTGTTAATATCATCGACTCATTTACAAAAAAAAAAACATAATTTTAAAAATAATAATTTCCGTTTGTTGTTTCAATCCACCACAAGAAGCTGAAATATCAAGACAAAACGGTAAGTTTATTTTAAATCACAAAGACATTCTGCGGCAGAAATATAAAAGAGTTATAGCTATTGACGTCAGAGGAAAATTACAAAATTCGCATACGGCGATGATTATTAGGACATGTATTTGAATTTTACTTCTTTATTAGCTAGTTTTTCGGGAGCTCAGTTTTGGATTGGTAATCTCCCACATTTATGTATACGTATTTCATATTGATGTAAAGGCAGTTTCTTCTATCCACTCAGCCATTTGAATTCCCCTCTGCACGCTTTGTAATTTATCTCTAAGTAGTGCCTTTTTGTTGATATTCCTTTTATATACAATTAGGTACCTACTTATACCCTCATTGTTTTTAATCCAAACAGTGTCGAATAATTTTAGGCTCGCTCAACAGAACTTGACCAGTGACCAAAAAACAAAACGGCATAAGGCAATATGTGCTTGTTTGGTTAACTAAATACATATACAAGTTTTATAGAAAAAAATCATAAAAATTTGAAAAATAATTACATATGCACGCTGTGCGATCGTGAATATATACTCTGTCAGTTTTTCCTCAGGATTACTTCTAGTTAAGCAAACAAAAACTATATACTAAAATTTGAGAAAACATCTCTATATATATTGGCCTATAACCAGGTTTTAGAAAACCATTAAAATACGCTCTTGCTACTATAAATATTTATTTAAAATAAGTAAGGAAGTCTAAGTTTGGGTGTAACCGAACATTGTATACTCAGCGTGAGCTTCAATTGTACATTTTATTTCAGATAAATTACTTTTCTACATAACACGTGGCACCGCCCGTTTAAAAAAAAATATCTCCCCACTTCCTCTTACAATAAAATTTGATAAGTGAAATATCACTGACTCAAAACAATTTTTTGCTAAGTTATAGCTTAATATTTTCGTCTACGACCCTTTTAAACTTGCTTTATATCTAAGTTGCTGTGGTCTTTAACCGATGTCGTCCATTTTTCCTAGAAATATTTTCTGCTATAAGGAAAATATGTGTACCCAATTTTGTTACGATATGTAAATTTTTCTTCGAGTTATGTCTCCCGAAACATAGAAAATTGCTTAGTCAAAAAAGGGGCGGTGCCACGCCCGTTTTTTTTAATTTTGAGTTTTTCCTATTTACTGTTATAAATCCACTTGGGAAATGAAATACCATTGATATAGAGCTGTTTTTTGCAAAGATGTAGCTTATTTTATTCGTCCACGACCCTTTTAAAAATCTTTTATATAAAAGTGGGCGTGGTCATTAACCGATTTCGTAAATTTTTCTTCAAAGAATTCCTTATAGTAAAGGCAACCTCTCTTTTTGTTACGATACGTTTAACGATTTTTGATTTATGATTAATAATATTTGTAAAATTTATTTTATCACAAGCGGGCGGTGCCACGCCCATTTTAATTTTTTTTTTTTTATTTTTTATCAAGAGTCTCAATATTAGTCCACATGTCAAATTTCAACATTCTAGGTGCATTATTTACTAAATATTCAGGTTTTTTGTGTTTTCCAAAATGTTATATATATAAAAAGTGGGCGTGGTTATCTTCCGATTTCGCTCATTTTCAATACCAATCTATTCTGGGTCCAGATAAGCTTGTGTACCAAATTTGGTGAAGATACCTCTATGGTGAAGATACCTCAATACCCAGCGGGTTAGGGGGTCAGAATATACCCGCGGTAGGTATGCCTGTCGTAAGAGGCGACTAAAATACCAGATTCAAGGGGCTGTGTAGCGCAACCCTTCAGGTTGCCAGCGCAATATATAGCTTCTCGAAACCCAATTGTCAACCTCACCTATCCGCGGCGAATCCTGTTTCACTAACAGACGAGGCTCTGGCGACCCCAAGCTCCCCATGGAACTTGGGGGTGGGGAGGGAGGAAATGGCCTGAAGGTTTAATGTGGCCATATAAATCGTTCCCGAAATGGTCGGGCTAGCACCTTAATGATGCTGTGGTACCGGAGCGTACCGGATCTGTATCCGGCAAAGGACCATTACATCGATAACAACCCCCAAAGCCTTCGGGGAGCAACCTTATCGCTACAACCACAACAACAACAATAACAACAACAAGATACCTCAATATTTACTCAAGTTATCGTGTTAACGGACAGACGGACGGACATGGCTCAATCAATTTTTTTTCGATACTGAAGATTTTGATATATGGAAGTCTATATCTATCTCGATTCCTTTATACCTGTACAACCAACCGTTATCCAATTAAAGTCAACATACTCTGTGTGCAAAGCACGCTGAGTATAAAAATACTTATTGGTATTGAAGCAGCCACCGTGGTGTGATGGTAGTGTGCTCCACTTACCACACCATATGCCCTGGGTTCACACCCCGGGCAAAGCAACATCAAAATTTTAGAAATAAGGTTTTTCAATTAAAAGAAAAATTTTCTAAGCAGGGTCGCCCCTCGGCAGTGTTTGGCAAGCGCTCCGGGTGTATTTCTGTCATGAAAAGCTCTCAGTGAAAATCTCATCTGCCTTGCGGATGCCGTTCGGAGTCGGCATAAAACACGTGGGTCCCGTCCGGCCAATTTATAGGGAAAATCAAGAGGAGCACGACGCAAATTGGAAGAGAAGTTCGGCCTTAGATCTCTTCGGAGATTATCGCGCCTTACATTTATTTATTTTATTTTTTGAAGCATTGTTATACACTTTCTTATTTCATAATCTACCCCTCACTTATATGCCTCACTCAAGAACGAGCATATTATGAGTTTAAAATTAAAGCTGTTTTCATTGATTCATAAATAAAAATAGATATAAGGCGCGATAAGCTCCCATGAGATTTTAGGCCGAGCTTCTCTTCCAATATGTGTCGTGCCTCTTTTTAATTTTTCCTACAAATTTACAGGACTGGACTTACTTGTTTCATGCCGAATCCGAACGGCATCTGCAAGGTAGATTAATTTTCACTGAGGAAATTTTCATGGCAGAAATATACTCGGGGTGCTTGTCAAACATTGCCCAGGGGCGACCCGCTCCGAGTTTTAGAATAATTCGCAATTGAATTGCTTTTTATATTAAAGTACAGTAAGCACAAAACGAAAAACGCCAAATCAAAGAAGAATAAACTGGGGCTGCCTTTTGGTGGCCACAGAAGTAGGAGTTTAATTTCGAAATATCCACACACCATTTTCCACGCAGCCACCATAGTCTCCTACGAAGATGACTGCACAATAGAACCAACAGACCCGGACTGTGCTATAAATAAGCTATACTTAAAATTAAACAGTTATATCCCTTGTTTCCCCAGTTTTTCGTTTCTCTTTCTTTGGCACAACTTGGAGGGCATAACGCTTTTAACTATAGTGCAAAAAATCCTACACGGAAGAAAGGTGGGTAGACGCTGCCCAATGAAATCTGTGGCGATTAATAAAAATAAAGGGTAGTCTCAGTTAAAAAAAAAACCGGCAGCCTCAACTGAAAATAAAATAAAGTTGCCGTTGCTCATCCATCTTTTCGTCTATCGGTCGGTCCAAATGTCCGAAGGCTCATTTTCACATGTTTTTTTGCAGTAACTTTCGTTTAAACAATAGTTTTGGAAAAAAAAAATTTTTTACATACTTGTTCCTAACACAAGACTTTCTGTACCCAAAAGTTTATATATCAAATATCTTCAATAGATTAAATGCCTTGATATCTCACTACTTAAATGGGATATTAACTGCAAGCTTGACACGAAGTTTTTTTATGAACGGCCTATATAATCTAAAAAAAAAAAAAAATGGGCATGACTACGCTTACTTATGTAAAAAGCTTTTTGTAAGCTTTGGGTAGAGATATCTTCAGAATGGTTAAAGAGAAATTGACGGAAATTGTTTTGCATCTTCTCTTAACAAAGAAGACCTACAAAAAGAAACTAAAATTGATGGGAAACAAAGCCTCCTTTGTATTTGAAAATTCAAAACTTCGTTTTGGAGACACATTTACGTATAAAGGCACAATGCTAATACATTAGTGGCCCAATCCCGTAGGGACAACTAAATATAGATATATAACAATTTAAAAAAACGGACATGGTAACGCTAACTTAAGCCTCCATATTTTTTATAAAAGCTTTGTATCGAAATTTGATTTGGAATGCAACCTCGCTATGCAGCGGAGAATTATTCTAGGTAAATATAACAAAAAATCGCTTGATAACCACGCCCACTTTCCTATATATATTTTTGTCCTCCATACATATGTACGTATTTATTATCACATGCATGCAAAAAGATATGCGTATAAGCCTTCTGTCGGAGAGGCTCAGAGATGTATGGATGAGCATTACAACTTTTAATTTAAGTTTGGTAGAGGATAGCATTTTTTTCGGTGACTTAAATCAATGGATGCTACCGAAATAAAAGTAAATGAAAAAAAAAACCATAGATCCGAATTGATTCCGAAAGCAATTCCGAAATTATTAGAATATGATTTCAAAGAAGTTCCGTAATTATTTCCAAGCAGAAAAGAAGAGATACCGAAAAGTTCCGAAAATAGTCTGCGGAAGGGAGTGGAGGGTGGCACTCGATCTACATATATGATCAGATAGTACATAAGTATACTCAAATTTGAGACAAAATTTTAGAAGAGTTAGTATCTAATAAAAATGTTTGACTGGTAGCTAAGAAAATGTCTTGAAGAGTTATATAGTTGGCTCATCTCATCAGCTGATAAAATTTTTTTCATTTCACTGGTATAGGGCTTGTCATAAGGAGATGGAAAACGCAAAACGTAACCAACAGATTAATAAGTATTTACTACCGCAGTGGTAAATTTTTGATAAAAAAGTAGTTTCACATCACTTTAACTTATTCGTTTAGTAAGTGCGACTATAGTTTCTGGCCTAACACCTACACGCTGTTTTTGACAATCTGAACAAAGGTATGTTATTGCTGTAGAGATCAGCCAACCATATAGTTGAACCATGGTTATGACTTAAAAAAACATAAATTTATTATTAAAAAAAAAAAAACTATTATTTTGAGGAAATCATTTACATAAAAAATGTTCATGCGATAAAAGTGATTAATATCTCAATAACGGAGTTCAGAATTTTGTGTATTTAATGTCGGAAACGTTGCTATATCAAATAAAACCTACGGATCGTGAACAACTTTTTTCGTTTTCAATTTTTTCTTTGCATGTTTTGTTTTGTTTTGACAGTTGTTGATTTGCTATTCAACATTGAAAAAATAAACTGTCTACAGTTTTTGATGTTGCGTATTTGCCATGACGTAGCAAATACATAGCCGTGTATCATGTTAATGTATTGTAAAAAATATGCCTCACAAATTTGCAATGCAATGATGCTAGACCATTTGCACAAAACCCTGAACTTTCTTAATGAGTTTTCAGAAAAGAGTGTTTAAATATATTTAACTCTCAATTGATCAAAAGAAATATATGAAATTTATCATGTGGAAAAAGATAAATATTGAATTTATCAATGAGTAGTATTTCTGAATACTATTGGTAAACACAATATGTTTACTGAGGAAGGGCGAGGGGCGGCATCTAGTCTGACTGCGCAAGGATATTGTATGGAAAATATGTCTCATGTATAGGAACATAACGAAATTGTGCACCTTCTGCTGATAATTTTATGATGATTCATCGTAGGTTTTATCGAACTATTTTAAATATGTTGCTCACAGCAATGGGTAGACACATACGTTCCGGTGAGTTTTCCCCAGCTTCATACATATTTAAATGAGAACCGTGGAATTGCTCCCAGAACAAATTATTTTAAAATTACGCTGAAATAAATTCTACAAACATTTAGAAAAAGTGCCGTGGTATATGTGTATACGCAAGGTTCTAGAATGAAACTGCGAACGTGTTATTAAAATTATTATGATTTTAGTGGTAGTTACTTAGTTGTTAAACAGCGAGCAACGAAGCAAAACGAATGCACGCATTGTTTGTTAACACCAAAAGAATATTGCGTAAATATGCTACGAAAATATTATTTTACTACAAAAAAGTAACAAAGGATTAAAATGAAATATAATACTAATATTTAAAAGCTTAAATCTACTTGCTTAAGTATTTGTTTACAAAATATGTTATTTTGAAATGCGTAACTAAACAACAACTGCTCCAATGTTGCTCTTTCGCTTGCTTAGCGACGACTAAAGGCCGCGGCACAATGAAATTTTTCATATAGATGAGTTTAACACAAGCTGATAGCTGCGACACATAAGCAGTTTTTCATATGGATCAGTTTAACACAAGCTTATCTATTATGAGTAGATTGCACGTATTTTTATGGAGAACGGTAAAATGAGCGACACTGGCGCCACCTGATATTGAAAAGTAGCCATCTCCTAAATTTTGTTCCAAGCAAAGCATAAGAAGAAGTATGTGACATTTGCTCCGGCTAAGGGTGTTGGCACACTTTGCAAGTGAAATTATTTTTTCCACTGGCTGTAAATTTTCTAACATTTTTCGCAATTAAGACACAAAATATGTTAGCAATTATTTTTGTTGTATAGGGAGAATGTTTATAACAGTGCTTCGCGAAATTTTGTATGTGAATGGGCAAGGCGTAATAAACTTCAATTGCCACGTCTGAAGTTCGTTCATATTTACAAACGCAACATCTTGGTTGATTGTGGCGATGTTATTGGAATGCATAAGCTTGTGTTAAACGCATCTATATTAAAAATGTCATTGTGCCGCGGCCTTTATGCATTGCAGTAACATCGCCACAATCAACCAAGTTGCTGCGTTTATAAATATGAAGGCACTTTAAACTTGGAAATTGAAGTTTATTTAGCCTTGCCCATTCACATACAAAATTTCGCGAAGCAAAGGTTTTAATTGTGAAAAATGTTAGGACAGTTACCAATGAATGGGAAAAATAATTACACTTGCAAAGTGTGCAAGCACGCTTAGCTAAAGCAAATATCAAATTCTTCTTCTTATGGGTTGCTTGCAACAGAATTTGAGAGTTGGCTACTTTTTCAAATCAAATGGCGCCAGAGTCGCTGCATCTGTCGTTCTCCATAAAAATACGTGCAAGCAACACATCATGCATAAGCTTGTGTTAAACTCATCTATATGATGATAAACTGCTTATGTGTCGGGGCTTTAACACATACAATAAGCGAAATAATGCAGCAAAATATGTGAAACGAATCTGCACAATTGTGCCATGAAAGGACGACCACTGCCCTAAAATCAAAAGATGGGACAGCAAACTTCAAAAACACTTCTGACAATTTTTTCTGAACGCGAATACTCAGAGTGTATTTCTACCACGACTTGTAGGTAAAATTTAAAACAGCGGCACACCTCAAATAATTGTTATGAAAGGAATTTATAAAAAAAAATTAGTTAAAAATTTATAAAAATTAAAACCAATGAACATTAATTCAAATAATATCGTAGGCACGTAGTGCAAGACAATTTGAATTTTTATGTCTCGTAGTTATCTGTTTAAAGTCAATGAACGAAAATTTAATACTAAATCAAAAGCAAATCTGCAATTATAACAAAATTACGAACGCCACAATTATATTTGTAATAAATTTTGTGTAATAAAAATCAGAGTCGCATGCAAGCAAACTAAGCGCTAGTTACAACAACAAACTAAATAGCGCCAACAAAGCAGTAACAACAATTAAGTAGCGCCAGCAAAACATTTAAATTTACATGGTGTCACTGATTTTACGAAGTTCCAGTTGGTCAGTTAATGTGTGTGTGTGAATGTGTGCGTGTTTGCATGTATTTGTTTAGTTTCCAAAGTTGAAGGACAGCCGGCGTCAGCACAAGTTGAGTCTATTGACTTTTCACTAAGTAGCCATATGTTTTGTTGTTGTTGTTTATTATTGTTAATTGTAATATGTTAATATCTGACTTGCATTAGAAGCAATTATTGGGCGTAATTAAATTACAAAAAAAAAAAAAAATATCAGCTAAAAAATATTTAGAATTTCCACTTAATTTTAATGATAGTATTTTTATTGCCGATCTCTGTTTTTTTTCTGCTACGCAATGCACTAAGCTCTTTAGAAAATTACTTAATATGTACTTTGATGGCATATGCGCGTGTGCATGTGTGGATGTGTGTGTATGTTCCTTTTCGCATTGTTTTTAAGAGAAGTCATTTTGTATAATGAAATAGCTAATTAGACTATTAATTATAATTAATGCTACTAATTATTTTTTTTTTAAACTAATTATTCTAATTACGGGTCGACGTTAGCGAGCTAACAGAACATATCAAAACTACAAAAACAAATTGAAAAGTGCTTCTATGCATTGCATTCAGATAATTACCATTTGTTACAAATTACAACAAAAAATTTGCATTAAAAAGTTAATAAAATTGTTGCTACAAATTTCATGTTATTAACAATAATTGATTGATAGTGCAATTTGTTCGTAAGTAAGTAGCCCTGCACAATATTATTAAGGGCAATAAGCTTTTGATTAAACAGTTAGTGACGGTGGTGTGTGGAGAGGGAAGTCTTATTAGTTATAATACTTGTAAAAGCTAGAATTTAAAACTACAATTCATGAATGAAAGTTGTCTGCATATTTTCATTTTATTGACTTCATTTTGATTGTTTAATCGATACTGCCTAATGCCTCTTTTTCTCACAGAGCTAATATTTGTTCCACGTTTCTGAACAAACTAAAACCAATTTTACAAAACATGCGAATCGTAGTACAAATTGAAAATTTTCTGTGCTTAGTCAGATGCTACTTTATAAATAACAAATAATAAATAAAGAAAACATCAACTAAATTTTTTTCGTTGCAAAAATCATAGCAAAACTTGAAGACATAGAGCGTTTTTGAAATCGAAGCCAAGAAATTACAAATTTCCAGTACGACGACGGTATGGGAAATGAAAAAGGAAACTTGAGCTGAAATTTACTCAAAGCATTTGCAGGTAAATCAATTATATCGACTCCCTGACTCATCGTGCAGTGTCCTCCAGGCGGCGGACAGCTCTGTACGACAACTGCTGGGTTACCTCTTGAGGTAAACCGAGGAATTTGAGATTAGAGCAACTGACTTTCTGTAGACCAACCCGTATGATTGTAAGTTTTCAAGGTCCTTATGGTCATGTTTGTATAGGAAAGCAACTAGCTTCCTCCTTGAGCTAAACAAATGTGCACCAATGCTCCGACGGAAGCGCATACCAACATCCTCTCTTAGCAGAAGCTGTCAGGATGAGGAGTCGGTTCATCAATCTCTGCCGATGTCCAGTACTGCAGACAGGACGACTCAGATTTATGGGGGACGGTTTTTCGGTAGTCTGGCAGATGTTGGATCTTTAACTTTTTCCTAGGTTCATCAGAGAAAGCAAATGCTTCGTTAGGGGCCACTAGGAAGTAATTTTGTTGTAGGAATGTACAAACATGTCTCCTAGTGGAAGTGTGAGAAATCACACATGCCCTCTTAACTTGAAGAAACCTAAATTATGGTATTTAAATCTCATAAGCAACAACTCGACAAACTTTTTATCTAGTTTAGTTTACTTTTGTTTAGTTTAGTTTAGTTTAGCTTATTTTAGTTTAGTTTTGTTTAGTTTAGTTTAGTTTAGTTTAGTTTAGTTTAGTTTAGCTTAGTTTAGTTTGGTTTAGTTTAGTGTAGTTTAGTTTGATTTAGTTTAGTTTAGTTTAGTTTTGTTTAGTTTTGTTTAGTTTAATCTAGTTTAGTTTAGTTTAGTTTAAGATCGTGGGTCTGAATCGAGCTCAAGGCCTAACAATAATTATTTTATCATTATTATTGTTATGATAAATTATAATAGAGGAAGGAAAAATTTAGACAACTGCCAAAGCTCGTTGTATAGATCCATTTCGGGAACTGCTAAATTCCTTCATCGGCAACGTTTAGGCGTAGCTGCAATAAACATTGTCTGTTTGTCTTCATTATTTCTACTTCTATTCTGGTTCTTGCCAATTGATATTCACTGCACTGCGACATCTGTTGCAGAATGGATGTGAAAATTGGACTTGTTTCATGGCAGTGATGCCATAGCGTCATATTTTATTGACACTTTTTCCCCGTGCTCGGGGATGTATTAACAATTTTTGTTGTTATATCGGCCTACTGATTTGTAAGATCGCGGGTTTGAATCGAGCTCAAAGGCGAATAATAATTATTTTATCATTATAATTGTTATAACGCATTTTTTTAAATTGAAAAAATTTTAAATTAGAACAGAAGAAAGGAAAAATTTAGACAACTGCCAAAGCTCGTTGTATAGATCCATTTCGGGAGCTGCTATATTCCTTCATCGGCAACGTTTAGGCGTAGCTGCAATAAACATTGTCTGTTTGTCTTCATTATTTCTACTTCTATTCTGGTTCTTGCCAATTGATATTCACTGCACTGCGACATCTGTTGCAGAATGGATGTGAAAATTGAACTTGTTTCATGACAATGATGTCTAAATTTTTTCTTTCTTCTATTCTAATTTAAAAAAAATGTATCATAACAATAACAATGATAAAATAATTATTGTTAGGCCTTCAGCTCGACTCAAACCCGCGATCTTACAAAACAGTAGGCCGATATAACAACAAAAATTTGTTTATTTGAGTTTAGTTTAGTTCACTTAGTCGATTAAAAAATATCTTTCAGCCTCCATCAAAAAAATTAAAAATGTATTATTAAATAAAACGGCTTTCTTCTTCTTAGGTTCACCGGGCGCGGCTTGAAAAAGGCGCTAGAAAGCTTCAAGTATTTGCAAGATGTTGGAGTTATTTTATAACATAGATCCTGGTTTTTGATAGGGTTTTTCAGTCTGGTCTTTAAATAAACATCGGGTAACACTACGGACTCAATCAGTCTATGTGAGCTCCTCATGGGCGACCAGTTCAACCTAGCCTAACCTAGGACCATCTTACCCTTATCTGGAGCAAAGGGCTGTGTTGTAAGTTGCCGGATCTCATCACTGTGGTTATAGAAATGTTTCCTTGACGCTAGATCAAGCAGTGTTTGCTAGGGTGTCTAGTTGGCTTTTGCGATGTTGCAGCTTAACGATCCATTAACAGGCAGCTATTACAAAACATAAATTTAAACCCAAACAATCAAATTAAATTTGAATAAAAGGTTTTTTTTTTTATATTTATACATATAATAATAGCTAAGTAATTAATCAAGTTATATCAAATACATATCATATGAAATAAATTAAATAAATTCACATAATTTAAATTATCTACAACTAATTCACTACAAAACCGAGGACAACCTCATAAAGCTTACCTCATTGCCACGCAAATGCACATTTAATCATGCAAAATATACTAAAACACTTTTAACAATAACAATATGTGAACAATAAAGCAGCAACATGTATTAATCAAAACGAAAATAAAAAAAATAATAATAAAAGAAAGATTAAATAAAAAAGTAACAACTATAATGACAGTCAACAACAGCATCAATAACAACTTTCTGCTAGAAATTAAATAAGCGCACCAACAATGCAAATAAAAACGATAATCATAATATCATTAACAATAAACGTTTACGAGGAATAAAAATAATAATAGTAGAACAGCAAATATACCAAAACATATGTGAGCGCAGCAACAACGTCAACAACAGTCACATAAACAGCAATAGATCACCAGATCACTGAGCGATAAACGAGTGTAGCATCACATCACATCACTATGCATTGAGGGGTTAGTTAATATTTAGAATTAGTGAAACAAATTTAAAAAAAAAAAAGAAAGAAGTATGAGCTTCATGAGATTGCGCGGCATGGGGCTGCAGTGGTATGAGATTATAAAACATTTTAATCAACAATGCAACTGATCAACGTTAATCATATGTAAATTATGCCTCAAAATGTGGGGTGCCGAGGCTAGATATATTTTTGTACATACTTATATTTTTCAATTAGAACTAGTAACTGCACTGAAAGAAAAAAAAACCGGTATAACCAAATCAAACTATGACCCAATTCCGCCGTCAAGTTTTATCAATCGCAAGTAGATGTTGAAACAACTTCGAAGAAATTGTTGATTCTGAACTAACAAAAAAAGTTCATGAAATATAAACCACAGCTCTGTTAAACAAAAATTCAAAACCACATGTCCATAGTGTTACCAGAAATTTGTGTAACGACGAAACTGAAAAACAAAGATCCACGTTATAAAATAACTCCGTCCTCTTTGAAAATACTAGAAGTTTCCTGAGACCTATGTCACATGCTGCTTCTAGATCTGACAGCTGTATCACTTCTTATTGCCCGAGACTTAGCTTGGAAGGCGCATGACACGAGCACATAACGTCGCTTCCTCCTCTAACCCGCAATTTCTACATCTGCTATTAATGAACAAGCCTTATTTAAAGGCGTGATACGCCAGAAGGCAGTGTCCAGCCAGAATACACATCATGAGTCTACAGCATGGGTCTCCAAAAACTGAAAATGATTGCCCTTTCACATACGAAATGATAGCGTAATTGTGCCATGGAAACTCCAGGTCTACAGTCCTCTCTTTTTAATGATAGGAGTAACTTTGTTAATCTAAGGTTGTAAGAGGTGCACATGATCTTAGAAGCTTTAAAATGCCGCGCTTGACTCCATACCTTTCCGGCTTGGTCAGTTATGTGCAAGTCTCGCCTTCGCTTTGGGAACGACTACTACTTCCGCTTAAAAAATGCTAGAGTGATCTGGCAGCTTGTAGAATCTGTTTATTTCCGGGCCAGCGCTGTATACCGCAGACCCTACTTCTTCCACTACTTTGCAACCATCGGTGTACACTTGTTACGCCTCGTCCACCATTTGCGCACACTTACGCAAACCCTTCACCTCTATTGTAGCAATATGAGCTCCTACGAAGCGCAGATACGGAATGAGGTAGTCTGTTCGTCCTGTAGTTGATGACGCTATACTACTAAAGCCACATAGTCTCTGTTTAAGCTTCCCCAAGGCACTGAGCTTCCATTGTTTACGCTTGGTTCTTTGCCACTAGGTCTACAGATGGAATGTGCAGAATGGCTACAGTGTAGCCGTCGGGGTTGTTTTCAGGGCTCACGTAATTCTAAGCATTGAAGTATGCACGCTCCCTCTTTTTATGGTAGGTTCTTTTTTGTGTGCCTGTCCACCAAACAAGGAGTTCAGAGTATAGCATAAGATAGGCTTTAATAGCGTATTCCATATCGTAAAAACGCGATTGTAAGCTTCTCTTTAAAATGTTAATATTGGAAATTGTATGCTGTTGAAATTACCAATGAAATAAGTTCTTTTAACAGAATAATCAACTGGTTTGATTGAGAAACTGTAATTTTTACAGAATATTTTTTACTTGAGACCACTAGTTTTTCCTCTATTGAAATGACAAAACAAATCCGTTAGACTAACCATACTGCGATAAATTTTACTTAATAACTGTTAATTCAATCACAGCAAACCTGGTTTGTTAATTCGACTAGCTTTATTTCTTTCGGTGTATGCAATCTATATTTGTTTCTATGTATATTTTTGCTTTTATATGCAGGTATGTCATTGCATTAGGCAAAATATGGCAATTGTCGACACTTAACCCCATAGTACAAATTTTGTTTGGTGTTTGGGCATCATTAGCATTGGCGCACAACAATAACAAACGTAATAGCACCCTATAAATGGATATACAAACACGCGAGTATTTATTTTTATGAGACTGTATGTGTGCGCATGCAAAACTTAGCCGACTAAAGTCATTTCAACACATCAACAGCAACGCCGTCGCTAAATCGCCTCAAATAAATGAATGAATGAATGAAATTGATAGGCACACTGGCACCGCTGCCTTTGGTTGGGAGGGAGGTGAAGTTGCATGCAAACGCACACTTGTATGCTTGCACAAATTCATAGATCTCTACTTGGTCAGAGAAATGAGACGCAAACAGTGTGTAGCTAAACGCTGAACAAACGTTTTAATGCAGCACCTGGGGGTGGCGGCTAAAATAGCAATTCAGTTCATATCCATGTATGCGCTTCAATTACCACCCCGATTGGCCCGCACAAATCGTCAATGCACTCTGTTAACTGTCCGTATGACTGTCCAGCTTGTGCCGGTCGATTTGATTTTCATTTCCAGAGTCAAACAATGCCAATGCTGCAAACTTTTCTACAAAGTACAGTGTGTGCGCTACATTAGTGTGTATGTATTTGTGTGCTTGTGTTTTTACTATATGTAAGTGGGCCTTTCGTGGTATGCTGTGTGTCATGTGTTGTGTGTGTCTCCTCTGCTAGCTGTAGCCTCACAAGTAGGCAAAAAAACTAATTCAGTGGAATATTTTTTATTTTATGTCATGTTGTATTTGTAGAAAAAGTAATCAAACGCGCACAATATGAATTATAATAATAAGAACATAATTCAAATAAAACTATACACATACACACAAATAAACAAATACGCTCACACACATGAAAATAGTTAAAAAACAAGTAATGACGGGACTGTCTTCGGCTGTGCCGAAGACTTCATACCTTTCATGAATGGGGCTGAACAATAATCTTATCCCGTTCGTAATCTCCAAAAAATCGGATGTATAAAATAAGAATTATATGGTGAACAGATGTACATACCTAAACGATTTTTAAGATAAATACAAAATAAAAAATGGCAAAAAAACCCCCTTATCTGAACGATCGGTTGTATGGGATATATATTATATATAGCTCCGATCGAAATGATTTTTAGAGGAAATTTTCTATGATATATTAGAATATATATCACCGAGTTTCACGTTTATACTTTCTAAATTGCGGCGGGAATGACCAAAATCGTCTTATCTGAACGATCGGTTGTATGGGAGATATCGTTATAGTGGTCCGATCCTACCGGATCCGACAAATGTCTAATATAATACAAAAATATATCCTTATGACAAATTTCATTGAGATATATCAAAATTTGAGGGACTAGTTTGCGTTCAAACAGACAGACGGGCGGACAGACGGACGAACGGACAGACGGACATGGCTATATCAACTGTTCGTCGCCCTGATCAATTCGGTATACTTAATGTGAGTCTATCTTCTATATTTCTCAACGTTATAAACATGGGACCAAAGTTAATATACCATTTCATGTTCATGAAAGGTATAAAAATAATATTTGACGTTGCCATGCTGCAAGTAATTTTGATTCGTATTATATTCATAGAATTATTATTTTATTCTAACTTGCGCGCTAATTCTAAAATATAATGTGCGCCTTAGAGATGTAAATAAATGTGCGGCATTCAACTTTTACTTGGGTTCATTCCAACATTGAAATTTTGGGTCCCTAAATCGCCCCTATACTAATGTGTCTTAGATTCGTACCTTGCGTTCCGTGGGCTCCTTATCTTAAGTTACCTAATTTTTCAGAATAGAAGTAAAGTTCTTAACTGTTGAGAAGATTTTTAAAATTTTCGTGTCTCTCATATATTCTCTTATAATATTGTACACACTTTTCTCTTTGTATGCTCAGACTATTTTGGAATTATTTTCCGTCATCCGTTGCAAATTTTGTTCGTAAACGTGCATCGAAGAAAAAGACTTCGCGATAGCGTGTACGCGCCTACATTGTAAATAGATTCAGAAATCCCGGTATCCTGTTCCCACCTCTGGCATAAATACTAAGCGGGCTCCTCTTCTTTTGTGTGTATTTTTATTTGGTATTTTTTAATTATTTTCTTGTGTGTCAGAATTGGACAGCTGCCCAGCTGCTGCGTTTAGTCGACGGAGGCCAAAAAAGAATAATTTAAAAGTAATTTTGTATATTGTATGCAAATTTGCAGCTTAATGTTTGTTCAAAAGAATTTGTTTATTGTAGAACTTAAGGCTTTGCATTGACAAAAAAAAAAATTAATAATTAAAAAAAAATTTGAGAAGACTTATTACACTC
Source organism: Eurosta solidaginis (assembly GCF_040869045.1). NCBI lineage: Eukaryota > Metazoa > Arthropoda > Insecta > Diptera > Tephritidae > Eurosta > Eurosta solidaginis. The sequence continues at coordinate 17,416,459 of NC_090321.1, forward strand.
TCAAAGTTGTATTTCATCAGTTTTTAGCTTAATCTATCGTCGGCTTACAGTTCAGAGCAGAGACAATCAGTCATTATGTTCATATAGGGATTTATAGAATTTTCTAAAAAATAAAAATGATATTTTTTTACTTTATAGAATTTTTTTATTGATATAAGAGAAAAATTACAAAATTTGCACATGGCGTTGGTCACTAGAACAAGTTTCTGAATTTCATTACGTCATCGGCTAGTTTTCGCGAGCTGAGCTTTGAACTCGAAAACTGCTGTAAAGACAGCTGCCTCTATTCACTGTGCCATATGAATACCCCGCTGCACGATTTGTAGTTTGTCTCTAAGTATTGCCTTTTTTATTGCTATGCTTAGCGTGATTCACGTCCGAAGCGATTTAGGCCGATTTTCTCTTTCAATTTACGTCGTGCTCTTTTTATTTTTCCCTACTAATTGGCGGCCCGGGACCAACATGTTTACTCCGCCTCCGAACGGCATCTGCAAGCCAGTTAAATTTTCACTGAGAAGATTTTCATGGCATAAATACACTCGGAGTGTTTGCCAAATCACTTTCAAGGGGCAACCTCGACTAGAAAAACCATTTTCTGATTGAACCCAGCACCTTCGGTGTGGTATGGTTTTAATTAAATTTTGTGGAATATTTTTAGGCTACTGCAATGGAACTTGCTTGGTCAGTGACATTGGATTTAAAATTTTTTTTTAGTTTCAAACGAACTCACATGATTAAAAAATGCTTTTTCTTTAACCTAGAAAATTTATTTCCTTATTATGTTTACTTTCATTAATATTAGAGAAAGTTTCAATGAATCGTGCAACTGAGATTGCAAATCAATCTCAATAAATAATTTTGAATTTGATTAAGAATATTTTGGCAGCTCAATCAGTGCAAATTTGATGTTTGCAACTCTACATGTATATATTTTTTTTGTGTCTTAGATTTATTGCAATTTCGAAAAAAAAACATCTATTAAACACGTTTTAAATTAAAAACTAAAACCTTTAAGAAAAAAAATATTTTTCGAATGATTTTTTAATCTCTAAATTTTTTCCGAATTTAAAAAAGGCGTTTTATGAAACACATTTCATTAAAAAAATTAATTTTTTAGAAACATTTTTTATTCCTTATATTTTCGTATCGAAAATATACGCTAGCGAGGTCAAGACTCTAAACTTTATCGAAAATACAGAAAGGTTTAAATTTTTATTTTGGAAGTTCAGAATTATTTTTTAGACCAATCGCTATCACTTTCGTGCTCGTAATTGTATTCATATATATATTTTTTTTAAGTTCTAAGAAGTGTTCTAAATTTGGAAAAAAAAATTGAATTTCATGGATTACAAAATTTCCTAAAAAAAATTATTTTTTATTAATTTTTTTTTTTAAATTGGAAATAGGCGTATAGATAGGTCTCTTGAATTGTTTTTTTTGCTCGGATTTAAAAATTATGTGAAAAATAATTTAAGAGACCTATACGCTTGTTTCCAATTAAAAAAAAAAAAATTAATAAAAAATTATTTTTTTAGGAAATTTTTTAATCCCTGAAAAAAAATTCAAGAGACTTAAAAAACTTAATTTTTTCCAAGTTTCCGCAATAAAGAAACAATTGAAGTTACCGAATTTACTTTGTTTATTATTAACTTTTCGCCGCTGTCAACTCTCAAAAATATTTTCGAAAAATAGAAATGTGGTTAAAAATCTGCATGAAAATTTCATATTTTATTTAGAATTTTAAAAATTTTTTGCAGACCTATCACTGCTATATTTCGACTTTTCAATTGTGTGTAGATTACAATTAAATTTAAAAAAATCGTTAAAGAAAAAAAAGTAGTTTAATAACTTACAAATTTGGTTTGGAAAGAAAAAACATTTACGAGTCATCTGACTTCTTTTAAATATAAAAATAAAACAAAATTCTTTAAATTTTTTTTTTTCATTTGTTTGAGTTTCGTTTATCTTCAAAATTCTTCGAAATTTCAAAAAAAAAAAAAAAAAAAAAAAAAAAAAAAAAAAAAAAAATGAGGATGTGTAATTTATTTAGTGTGTTTTGTTGATGTTGCAATGGGGTGGATAATTGATGTATACGATTTTCGATCCCTTGTTAATTTTTTTTTTTGTTTTTGAGAGAACCCGGTTTCGACGTTGTGCCATCTTCAGCATCATATTTCGTGATTGCTCTATTTTTTTTAGGAGCCGATTTTCGTATCTAAACTTACTCTGAATAGTTTTTAGTTGATTATTAAATAATTGAAAGTCATGAAATTTTTCCGCTTAAGTACAAAGTATGTAATCAAAGCACTTAAATTATGCAAATGAAAAAAATGAACACAAACAAACCAGTAGTCAATGAAGCGCATTAATAAACGGAAATGTCTCCTTGCAGGCAATAATAATGAGCTAAGTAATTGATGCTTCTAATAAATGTTTAAATAATTTTTAACAATTTATAAGTACAACTTTATTCTTTTTTTCTTCAAACTAAGTATCTACACACATACAATACAAAATAAAGTGAAATACAAACCAATTAAGGGACCAGCATAACAGCCAAGCAGGCAGATAATACGGCTGGTTAATCGTGATGATTTGACATCAGCATGAAAGCAAAAGGAAATACAACAAGAGGGAGAGATAATTGATTTCGTAAATTGAAAAATTGCAGTTTTTGAAAAGAAAAAAAAAAATAGATATAATTAAATGAAATAAAGAGGAACATTTAAAGAAAATCATTACTAGACCAGCATTCAATTGTTAGTTAGCGCGCAATGATGTTGTGATCAAGTACAAAGTTGATATCTATGTGATATCGCATCGCGTCATACAAATTTAGCCAATTAGAGCATGCTCGAACGTTGATTGTTTGTGTTAAACGTGGGTGCTAAATGAATAGTAAAAAAAAAAGAAAGCAGCAAAAGTAAAACGGCAAATGTTTTAATTATCAGCGTTGGATAATGCGTGGAATTTTAATTGCCAACATTTATTTGCTGCTGCTTTTACTCATCTTATACATACTTAGATACTTATTATTGTTAGCGTTCGTTAATTTAGAGGATGATCATCACATGTTAAGTCAAAAGCACGAATATATGCGTATGTAAATATATGCATGCATGTTTACTTGAGTTGACACTTAAATAGTATGAAACAAAAAAATTTTTATAGCTAAATGGCTTAAATGCTAATTAAAAATAAATATTAAATAGCACACCAAAATTTGGTGAGACAGTGCTTTGGATTTATTTTTATTATTTTTTTATTGGATTTCAGTGAGGGTGCTACAATTTTAATGAATTCGTTATTTAACAGCACAAATAGCAGAGTAATATTTTTAATAGCCTGTACTACATGCCCTGTTGAAATGAGGTGTTGGTTGGCTATAGACACAGTTGCCACATTACTGATCTAACAGGCCTCAGTTGTAAACTCTGAGAGTAGTTAAATCGATTTCCACCTAGTCCTTACAACGTAGTGGGGACGCCTTGTTCCTCTGCTTAATCATTCGCGTTTCGATTAGAATATTGTCTGAACCGGATAATCTTCTTTCCATACTCTCGTGAATGCCTCTCAGAAAATTTACTCCTACGCATGGGCTTTAACACACGGCTCCGTTCTCTACTTTTGACTCAGTTATACCAAATAAGCATAATCATATATCTGCAATTTGTAAAAAGTTATTATTTAATTTGTCAAAAGATGGAATAGTCATTTTAATCAAAAAAGTTGCATTTAAAACTTCCAAGCTTTCCATTGAGACTTTAAATCAGTCAGTAAGTCGATTAGTTTCCTTTTTTTAATCCTAGATTAATATTTGATTTAAAGTATTTGAAATTTCTTAGTTAATGAATATTATTTGGGAAAAATTAAAAGCGTTTATCACACAATTAAGTAATCACCATTTTGATTATTCAAGCATGTGATCAATAAACTTAAAAAATCATTATTCAATTAAGTCGGTTAATCGAATAAAAAGGTTAAGTAAGTAATTTTAAAACTGATTAACCAAAGTAATGTAAAAATAGAAATTTTAATAAATCAGAACATAAACTATGCAGTTAGTCGATTAGTTTTCATCTGTACTTAATCAGAAACTTGTATTGCGGCTTCTTGAAAAGCAAATAGGTTGAGTAGCGGAACCATTTAGCAATCGCTGTTTTTTCAAAACCATTATAATATACGAGTATCTAAACAAATTGAAAAATATTTGATTAAACATTTTTAAAATTTCTTAAGAACTTGGGTAAACTAAAAGCGATTAATCAAAATTATTAAATAATAATTTAAATACAAACTAATCTAAAAATTAATTATTTAGTTAAATTGAGAAATCGAAAAAGGTTGTGGGCTTTACTTAAGTAGTTTTGAAAATGATAAGCCAAAATAATAAAGTAATCTTAATTTTTATTTGTCAGCAGTTAAACTACTGACTGAGTTAATCGACTCTTTCTAGTTTGTGTTGAATAGAATAAATATATAATCAAAATTTTGAATAATCAGCACTTAAAATACCGAATTAATCGATTAGCTCGACTTTGTAATTGATTAGAATCTAGTTTTTTTAAATAATCCGTTTAAGGTTTATTGATTGAGTAGCCAAATTATTTTTAAATTTTAAGAGATTAAGTATAATAAAAATCGACTAAACAAAATAATCAAACAATCAAAATTCTGAATAGTCAAATATGTAACCAATTTACGTAAAAATTCATTTAAAAGAACTAAGCTAAAATTAAAAGCCATTAAACAAAATAATCAACTAATAAAAATTTTGAATAATCAAATATGTAATCAATTAAGTGATTCAATTAATCAATTAAAAAAGTGAAAAGAATTTAAAAGTGATTCATAAAAATAACAAAGTAATCAAAATATCGATTAATCAATTATGAAATCAATTAATTTTAAAATTGATTGGTCAATTTAGTCGATTAAACAAAAACAAAAAAAAAATCTCTTTATTAATAAAATTCTGTGAAAACATGCTGGTTTAACTAGTTGCCACAATAAGATCTCGAAAATTATCAATGAAAAGAAATCGTCCACAAGTAATGTAAATTAACAGCAGAACACAAGAATAAATTCACGTAAAAGAAGTGACACATGAAAAGCATTCCATTGCCTGGCTGCAGCAACAGAAGGCTTCCGCAACGTCCGATGCGATCGTGTACAAATCCCCGCGGGATAGCTGAAGCGTAACGTATGGCACAATCATTCAATCCATTTAGCTGAATACAAACAAATAACAAATCATACAAACATACATACAAACAAGCATTTAACTCATGTGCCATACATACGTAACTATAATAATAATAAAATAAATTTGCTTGATATAACTTCGAGAATATTAAGGCCAAGCTACTCATTCGATTTGTGCCGGGCCGAATTATTTTCTTTCAAAAAATTTTCTGAACCTACTTACATACATACATATTTTATGATGATTCCAAAAAGCAACTGCAAGGTGAAGCATTTTTTGCTGAGACTATTTTTATGACAGAAATAAACTCAAAGGTTTTTACTGTAGACTGAGGAACACGTTTAGAAAAGTGTTTTGAACTCACTTTTTCCCAGACCTGAACTTAGGACTTTTGGCACGGTAGGCCAGCACACTCATTGCGGCGGCCCGTACATATGTATGTCTGCTTGTGACATATATTTTGTTGCTCGTGTTGTTGCTTTTAATTGAAACGATGCACATTAACGTGATGTCGCTTCCACCTATGGTGCCTCATACAAAATTGTGTGGGTGAGCGCGCGCTTTTTATGTAAACTGATCGCGTTTTTTCTGCTAAATTTTCGTTTAATTTTCGTTGAATATACTTTTTGTCAACATGCGATTATAATTAAAAAATTAAAAATATTTACTGAGTAAATACTGAATACTTGCGAGAGAGAGTTTGCGCGTGAGTGTAATAGTGACAATTTATCATTACGAAATCATTAACCGCTGAACACGCTGACAATTAAATGCGGCAAAAATGAATTGAAATTGTAATTAATATTAAAGAACCAATGAATTTAGAATTAGAATCATCCATAATAGAATAAATGTACATAAAACAATGGAGAAGTAGTCCAAAGACGTTTGGTCGCATTTATTTAATGAAAGCAAAGCAAGCCGACGACAGCAACGCCAACTACGACAATAAATGATAAGATCTCATCGCACTTTGTACAGCGCTCGCTGCACATTTGTATATGTGTGTGTGTGACTGCGATCGTCATCTGCTCATCAGCGCGTCAACTTGAGCGTTTTATGGCGGCTGTGAGTTGACATTTTTGTGGCGCATCGAACTGTTTCCCGAAAATACGCTCATTCGCTGACAAGATCCGCCTTCAACTTATTATACTTATTTTTAATTAGCTTGTTAATTATTTTAAATGCCGCTTTTGAGAAGGTTTGTTGTTTGGAAAAATGAATAAAACGATAGAGCACTTCTTTGCGTTTTAAATAGTTTTCAAAGCGGGTTAAAGTGTTGTTGTAAAATAAATTTAGTGTAAACGCAATTGTTCAATTAAAATTTAAAGTGTATTTAACGACTTGTTTGTTTGTGCTAATTATTGTTTAAATATTTGATCAGAAAAGTGTGGCACATATTTTTTCGAAAAAGCTTTTTTATTTTCCACAGTTATATAGAATTAACCAAATCGAAAATATATCGAGCCGTAACTTGGTGCGGAGAAATAGAGCGATTCTTTTAAATGCCTAGCGTGGAAGAGATTTCACACAGGGAGTTAATGCAGCAGTTAGTAAAGGTTTTTACGTTAAAACGCTTATTGAACTCAATCCCTCATACAAAATACAAATACATGCATACATAATTACTATTTTATTGTTGCTTTATGGAATACCTTGTAGAGTAAAAACACTAATCGGGGTTGCTTCTTGTTTCCATACAATACAACATTTGACAATCAACAACTTACTTATTTAAACAATTTTTATTTTTTTTAAACAGTAAGTTTCCAAAAAAAATGAAAAATATTTTTTCTGCAGTGTTTTCAGCAAAAGAAAATATGGCTTTTAAAAAACGGGCAAATATTTGGTGAGGTGCAATATCTTTAAATATTTGTTCGCCAGTGGAGCAAATGGGTCTATGTGTAATGGAAAAATTATTAATTACTTCATTAAAATAAACTTGTGATTCCATTAAACTACTGTTTGAAATTGGTTTAACAGTTAATTTTTTGGATGGAAAATTTCAACAAAAAAAATAAAAATTTTTGGATAATCATTATGATTTTATCAGATCAGGTTGAAAGCACTTAGTCTCCCTTAACATTGCAATGTCAAATTCTTCTTCTTATGCTTTGCTTGCAACAAAATGTTGGCTACTTTTTCATGTCAGATGGCGGCAGTGTCGCCCAATTTACCATTCCCCATAAAAATACGTCCAATCTACTCATAATGCATAATATTAAGTTAAACGCATCTATATGAAAAAGTGCTTAAGTGACGGGGCTTTAAGTGAGGTACGTGCACTATAAGAAAAATACTGGTAAAATCAACCGAAATGCGGGTCAATTCAACCGAAATTTCTGTTAATTTTTATCCATCGAAACAAGAACTTGAATCAACTACGCATAAATCGTTCATTCGTAATTGACCGTTTTAGTAGTCAAATGAACAAAAAAAGTTTTTGCGACAGCTTTGTACGAAAGTACCTATGTTGCCATATACATAAATAAATAAATGTAAGGCGCGATAACCTCCGAAGAGATCTAAGTCCGAGCTTCTCTTCCAATTTGCGTCGTGCTCCTCTTGATTTTCCCTACAAATTGGCCGGACGGGACCTATCTGTTTTAAGCCGACTCCGAACGGCATCCGTAAGGCAGATGAGTTTTCACTGAGAGCTTTTAATGGCAGAAATACACTCGGAGCGCTTGCCAAACACTGCCTAGGGGCGACTCCGCTTAGAGAAAATTTCTTCAAATTGAAAAACCTTATTTCTAAAATTTTGATGTCGCTTTGCCCGTGGTGCGAACCCAGGGCATACGGTGTGGCAGGCGAAGCACGCTACCATCACACCACGGTGGCCATATACATACATACGTAAATATGTGAATACTTAAATACGCATGCTTGCTGTATATACATACATATGTACACACTTACTAAGCGAACTTCAACTGGGCTTACATCAAATATGCTGGCACATATTAAACATTAAACACTTTATTTTGTTTTATTAAACGCACTTTCACCAAATTTTATATTTTATAATTTATTTAATTTACAGTTTTGAACTTCGCTTTGCAAATAGAAATGATTATAGTAGTCACAAAACTGATTCTCAATTCTTTCAGTTGCAGCTCAGCTCATTCTCAATTTCTTCTCTCGCATGTAGTTGCCACACTTGATTGTTTCGAACTTGTAGTATAAATGTTTGACATAACATTTTAAATAAAGAACTTGTAAGTTATAGAAAAGTAAAGAATCAAATCGCTAGAAGGTAATTCACCACTGGAGTAACTTTACATGTAATTGGGCAAGTTTAATTTAAGTTGAAACGATTCCAAAACAACTCAAACTTTTCTTTTGCTGGAAACATCAACATTAAAAAAGGATGTTTTTTATTATCATATTAAATTCGTTCGCGTAAGTGAAAATTCGTAAAAATTTGAACAAAATGTTACTAGCTTTGGAAAAATCCTGTTCGTTTGCTACAAGAGGGCGCAATTTTGCATTTCGCTTGGAGGAGAAGTTCCAAAATTGTACCCGATAAATAGGTGTCCCGGTATCGCATAATTTTTTGCACAGTAAATTAAAAAAAGGGTTTTTCGTTTTGTATTGATAACTGAAAAACTAGTTTTTTGTTGTTTTCCCATTTTGTGTGTTTTTTCGATTTGGTGGTTTTCTTATTTTGGTATTTTTATTTAAACAAGTGGTACCACCTTCATAACTACCAAGTAGAGAGCGCAGTGAGCGTAAAATTCTCTTTGAAATTTGCTTATGTATTGACTGTTGATCGCTGTTGAAATGAACAGTGAGATCAGTTGTGCTAACAGAAAAATCAGTTTGATTGATTAGGCATCTGTCAATTTTACAGAATTTTGTTAACTTAAGAGCGCCAATTTCTCTTCTGTTGAAATGACTAAACTAATTTGTTCGCTTGACAAAGAGCTCGGTCGAACTAACCATAATTCGATCAATTTCACCGAATCATCCGTTAAGTCAAGAACAACAGAACCGATTTGTTGATTTTACTAGCACCATTTCTTTCAGTGTGAATACATTGATTTATGAAGATCTGCTACCATAGTAGTGCTGGAAATAAAGTGCACTTTGTTTTTATATGCATACGTTTTGAGTTTGTTTAATCGCATCTCAGAGTGAGGCGAACAATATCTGTTGGTAAATTTTTGAGATTTTCTTAAGATTTGCAACATTATAATATATATAACAAGTAGAACCGCAAAAGTTAACTACTAGGTGGCACTGCTCTACAATTGACTGAAATACCACTCGTTTCAATCTTTATGGTAATTACTTAATTTAATGAAGCTCATCGATAACATGTAGTTGAATTTCAGTTCAGTTCAGGTTGCTGCAGAAAACTCCTTGAAAAAGTTAATCCCCAGCATTATCATAAAACTTATACAAAAAAAAAAAAAACACACAAAAAAACAAAAAAAAAAAAAAAAATTAAGTAGCTGTAATCCAAGAGAGCAAAATTTAAATATATATTAAGATTGTTATTAAATTTAAAATATACATTTGGTATTTTATGACAAGCGGATGATGAACACATAAAAATTGTGTTTGTATCAAAAGTTGGCGGCGTAGATGGTGACTACGACATTTGTCGCCAAAGTGCGGTGGCAAATGCGCTGCTAGTTTAAATTAACATTAAACAGCATGTAAAACAAACAAAAAACTACAAATATCACCAAACCAAAAAACGCATGAAACGATTTCGCGTTTGAACATTTACTATTTGGTTTGAAGCAAGTCGCTGAGAGAGTCGAAGGGGTGCAATCTGCTTAAGTGAAATCGTCATAAAAATTCGTAATTATGTGGGTTTACAAAATTAAATAATTTTTTTTCTTGCAGCTGGGCGCTTTAGTGCTCCCTCGCACAAACACAAAGAGTGGTAAGAAATGTGTTGTGATTTTTTATGATTTTTCATTATGAATGCTAGCGACCCGCACAGCACAAGTCCAATGATATTTAAATGCGACTTCATGCTCTACCGCTCATGCTGTTTATCCAATGCAAAAATTCTCCTTTTATGACGACTTATCTAAACGTATAAACACACACACACATATTTTTACACACGAATTTACCTCAAGTCATTTGTCCAAATTCTTAAAAAAAATCACTGTGATTTTATATTTATCTTAAATAAGTTTTTGCTGCCTACTTGGCGACGGATGCAGCTATTGCAATTAACCTGATTAACTAGCAACAACAACTATACATAAAATTTCACTAAATTACTTTGGAGCTCTTTATAAGTGTATGCGTGTGGATGAAAGAGATTTGCTATGAAGCAAAATTACACAGGTCAACAAAATAAGAGTTTTGGTTTGGTGCAGCTCTACTTGTAACCAAATTTGGTAGTACTCGGTGCCCTGATAAAAACTGTTTACTTACTTTTTTAATGCTAGGTACTGTTTTCTAGATAGGGTCAAGAACCCCTTTTTAGGGGGCTAAGGCATGTATGGCCCCATAACTTTGTTTCTGTTTATTCCATCAACACAGCTTTGATGTCGTTGAAAAGGGTACATTTCGCCGCTTCTACCAGTATAAAAGTTGTTAATATATCTTTATAAACGTCAGAGAAATTGCAAAAATAATGTGAAAAATTCAATTTTTTGTTAAATTTTTTCATTTTTAATCACGGTTTTCTCGAATAATTTGTCAACCAGTGCATATGTAAATTATTTTAAAACAATCTCGTATTAGTTCTGTTTTCAAAGACATTTAACTTTTTTATATCCGCGTAGATCTTCCTGTGATTTTCTACTTTAGTACATTTTTACTGTAAAAAAAAAATTATATTTTGTAAAAATTTTTTTTTTTAATTTTCTGTAATTAGTACTTTCGGGAGCGCGGTTTCAAGTGTTAGTGCCTCTCTATCAATAAATAAAAAAATTCCAATATCATGTCTTCATCACGAGGTAGTTGTGTCAATGACCCAAATGTGTTTTCCTACATTTGTGGAGAATACACAGTCCAAAAATTCAGGAAAAGTATAACAGATTTTATAAAAAGTTCTTATTTTTTGTAATTTAAATTGCAAGTTGTAGATATGCGTGGTGTTAATGTTAAAAAAATGATATATCTAAACGTTCAATCCGCTAAGCGACCATTACCACATTCAGAGGAAGCACCTGTTTCCAACATTTTATTCTACCCGTGGACAATCGAATAGTGAAGTGTCTAGCGATAGTGATATCGAAGAAATAGCATCTACTGAGCCAACAACTTTTACCCAAGTAGAATTAAACGATCTAATAAAGGATCTTGAATTATCCAAGGAATCTGCAGAAGTGTTGGCTTCTAGATTAAAAGAAAAAAACTTGTTGGCTACAGGTACGAAAGTGACTCTCTACCGTACAAGAGAGCAAGACTTGCTGCCATTTTTTAATTCGGTAAATGATATAGTTTTTGTTCAGATATGCAAGGCCTCCTTCTCAAAATGGGTCTTTCAGAATACCACCCAATTGAATGGCGTCTCTTCATAGACAGTTCTAAACGAAGCCTTAAGTGTGTTCTTTTAACAACGGCAACCAATATGGTTCAATTCCCATTGCTTATTCAACTAAATTAAAGGAAGAATATCAAAATATTGCACTTGTTTTAGACAAAATCAAATATAACGAACATAATTGGAGTATTTGTGTAGATGGTTAACTTTTTTTTAGGACAACAAAGTGGATACACCAAATACCCATGTTTTTATTACCTGTGGGATAGTCGTGCCAAGCACCAACACTGGACAGAAAGGGACTGGCCTGTACGTGAGATGTTGGAAATAGGAAAGCAGAATGTGATAAACCCACCTTTAGTTACAAAAGATTCAGTTATTTTGCCAACCTTACACATTAAATTGGGTCTAATGAAACAATTTGTGAAGGCGTTAGATAAAAATGGACAATGTTCTCTTTACATAACGAAAAAATTTCCTAGGCTAAGCATAGAAAAAATAAAAGCGGGTATTTTTGATGGCCCACAGATAAGAATGTTGATAAACGATACTGATTTTTCAAATTCAATGACCAGTTAGGAACTGCTTGCGTGGAATTCGTTTGTTGAAATTACTAAGAACTTTCAGGGAAATCACAAGTCACGTAACTACTCTGATATTGTTAATAACATGCTAGAGAATTACAAAAATTTAGGATGTAACATGTCCATCAAAGTCCATTATCTCCACATCCACCTTGACCAATTTCCGGACAATCTTGGTTCCTATAGCGAAGAACAAGGCGGTTTCACCAGGTCCTAAAAACTATGGAAGAGAGGTACCAAAGCCGATGGAATCAGCATATGATGGCTGACTACTGCTGGGGAATGCAACGTGATTGTCTTGCCATACCTCATTCACGAAAATCACGTAAACGAAAGTTTTTATGTAAATAAAAAGTTAATAATAAAATAAATAACAAAAAACTTTTTTTCACAGTAAAAATTTACTAAAATAGAATATATTAGGAAGATCTACGCAGATATAAAAAAGTTATATGTCTTTGAAAACATAATTAATAGGAGATTGTTTTAAGATAATTAACATATGCACTGGTTGACAAATTATTCGATAAAACCGTTATTAAAAATTAAAAAATTGCAATATTTCTGACGTTTATGAAGATATATTAACAACTTGTATACTGATAGAAGCGGCGAAATATAATCTTTTCAACAACATCAAAACTGTGTTGACAGAATAAAGAGAAACAAAGTTATGGGGCCATACATGCCTTAACCTCTTAAAAAGGGGTTCTTGACCCTATCTAGAAAACTGTACATAGCATTAAAAAAGCACGTATACAGTTTTTATCAGGGTACCAAGTACGACCAAATTTGTTTACAAGTAGAGCTGCACAAAATCACTGTTGACCAGTGTTATTAAGGAAAGGCTTGACTTTTCTTATAAAGTAGTAAACATTTTTTATTTTTATTTATATATTTTTTTGTGCTTTAAAGTAAATAATACAAAAGTACTTATTTATTTAAAATTTTTATAGTCACTGCAGTGGCCTGTGTTGAGAGCGGTTTATAACGGTAAAAGTGTCTCATTTTATTGCAAATACTTCTGGAACTTACTGTGAAGTGAGCTATTTATTAAATATTAAATAAATTGGTTAATTAACATAATTCGGCTGCACTGCCATTTTGGCGCCAGACAAAAGCAGATATTCATAGAATGTGTAGTCTTTAAGTAAAATTTTTATTAAACTAAAGGCCTTGAAGTAGTATTTTCCCATTAAGGAAAGTGTTGCCAGTTGGGCTGAGTCTGACTGGACTGGTAAACTATTCTTCTACCTGTCCGGAATCCAAATATTTTAAGGTATTTTTCTGGGCACATTCAGTTCATATGAGCTCTGTATCAGTGAACTGCAATTATTCATCTTTTAAGGTTATTAGTGGACTAACCAAAAAATGAGTACGCACTAAGCAAATAAAGAATATCAAGAACTTATATCCTCTAACACACATTTACATAGTCATGCTTCGTAAAATGAACAACCGCTCATAAGCCACGAAGCAGTTCAGTACTCAATTGACTTATTGAGCAAGAAAGTCAACTGTGGTATACGAAAACACTAATTGGAATAAGTAAGACTAATAATGCAATAAAATGAATAAAGTCATATCAGTCTTCTGACGCTAGCAACAAATGATGTACACGAAACTAAACTGAATACAGCGCCAAAGTAAAACCGACGATAAACGAAGTATACAGTGTATTACACACGAAATCAAAGTGCTGCTGAGTTAAAGCGACTATGACATCAGTTTATACCTGGGCTCTTCATTTGATAGTACAATTGTGCCCTCTCAATTCACACGCATACGATTTGCTCTGCCGTCGTTAATTGAGCTAATCGCCGCTTGGCACTTGGCGTAGCAACATCGGTGATGAGTATCAGCTGATCGGTATCAAAATATGTATGAATAATTATGCGCGATACATATGATAAAGTTAACGCATATAATAAGTAAATTTATATATTTTTTATATATGTATATTGAGTGCTAAGCGACTTATATACGGAAATTTGTAGCATAAAATGCATTGCATTTGCTTAAAGACATTGGGTAAAATAAAATAATGTTATTTTGTCATTTTGCTTATTCAAATAAATAAAAGCGCTTGTTGTTAGCTCGTTGCTTGCTAGTAAGCGAATAAATGAAAAATCAATTCACCCGCATGATCATTGCGACTATTGCGCTCTCACTAATACAGGCGCACTTTCAATTTTGAAGAGCCCTGGTTTATACTCAACAATGTCATATATGTATGAGACATATGTGTTACGGGGCACTCGTATGTATTTTCTATTTTATGTGCTAATCACTCATAGTATTTGTCTGTACTAGACTAAGTACACATTTAGACACAATTTTTTGGCTCATGACTCAGCGCACTAATTTTATTAGTACCGAAAGCAGATCTCTGCTCTGTATTTACCGATTCGTTCAATCAAACAAGCACACATTTTTGGTCAGATCCATATTTTTCGAAAAACTTGTATGCTGATGTACATTAGACTTAATTAAAAGACTTATGCAAAATTACATTTATTTCTTCTCATTTGAAGTTTCGCGTTACAAAAAATCTAACTATACAATTAGTCATTAAGCAAATATATCACAAAATCTCTTCTAAAACAAGCGGAGTTAGGCTTAAATAGACAGTACGCAACTTTTTTGTTACGAAACTAAAAAGACCGCTTTGCAAAACCAAGAAGTTTTCTAGCTTTCAGCTTAATTGCTGCTCTTTCTTCCATTGTGGCCGGGACCTAGAGCTCGCGCGTACAGAACATGGTTATTAAACGTACCCAAATGGCTCTATCTCCTCAAAAGGGGCGCCGATGACTATCTTCGGCTAGTGTAGGTTGGATGGTCATATTTTAGTAAAAGAATACCTCACTTCGATACATTCTTTGTGGGATTCAACGGGTTGATAAGGCAAAACAAAGTTTTGAGGCTTCACAGCTTCCGCAACCCAATTGTCAAAAACACCTACCCGAGGAGTAGTTGAATGTATAATATACATATTAAGCAAACGAGGCTCCGTCAATCCCAGATTTCGGCAGGAGCAAAATGGTGCGGTGCGGAATGGTCTGGAATGTCTAATGTGGTCATAATAAATCCTTCCCGAGATGGCAGGGAAACACTTTGGAGAAAGTTGCAGGGCCAGGCGAAAATAAATGCATGCATGTAGGTGTTTTTGTTTTTAAATTGTAGGCTTGTGAACTATAACCGTTTAAACGGTTAAGCGCCAATTAAATAAGTAAGGCTTGTGAACTTCCAAAGTTCCAATGAAATTAATTAAATTTTCAGTTAAACTCCTCTAAATCAATAGCTGCAAAACAAATTTATTCAAAGCCGAGCTTATCTGCTTAGCATAATGGGAGCATTGAAAGCTACCCCGACAGCAGCATTGCATACCATTCTGCACGTCCCACCAAATGGCCAAAAATATAGCGGTAGGAACTACAACAAAGGTTTAAGGCATCGGGGAAGCTTGAGTGCAGGCCATATGGCCATAGCAGTATAGCGCTATAAATATAAGGCGAACAGACTGCATGGTCCTGCACCTGGGCTTCGAAAGAGATTTGGGGGCCAGATGGTTGGTGAAAAGTGTGTGGAAATGGCAGAACATACTAAACACGTGCATACCGATAGTTTCAAATTGACGGAAGGGGCGGGTCTACCATTTAATGTGTGGATTCAAAAATAAGTAGATAATGCAGGATGCAGGCTGCCAGAAAACTACAATATGTTCCACGCAGAAATTGTAGCCGTGAAGAAAGCAGCAGAAATTCTGGGGAAAGCGTGCTTAAGTTGCAGTCGTGTAAGCAAGTATATTGATAGTCAGGCGGCGATCAGGGCTATAATCTCAAACAGTACTTCATCTGGAAGTGTCCTGAAATGCAAAGAAGTATTAGAGAGACTGCACTTGGGACGGTATATACATTTTAACTAGGTTCCCGGCCATAAAAGCATATAAGGTAACGAAAAGGCTTATGAGTTGGCAAAGGAGGGTATAGCACTCGATCAATCCACGATAGATGTCGCAAACTGTTTGGGAGATTCCAAAGACGTTGGGAGTTGCATATGATCCATCAAGGAGGAAAAGGAGTGTACAAAAGTGTACGGCTGCAAAATTTCTACGTTCCAATGCAAATCCTTAGATATTAGACTCACAAAGTGGCTCATATCTCTAAAGAGATAAGATTTACGGCTCACGACGGGCATACTAAGCTTGGCCTCATCAGTAAGAGCAGATGTGGGAAATGTGCGCTGCAGGAAGAAATGTTTGAGCTCGCTCGCTATTAGTGTCCTGCGCCCGCTAGGTCAAGGTTGCAACTGCTAGTGGCGGTAGAGTTGGCAGATCTTGACGGAACAATTTAGCTAGGTCCTAGAGAACTTTAAGTATTTGCCAAGAGGATGTAATTATTCTCTAACATAAGTCCTGGTATCTAATTGGGGGTTTCTGTTTGGTTGTCAAACAAATTCTGGTAGTATTACGAACTCATTCAGTCTATGTGAGGTCTTTATTAAACGGCCAATTCAACGTTAACTAGCATATCTGCAGTATTCAAAAATTTCTTGTGATTTTTAAATTCTGCTATCACTCCAAAATAGCACATTGTATGTATGTATGTATGTATGTATTTATTTGAAAATTTGTTCCTAGCACAACAATTTTGACAAATTATTTAACAGTGCTAGTCATGAATAGCATGAGCTATAAAAATTGAACATTTATAATAATAAATTAGATTAATCAAATTAAATTAAATATAGCGGACAATAGTGAAATATTTATGTATGTAAATGTAAATCTTAAAACTAAAGAAAAGTAGTTAATAAATATTAAAAGACAGCAGTAGTGATGATAACCTTTGGCTGGTTATAGATTGAATAGTATTTAACAAACAAAGAAAGAAGACACAGAGAAAGGAAAAGGACTTAGAAATGAACATTTTAACAACAACAATTTGAGATCCAGTTTAAGAGTCGTTAAAAAATGATGTTAGCTCTTTTCTGAAGTGCAGAGCATTACTTAAGAGTCGAAGACTAGTAGGTAGCGAGTTCCAAAGACGTATTGCAGTAACAAAGAATTGGCGCTCAGAGGTTAGCGAGCGGTATCTGATGTGCTTAAGAAGAAGCACCGATCTTGATGATTGCAGAAAAATAAGCTTACGATATAGATAGTCAGGTTCCTTCGTGTGTATCAGTTTATGGAGGAAGGACAGTGTTTTGACTTTTAAAAGATTTTCGAAAGAAATGTTTAGCAACCTTTCAGCATGTTGAGATACGTGGTCAAATCTTTTCAACCCATAAACATATCTAGCAATGTTGTTGTAAACAACATTTAGTTTGTTCTTGCACAGATAGTCACAGTTTGAGTAAATCACACAACCATGGAGTAGCGTAGGTATTAAGTACGCTTTAGCCAGAAGTAGTCGTATGTGCAAAGGCGTGAAATACTGTGTTAACCATAGTGTACGAAGCATTCCATACACTTTCCCAACCGTTCTAAAAATATGGTCTTTCCATGTCAATGTTTTGTTAAAAATTACACCTAAGTTTTTCGCCGTATCTACGTATTCTATAACGGAATTGTCGAACACTACATTCTCTAAATCATTAGTGGGAAAAGACCTTCTATGAATAACAATACATTTTGACTTATTCGGGTTTATACATAAGCCATTCATAGCAGCCCATGAAAATATTTGATTCAAATCGTGGTTTAAGTTACTTATGCACAAGCTAGTTTGATCACGAGGACAACACGTAAATAACTGCACATCATCAGCGTAGATATGAACATTACAATACTTAAGGACATCGGGTAAGTCATTGATGTACAGAACAAATAACAGAGGACCCAGGATAGAGCCTTGAGGGACGCCTCTTAAGACATGAAGGAAGTCAGACTTTTCACCATCTATACATACTGCTTGAGTCCTATCGCCAAGATATGATCTTATAAGGGCAACTGCATGACCAGAGAAGTTAAATAGGTTTTCCAGCTTCCTACAGAGCAGAGTGTGGTCTACAGAATCGAAAGCTTTGGAGTGGTCAAGAAGTGTTAAGAAGGCAATGTAACTTTCATCCACTCGCTCACGAATTTCTTCTGTCACAGATAATAGTGCCGTTGTACAGCTCCGCTTTGACCTGAAACCGGACTGACTATCTGACAGGAGCTTGTATTCATGTACATATGATACGATTTGCCCATGTAGAATACGTTCAACGACCTTAGAGAGGAAAGGGAGTATGGCTATTGGTCGATACTCATTATTTTGTTTACGGATTGGAATAACTTTTGCAGCTTTCCAGTATATTGGGAAGACACCGGTCGTCAAAATTGAGTTGACCAAGTAAGTAATGTGGGGAAGGATTTTGGGAAGAATGACTTTTAAAAACTTTGAACATATACCATCAAGCCCCATTGCGTTAGACTTCACAGAAAGTATGGCTTGGATAACATCACAATTATCGACACAAACAAACTCGAAAGGGCTAGTGTCAACATTAACACGCACGGAGTAGTTATCAATACACACATTGTCGGCTGAGTTTGGTAGTCTTACAAAAGTATTATTTATTTCGTTGATGTCGACATCAGGGGGATGAGACAGGTCACTTTTGGGCTTACCAATTCCTATTTGTTTGATTTTGTTCCACTTTTCCTTTGTATTCAAAGCAGAACTAAACTTATACTTAAAATAATTTGCCTTGGCCAGCCTTATGGCTTTGTTTGCAATAAGCCGAGCTGTTTTAAAGCAGCTATGCGCTTCGACTGTTTTGTACCTTTTCCACCGTGAATAGGCTTGGTTACGAAGGTGGATAAGGTGTTTTAATGCAGCATTGAACCAAGGGCTATTCTTGTATTTAAGTGTTTTTATTTTTAGTGGAACGTGATCATCGAATAACTTATTTATATTATCCTGCAGAAACTTTGTCTGGTCATCAACCGATGTTAACGTACGAATCAAGCTCCATTCAACCGACTCAACGGACTCAGCAAGGGAATAATAATCTATACTTCTGTAATCGCGATACGCGAACGAACTTGGCCTACATGATGTTTGGAAGTTGTAGTTTAGGAATATCAGGTCGTGTTTTGAGAAGCAGGAGGCGGATAGTTGCGTGTAGTGAATCATTTTATGAAGATCATTGACAAAAAATAAATCTAATAGAGAAGAGTTAGTATTTGTGAAATGCGTTGGTATAGCACAGTTTGTGGGAAAAAGTCCCAGAGATTCCATGTTTTGTTTTAAAGTGGCATCCACCAGTAGGTTACTATTAAAATCTCCAGCGATGATAATATTGTCATAGTCTAATAGTAACGATTGAAGAAATTCAATAAACGCGGAAAAATCTATTAGTCGATTCGGTCTATATGCACAGCCGATAAGAAGCCTACTATTATTATCAGAAAACATATGAACAAACACATATTCCACAGGATCACCTGGACTAGAACAACAACACAATTTACAGGACACACTACTTTTTACATATATCGCAACACCACCACCATGACCACTTCTATCAACTCTGAAAAGTTGGTAGCCATTTATCTTCACCATATCATTTCTATGAAACGAAGAAAACCATGTTTCTGAAACACATATGACATCAATATCGGAGCCTTCTGACAGAAACCTCAACTCGTCAAGCTTTTTATAAAGGCTTTGCGCATTGATATGAATAACTTTCAGCCCGTTGGCTTTTTTACTGACTATGCGCAACAAAGTTGCGCACTCATGTTAAAACACGCAAAAACCAAATTGTGGTACAATGCGTAGAATGTTAACCCACAAGAAAAGTTAAATATTTTGAAAATATCACGCAGAACTCGACCCCCCCCCCCCTCTCACTGGCTGTACACCACATGTTACATACTAACTTGCACTGCAACCATTCCCCAAAAATTTCTTTTTAATAATATACCAACCAAAGTGAAATTCAACACCCGAATACAAAACGTACAACTAAATGCTTTAAAATACCGTAAAAAATATGTTGCATGACACTTCTAAACGCCTGGTGGTTATGGCACGCGTTAAGGGCGGAAGAATGCAAAAGCAACAACACCACCCCAAAAAATCTGGAATTACACACTTACATCATTTAAGAAGTATATAAGAATACACTCGCTGAACGCAATAGAAGGTCAAAACTGAAAGTTGGGGAGCTTAAAAATTTGTCAAAATAAAATGTGATTGAATTGCTAAGTGCAGTTGGGTGTAAAAAGAAAGAAATGCCGTCGGCATTAGCACCACACCCTAGTTTTACTTACAATGCGCTGTTGGCGAAGGGTCAAACGCTGCTTTGTGACACACGCACAGCGCCAAATTCTTGTGCAAATCTTGGCCTTTTTACGCATGAACTTTCAACGACTTTTTGAAGCGCGATTTTGTTTGTTTTGTTGTCTTTCCAGTTACCTAAAAAAATGCTTTGTTATTTTTTAATTTTGAGTTTTGTTTGACTTTTCCGGTTACAATGGATTATGTTTGATTACTTTTTTCCAGATTTGAATTTTTTCAGACTACGCTAAAACTTTTAATTTTACAACTGCTTATCCTTTATAAACAAGCCAAAGCAAGGGTACTCAAATCCTGGGTGTAGCAAAATAAAAAAGCGTTGACATTATAATAATAATTTTTAATTGCTTAAAAAAACATATTTGTTTGGGCTTTGGGGTTCCACACATGTCCTAAGCTCCTTGCACATTTGTATTTTTATACCCAACGTGTACTTGTTCACAAGGGTATTATAACTTTAATGAGATCACGGTAGTATTTAATGACATCAAAGGAATCTAGAAAGATACATACATCTTCATATGTTGTTGTTTTTCTTGTACCGAAAAAGTCACTCCCCGAAGATTTTGGGGAGTGTCATGGATCTTAATGATTCTTTGCCAGATATAGACCCGATACGTTCCAGTAACAAGCACCATTAAAGTACTAGTCCGCATACCTCGGGAACAATTTAATATGGCCACATTGAACCTTCTAGGCCATCCCGCAATCGAACGATAACCACGCCCATTTTTTCGATATCAAAAACTTCGAGAAACATTTAAAATAATGCGATAATTTATTACCAAAGACTGATAAAGTGACGAAACTTGATTTTTTAGTCGACTTTATGACTTAAAATAGAAATTTTGGAAAAATCTCGGAAATGGATGTGGCGCCGCCCACATTTAGAAGAGGAACATTTGAAAGTCTTCTAACCCATAAATCTTAAACCGTTGAAGATATCATACACAAATTTGACACAGAGTTTGTCCTTGACATTATACATCCACTTTATGAAAATTAACAAAATCGGTTGGGATAAATGGAAGAAATGGAATATGTCATACAAACTGTGGGGTGCTTTTATGACAAAAACTGACTTTTTGACTTAAAATGTAAAATTTTGGAAAATGAGCGTGGCAGCGCTTGAATTTAGAAGAAAAATATTTAAAAGTTCTTAAGCTATAAGTCCTAAGCCGTTGAAGATATTATGCTAAAATTTGGCACCGAGGTTGTACTTGCCATTATACATTCACGTTATAAACATTAAAAAAATGTATTTAATAATTTGGGAAAAATTTAAACAACGTGACATCAGGACGGACGAGGCGACAGCTGTTTCGATTATACCTTGTAAATCTCTTCAAAGCATTTTCTCCCGGGAGTGGGAGTCGAACCCGCACTCCTACGATAGTTGAAATGGTTATAAACGCATTCAGCTACGTCATGCCTTAGTTGTTGTAAAGTTTTCCCAATTGCCTTCTTTTCGCATATATTATCTTGCACACATCACATAATTCGTATGTAGTTATGTGTTGAAGTTATGCCTGTTTGTAAGGCGGTTTTCATAGAAACTTGGTATTTGTTGTTGTTTTTGTTCTATTTATAAAACTACAACAACTTAACCAAATGTTGTCAACTTATATGAGTTAACCGGGGATTGCCCCTATCGCTTTAAATGTATGGAAACAAAATCGGTTGGCGACTACGCCCACTAAAAAAAATGATATGAAAATTTCGAAAAATTAAAAATGCGATAATTCATTCAAACTTGATAAAAAAACTTGGTCAAATTTTGGAAATGGGCGTGGCACAGCCCACAATCATAAGAAGAAAATTTTAAAGTATTGCACGTCGAAAATAAAAAGTCCCTGAAGTTTTGGCATGTAGGTTTTTTCTTGCTATTATATATACACCTTGGTAAACAATGGGAAATGGGCGAGGCACCGCAAACAATAAGGTGACAAAAAAAAAAAAAAAAAATTGGAAGTTTTGCAAGACGTGAATAAGAAGCCGTGGGTGTAGCGTTGAAATTTTGCAGAAATATGGTCTTTAGTATCATATTTAGATCTGAGAAAAATTCGTTAACGACCACGCCCACTTTTGCCAAAAAAGGTGCTTAAACTTTTCATCATCAACAATTTGGCAAAATATATATGACAACTAAATATTTGGGCGAATATTAGCATCACTATGCTGTTAGTAAATAATCACAACAACAAAAACAGTAAGCAACGACACTTATGTACATGGCAACGAAGAACATTCTACACACATAACCAGTAGGTGAAGAGATATCTCACAAACACATATGTAGTCATCAGCTAAGAGAAGAAGTAGTTACTCACACATACACACGCATATGGCTAGTAGAAAAACTTCAAATATACATGTATATAGCTGGGTAACCAAGCGTGACATACAACTGTTCTCGAAACAACTAGACCTTATGGGAAATTGGCGAATGAGAAAACCGAGAGCATAAAAGCATCGCAAGCTGAGGAATCAGTATTCAGTTTGATTTAAACACGCTTTTGTGAGATACTGATATTGAAGTATAATTGTACTACTCCCAAAGTAGACTAAATAAAGACCATATTGCAATACTGAATATTGGTGTCATTTATTCGACAATTCAGCAATACGAACGCAGAAGGTGCAAAATAACCAGGAGTTCCCCAAATTCGTTGCAATATATTTCCATTACAGATATGTTAGTGCAAAGCACGAAATTTTGGAAAAAATATAAGTGGCCCTGATCCGCTTTCCCTAATCTCAAATATTTTAATATCAAAAAAGCGACTGAGCATAAAGAAATTTGTTTAAAATATTGTTTGAAAGACAGTCATTGTTTTAAAGTATATTTCAACTTTCATATCATTTACTGTTCGTGACATGTCTCTTCAAATATTTCCTTGTTATATATATGAGAGCACACAACTGGGTATATAAAGTTCGATTGCGCCCGAGTTTAAACTTCCTCTCATCTTTTTATTACGCTGTTGTGACGTTGCTGGCTAAATTTTCAAATATAACAAAGGGTAATTAACATTATTTAGTATTTTTTCAACACTCTATACTCAAAAAAAGGATTTAAGCAGCATTGCTCAACCAAAGCTCTCTTACGCTTCAATTTAACTCTTTTCCACCCCTCCCAAGCCACTGAATCCTTTTCTTATACTTGCTTGCTTGTCGCTCACAAAAAAGGTCCTTCCAACATTAATTTTTTGTGGTTTTTGCATTTGGTTGCACTTTGGGCTGTTTTTTTTTTTTTTTTTTTGTCTTCCACTGACCATTCTCATTTATCGCTTTGCTTGCTGCTTATCCCTAACGGATAAAAGGATGTCTGCATGTTTGTTTAATTGTATGCTCGTACTTATCTGTAAGTATGTTAGTTTGTAGATGGGCGCTTATGTTAATATCTACATTTTTTTCACAGCTCATTCAGTCATTCAGTTTTTTTTACACATTTTTTCTGTGGGTCATTTTGTGGGCTTTCAATGAGGGTTTACTCATTTTGCTTGTACGTTTTTTTGCGTTTGCATGGTTTTGGCGGTTTTTTTTTTTTCTGTGGCTCTTTTGGCTTTCATCACCTGTAACTGGGCGTGAATTAAGTGCTTTAGATTTTCTTCATTTAACACTTAATTCTTTACAGCCTAAGTATGCAGTAGGGGCGTGCAAATGCGGATATGAGATTTTTTCGCTATTTTGTGGCAATGAGGATGTTAAGTATGTGTTGGAATGTTTTCATTAGTGTAATTTCCTTTCGTGAAAAAAAATTGCCTGTAAATTTGGGTAAATAATTTAATGATATGTGTTTTTCAACGTAAGTTGTCCGTTTAGCAAGGGGAAAGGACTGCTAGTTAATTAGAGCTTTTAGGAAACAGAACGTTAAAACAAAAAATAGATAGTAGTGGTATAAGAAGGTTGATATAAGAATATCTTTGAATAGCATGCAGTGGCCAACTGTAAAAGCAGTTCTAGCTGGTTTTATTTTATGAGCCAGGTTAGGTTGAACGGCCCGGTTAGTGAGGAGCTCACATATACTGAACTATCCACTTGTGTGCAGTATGAGTCATTGAAAACAAATTAGTTGGAGAGAGAAAATAACGTTTCGTAACGGAACTAGTATCATTCCGAAGCATTTCTTAAGTTTTCTAGCTTTATGGAGGACCGTGCCGTTGTCAAGTTACATCAACACACACATCTTTTCATTGCTAAGTAGCGTAGGATATAATGAACCCATCTACAAATTATCTGTATGGTCGGTAAGCATCGGTGCAGTTAAAGAATGTAACATCAAAACCTTGAAGAATTAAACAAGGGGTGCCACAGAGTGGTGTCCAATCCAAACTTTTGTTTAACTTCTACATATCGAAGCTAACTTCTCTAACAGAAAGAGTTAGCATTGTGTTCTGCGCCGATGACTGTACGATAGGGGCAACAGGTCCCGAACCATATCCTCGCCAACCTTATTTACAACGTGAACAATGCAAATGTCGACCCACCTCGATGGCTCTGCACCACCAACGGTCCTACAATCAAAAATACTATGTGTCGCAATTGTACCTAAAGTTCAAAGCCGTAACAAAGTCCTCAAGTCTCTTGGCGGCAGAACTTGTGGCAAAGAGAAAAGAAGCGCTCATAACCACTTAAAAAGCAATTAGCCGGCCGCTTGTATGCTACGCATTCCCAATATGGTCATCGAGCCTAAATGAAACACACATAAAGGAACTGGAGGTTGGTCAAAACACCACGCGATGTCTTCTTATGTCTCCATAACATCATCTATACATTGAGCCGAGACTATTCCCCATAAAGGAGAGAAATGAAATACTAAACAAACAGTTTCCGCTGAATAAACCGAAACCTGAGCATCTCAATTCTGATTGTAGAGGCCCGTCCCCTCAAGAACTTTAGAAGTCATCTCCGTACTATAAAGAAATTCGGTACTTAAGAAGTCAGGCATATGAAGAAAAGGAGCATGAAAAGGCCTTTAGAGACATCCACAAAATTGCCCGGCGAACACCATTCTCAATGACAAATACCCTGAACTCGCAGTTGAGGAATGCAACCTCCCCAGGGAGACGAGCATCGCTCTAGCTTAACTACGATCAGGATAATGTATAAGGGTAAACTCTTAGTTATCCAGAATCAACCCCGACATACCCGATGTGCCCCACGACACCAACTATCTTTTCAATTGTAATGTGGAACCAACGCCTCTAACAACCTTAGCTCTTTACTCCAACCCTGTTGAAACAGCAAATTTTCTTGGGTTCCCGTTGGAGCATAATGATACAAATTTGTGAGTGATCGCACCTTTTGTAGATCGCACATTATGGATGGGGGCGAAGCACCGTTAAAACAACAACAACGTACCCGATACCCTCTTGCGACCCCCAGCGGGTTAGGGGCAGAATATACCCGCGGTAGATATGCCTGTCGTAAGAGACGACTAAAATACCAGATTCAAGGGGCTGTGTAGCGCAGTCCTTCAGGTTGGCAGCGCAATATATAGCTTCTCCAAAGCCAATTGTCAACCTCATCTATCCGCGGCGAATCCTGTTTCACTAACAGATGAGGCTCTGGCGACCCTAAGCTCCTCATGGAACTTGGGGTTGGGGAGGGAGGGGTTTGCCTGCAGGTTTAATGTGGCCACATAAATCGTTCCAGAGATAGTCGGGTTAGCACCTTTATGGTGCTGTGGTACCGAAACTGTATTCGGCAAAGGACCATCACATCCATAACACTCCCCAAAGCCTTCGGGGAGCAACCTTATCACTACAACAACAACAACATACCTTCTTGCCTAAGGATGGCTTGCGCCACTCAGCTATGACAAAGTGAGAATAACAATATCTCGACTTAAAATAATGCGGCTTGTCGTGCTGTTCGAAAAAGGCGAGCAGCTCTTATGCAAAATAACGTCGGACGAGCACATGCCTGCAGATGTGAATTTAAGTGTGTTCAGCCCAATCTAAAAAAAAAAAGAAAATGATCCCACAAAACGCGCCATTAGCAAAGAATCAGCCTGGTTAATATCGCATATAAGATCCTATCTGCACATTCGTCTAGCCGACAAGCTGCAACTTATCTGAGCGATTTTACAATATCTTTTTCTTCCGTACCTATGGTCTCTTTTGCAGAGTGAAGTTTTGAGGTTATCTAATAGACCTTTTTCAATTGCTTCTTTGATTCGTGTACTGCGCTCGCGAGGTCAAGGCCAGATCTCGAGATAGCTGTTAAGCTAGGTTCTGGAAACTTCTAGTATTTCCAAAGAGGAAGGAGATGAGGTCTTTATTAACCGGCCAGCTCAACCTCATCTATGTCTTAAATGGAAGTATGAAAACATAAGTAGATACACACATGTGCATTTTTCACGCTTTATGTTTTGGTCGCCATCGTCGTCGTCGATTTTTATGAATGAAAGCCGTATAAGGTAAAACATGTTGGTATGTTTTTTCAAGTCAATCCCACTGACATTTGTATCGGGTAAAAACAAACAAAACACAGCACCAATACCAAAAGCACCAACAATAGCAACAACAAACACGCAACTGCACAATAAAGTTGGTATAGAAGTAAAGGCAAAAGCAATAAAGCGTAAAACATTTAGCAGTAGCTACAGACGCTATCTGCATAGCTGTTGTCGGAAATGTTGTTGTTGCTGCTATTGTAGTTGTTGTTTTTGCACACTTTGGTCAAACTCACTCACTCCCATTTCGTTACTTGCGCCAGTTTATCGTCGTTAAATGCGGCTCATAATGCGCAACGCTGTAAGCAGCAGCAATGTAACAGCAGCACAGCAATAAGAAGAAACAAACGTAAAGTGCAACGCTGAAAAGTGAGAACAAACAAAAAGTACATATACAAAGAGTGAAAAAAAATACCGGAATATCCGTCACGCGGGCATAAAAACGTAAAACGTGCAAAGCTTCACGCCGAAGCACCACGCAGTAACAACAAAACGTCGATATTCACGCTTTTAATGGCATCAACCGCAGTAGCAAAAGCAGCGACAACAATGAGAACAACAACAGCAACAAAAATCATAATAATAATCACTAGGTACTTGTCGGCTCAACTGTTCAACTTGACACTTGGAAGTTTTTTCCATCCGTTGGTTGGCCACATTTTGTTACTACAACGAAGTTTCTTCGTTCGTCCTACGTTGCTTCCTTTCTTTGCTGCCTTTACTCGCATTTCTTCTTTTTTTTTTTTGCTCTTTATAGAGCGGATGTAGTTTTCAGTTTATCAACGAATCATTCATTTTGTCTTGTTTTTGGACAACTGTTGGCAGCTGTTGCCGCTGCTACTACCAAAAAAAAAAAAAACAATAATATAAGAAAAATGCCAAACAACATCATTTGGGCCATCAACGCCTTCATCGTCATTATTATCGCAAGTTAAAATGAAATAAAAAGCAAACAGCTGCCATAAAAACTTAAAAGCAGTCGAAAATTTGATAAACACTTTGTTGTTGTGCACAACTTGTTGCTATTTTGTTGAATGTGGTGCATGTGACTTTGAACGGTTTTGGATTTTCACTGTATTGTTGTATACATTTAAGTACCTCCTTTTAATCACGAAGGGATTAAGAGTCACACCAATTAGATGGGAAAATCTTCGGCTTTCCAGACCGACGTATTTGCAGAGAATGTGAACTGGCGTTTCATCATCCAGCTCACAAAAGCGAAAGATATATGTATCCTATAGATTTACTCTTACTTTGTTGATATTCCGAACTAGTGTTCCGTATAGTACCCAGTGAGAGTTCGCAGGTCCTCTCTGCTTACAATCATGACCTTGGATGATACTCTCGTTGCTGGGAGCATAAATAATTCGGCCTGTCTTTGACCTGGCCATTCAATCTAACGTTGTCTATACTGTTTTTTCCGTTACTTATCGTTTCCTTATTGTGCAACTCCACAAAAGGGCACTAGACCGTAGGATGCCGCTAGAGCACCCTGCTTGGCTAGATAGTTTGCCAGTTCATTATCTTCGGGAACTCATTCTAAAATAACCTTGTTTTTTGCCTCCAGATCGTTTAGAACCTCATATAGACACTTATTCACTAGCTTAGAAGTAGTTGTGCAGGAGTGCAAGGCTGCCTCGACGATACTCGGGAATAAGCCTCTCCGGAACCATTATCTACATCATCCTGATTTTCTACTGAGTCAGGATAATATAGACTCCTTGTTTTCCAAAGAGTTCTCTCCACAATGGATACCTCAAAATTTCTTGAGATTATGAGGGAAGAGGACATTGCATCACGTAGCTGCAATTTGCGATTTGCCGTGAATTTTCTTATTACTTTAAAAAATCGCCTCGAACACGACTTGACCAAAGACTTCAATGTGATAAGTCCTAAGGTCTTTGCGAAAACGTTAAACTTAGTTTTTATCATTTAAACATCTTAAAACTTCTCTCTGCTGGAACCCCAGGTATAGCAAAGAGCGAATATGATTGGGAGAGATGGTGCGAAATGGATATAAGTGAGGCTGGCAACTCTTTTTTTTTATCACGATAAAGTTAAAAAAATCGCTTCGAACACGACTTGACCAAAGAGGACAATAACATTGAATGAAATCTGACACCGTAGAGGAACTGAGGCAGTCCAAACCATCCTACGAAATGACATTTTGACTGCGTAGAATGGAGTTTGTCTTTTAGGAAACGGTAAGGGGCGTATGCTTTTTAGAAAGAAGGTGAGAGGGATTTAGAAAATTAAAGCTGGGCAGGAGTCTGCTTAGAAGGTAGGTAAGAAGAAAAGCAAAAGTTTAGGTAGCCGAAACGTTAAATTAAAACGGTGAAGGTAGTCTTATAGAAAAATGAAAGTCCTGACATTGAATACTCAAACTAAACAGCGGGGTTGAGGAAACTCAAACCCAGGAATTGACAGAGAGGTACATATTGACACAGATTTCCCATCAGGAGATGATGCGGAAGAGCTGGAAAAAGATACATCCACCCCAAATACGGAAAGAACACTGCCAAACAGACAAATACCAAAATCGAAATAGCCTTTATAATGTTATAATCGCCGGGTCCAGATGAGATTATCTCTGCTATTCTCCGTATGATAGTCGAGCAATTATAGAATGGTCCAAAGCAATTTTTGAGGGTTGTACTAAGCTAAACCTTATTCCACACCGTCGGATAATAAAGCAGTTATAAGCTTTAGAGAAAAAAACAAATATATCTGTACCTCCTCACTTCAAGAAACTTTCTTTTTGAGTTACCAACTAAGGATTGCTTTCGTAAGACCTATTACCCGGCTAATAAACTCCATTTGTTTTTAACCAAGTGCTGTCACCGAGAGTCTTAATGATTCGATTTCTGCTATATAATTTATAATGCTGGTGGTAATTACGAATACCGTTGCAATATTTATTTCAAGCTACGTGTCGCCAGTAAGGTCGCCAACAAAAAGAACGACACCGAGCACTTATTGAAAATCAACCAAAGCACTGCCCCTGAAAGCTTTTCTTATTACTCCATGCCATCACCTTCCTCTTGGAGTCATTAGGAACCTTCTGTACTTAGGTCTGCCTTTCGGAAGCACTGCGCAGACACTGGTTGAGGCACAGTATGCCACAAGACATGGAATAAGGCTCCCTACTTGAATACTGATCATATCTGTTAATCAAATTCTCTTGTTTCAAAGGACTATGTAAACGAAAACAAAATTAGAGAGAAAGCTCATTTAAATGGGCTAACCATAGCTGAACATCTTTAGTATTCGATATAAACAAAGCTGTGCATAAGGACTGTATCATATTAGTAGTTTACCAAAGTTAGCGCCCATTTTATTTTTTTGCTAAGTCAGTTCGGTCACCGAGATCTCAAGTCTACACCAGTTCGCTCATGCAAAGTTCTGACCCAGAAAATCAAAAAGGAAACAAACTAGAGAAAGTATGCCCATTTCTGCATCAGGACCAATATCTTCCATCCAATGCATGGACTAGCGGAGTTGCATAGCTATAATCTTTAACTTGTTTCAACTAAGCGGATAGTCGGAAAAAACTCACCTTACAGATTAGCTCTTTGTTTAAATGAAATCTTTGTTTAAATGAAATCTTGCATACATATTTCCAACCGAACTTATTTTCCTTACTCATTTATTTACTTTCTGAAAATAAACAAAAATGTACTCTGTAAAATGTGGCACACACCAGCCGTGCACGATTTTACCTTTGAGTAGTGACAATAAAAGTCAAAAATACAAAAGAAACGATTTTCTTGCTATACCCACAAAAAAAAAAATGTATATACATACATACACACACGTATGTTACATGTATATATGTTTGTACATACAGGTCCCAGGAAAGCCCAAAACAAGTCAAGTGTGCACAAATGTTAGGCCAGACTAGGTTGGTAACAGCAGCGACTGCGGTAAACGTCATCATGGCGTTTGTGGTAAGGGTGGAATCACCTACAAAGAAGAAAACTGTAGACACTTGCCAGACACTTTGAAAAGCGCCACTCATTCACTTACTCACTGCTGTTAACAACCTACTAAATAAAAATATAAGCACAAACACATGTACCTACAAAAGAAGGTATATACCTAAGGTGTGTGATGCTAGTACGAGTACTAAGCTGCTTTTGAAGTAACTGTAATATTTGAAGTAACTCGAAATGTACATTAGACAGTACCATAAATGCAAAATATTATAGCTTTCCCCAACGTATGGGAGTTTTTAAATTTTTCCTGGCCATTCTACACCATCTCCAACTGTATTTGAGAAAAGGGCAAACGTGTTTGAGAAATTGGCAAATGTATTTCAGAACAGACCAAAGATATTAATAAAATATTTTTCTGAAATACATTTTCGCATTTCTTAAATAATTTTGCCCACTTCTCAAATAAATTTTCTTTTTTCTCTAATGCATTTGCCCATTTCTGAAATACATTTGTCAACTTCTCAAAAACATTTTCCCATTCAAATGCATTTGCCGTTTTCTGAAATTCAGTGGCTTATTTCTCAAACAAATTTGCCCATTTCTCAACTAATTTTCCCTTTTCTCAAATACATTTGCCCTTGTCTGAAATTCGCTTGCCTTTTTCTCAAATACGTTTGTCCATTTCTAAAATGCAATTGCCCTTTTCTCAAATACGTTTTGCCATTTCTCAAATACAGTTGGCCTCTTCTCAAATTCAATTGGGAAAATGTGGAATACGATTGTTTACTTATTTCCTCATCTCATAGAACATAGTATGAACTTTCGGATTCCCAATTTTCTCTTTTTAATTCATAGCAGGTGGCAACTTTGTCAAAACATCAGAAGTGGAAAAACCTGTGTAACGGAGCATATAAAATTGCATACATTTATACAAATTTCCACTCACAGTTCAAGCTGACACACAAACAAAGAAATAAATAGAATGGGGTGGAAGTGGCAACTCTAATTGGCAACATTGCATAGTAATATTTCTATAAAAATACAACTTAAGTGCCTAACGTGTGCTACTAATTTTTTGATAAGCAATTTAAATAAATAAAGTTAAATATGTGGCAAACTTGAAAACCCATTCTGAGTAAGGACATCAGTCTTAAAGCTCAGCAAATTTGAATGTGTGGCAACTTTGCAAAAACATATAAAGATGCAATATGTAAGTAAGAAAGCTTATAATGTAGCGTGTTGTTCAATTGTTTTAGAAATAGCAGCGAGTTTAGAGAGCGATAAATATAATTAGGAAAGGAGGTAACCTAGGTGGGAACTCCGCTTAAAAATTTTTTTATTAGAATACCACTCAAAAATTTTTTTTGCTTGATATTTGTAAAAGCATATCTCATTGAAGTAAATAAGAATGCATATATGTACAGCAGTTTTTTAAATTTCTTCAATTGATTGCTCCTTTAACTTATTTTCGATATTTTAAGAAAAAATTGTACAAGAAAAATAGTACAAAGCAAACTTTTGAATATTATTATCAGAGTGAAGCATGAACTACGGAAGCTGAAAGAAAATGAGGTAAATAGCATAAGAAATAAATTACAACAAAAACTTGATACGGAAGACGCGACCGCATTTTTCGAAAGTGAGAAAACCTTAACACATATTTTAGAAACCAAAGTAAAGAACACACAACCCAACAAATTCGAGAGACTTAAAGACGTTCAAAAACGATCGCTTAATATTCAAAGAGTGGTCTTCCCAAGATTCATAAGGAAGGCGTACCCCTGCGTCCTATATGTTCGTCTGTCAACTCCCCGTCTTATTAGTTATGCCAATATGTTGTTAATGTCCTCAAAAACCTAACCAAAATATCGAAGTACAATGTCAGAGATTCGGCGGAATTCAAAAACAAGGTAAAAGATACTTATATAGACGACGATGAATGTCTGATTTCGTTCGATGTGGTTTCCTTGTTTCCCAGCATTCCAGTCGACCATGCTTTGGATATTATAGCATCTAAATGGAACCAATTAAAAGCCCATACCAATATTAGTAAAGAATTCTTTTTGGAAATTGTGAGATTTTGCATTAAAGAAAACCGATATTTCAAATAAAATAATAAAATATATGAACAGCGATCGGGAGTGCCAATGGGGTCACCAGCATCACCTGTCATTGCAGACTTAGTAATGGAAGAATTGCTGAGTAAATTCGAGGAAGACTCTCCTACACTCAGAGAAAAACTCCGTTCTAAAATCCAGCACTACCGGACTCAATTCAAGCTTTTCATGTTCTTACTTTTCTGTTCTTGAAAAACGAACGACCTGTTCTCAAAACAACAACCTTGTTCTTGAACTGACAACCATTTTCTTGAAAAGAGAACGGCTGGTCTTAAAATATGAACAAATGTTCTCTTAATGAGAACAATGTTCTTAAATTAAGAACAATGTTCTTAAATTAAGTTCAAGAAAAAAGAAACGGTATAATTCGTGTGCACTGCAATGTTAAATACAACATTTAGCACCAGTTGTCAAGCAGTGGTAGTGACCCAGCGGCTATGATGTTGGGGTTGCGATCGTGTAACGCGAGTTCGATCGCCGTCAAACTCTGAGGTTTTTTAAAACAATTTTTTTATATTCTATTTTTTTAACTCTTATTTTTCGTTCAGCTCCATTCACATATGCACAGCTAATTCTCAAACTTCTTATGAAATGTTTTAAATATATATTCAGATTGCATAATCAAATAAGAAAAATTTCTCGATAGGAGAAATATATGAAATAAAGCATATTATGCGTTTTTTCAAACATTTTTGGAATTTCAATAATAATTGGTTTTGTTATTAATATTTTTTGATTTTAATAATCGGGGATTGCCCATATTGCTTTTTTTGTTTTTTTTTTTTTTTTTGTTTTTTTTTTTTTTTAAATGTATGAAAACATTTATTTGAAGCAATTTTTTTAATTTTATAATTTATTTAATAATTTGGGAACAATTTAAACAACGTGACATCAGGACGGACAAGGCGACAGCTGTTTCGATTATACCTTGTAAATCTCTTCAAAGCCTTTTCCACTCCCGGGAGAAAAGGCTTTGAAGAGATTTACAAGGTATAATCGAAACAGCTGTCGCCTTGTCCGTCCTGATGTCACGTTGTTTAAATTGTTCCCAAATTATTAAATAAATTAATATTTTTTATTAATGAAAAATAAATTATTTATTAATAAAAAAAATAAATGATGGGTACCTACTTAAAAAAATTAGCTTCCCCACTCCCCCCAAAGATCAAGCACAAACCGTTCTTGAACTGACGACGAAAAATGCTAAATCGACCACAAATTGTTCTCGAAGTGTGAGAACGCAAAATCTTAAATCAAGCCGAAGTAGTGCTTGAAATGAGCACAGAAGGTTCACACATCAATACCAAAGTGGTCATAAAATACGAACGGTGTGCTTGGAAACACTGTTCTTAAAACAAGCCCATCGGTCACTAGTTAAGAAAAAACGTACTTAACAGACTTTTGTCAACGAATGTTCTTAATTTTGAACTTGTTTCGTTCGTTTTAGAACGATTTTTTCTCTGAGTGTAATAAACCCCGCTTTTTATCTAAATACGTCGACGATTTATTCGCTATCGTAAAAATTGATGCTGTAGAGGATATGCTGACGAACTTAAACAGTTATAATAAATCAATAAAGTTTACCCATGAAATCGAAAAGGATGACCAGTTACCATTTTTAGACACTTTGGTGATAAGAAAATACAAAAAACTATAATTTGACTGGTATAAAAAGCCTACATCGTCAGGCAGATTGGTTAATTTCCACTCGAAACACAGCAAACCAACTATAGTAAACACAGCAAAAAATTGTATTCGAAGAGTGCTGACCATCAGTGATGAAATATACCATAATAAAAATATAGAGATTATTGTAAAAATGCTTAAAAACAACGACTTTCCGATATATCTTATAAAAGGTTATATCCGCGATTATTTTGAAAAATCAAGTACCAATCGAATAAATAATAATAGAAATAAAATATATAAAACGTCCGTATATGTCCCTGTATTGTCCAACAGGCTAAAATATTCCAATATGTATGACCACGAAAAATTCCAAATGGCCTTCACTTACAACAATACCGTACAACAAATTTTTAGCAACACAAAGGACAAAATCGAAAAATACGAGAAATCTGACTTAATATACCAAATTTCATGTAACGGCGACGGGTCCCACTTATGCAATAAAGTAAATGTCGGGACTACAAAATCAAAATTAAAGACAGGGATTTCCGCGCATAAATCTAATATCAACAAGTAAGGAAGGTTAAGTTCGGGTGTAACCGAACATTACATACTCAGTTGACAGTTATGGTGACAACATAAGGGAAAATAACCATGTAGGAAAATGAACCGGGGGTAATCCTGGAATGTGTTTGTATGACATGTGTATCAAATGAAAGGTATTAAAGAGTATTTTAAAAGGGAGTGGAGGTAGTTGTATATGTGAAGGCGTTTTCCAGATATCGACCAAAATGTGGACCAGGGTGACCCAGAACATCATCTGTTGGATACCGATAATTTATTTATATATATAATACCACGAACAGTATTCCTGCCAAAATTTCAAGGGTTTTTTATTTCGCCCTGCAGAACTTTTTCATTTCATTCTACTTAATAAGGTAGGTGTCACACCCATTTTACAAAGTTTTTTTCTAAAGTTATATTTTGCGTCAAAAAAACCAATCCAAATACCATGTTTCATCCCTTTTTTCGTATTTGATATAGAATTATAGCATTTTTTTTCGTTTTTGGTAATTTTCGATATCGAAAAAGTGGTCGTGGTCATAGTCTGATTTCGGCCATTTTTTATACCAATACAAAGTGAGTTCAGATAAGTACGTGAACTGAGTTTAGTAAAGATATATTGATTTTTGCTCAAGTTATCGTGTTAACGGCCCAGCGGAAGGGCAGACGGTCGACCGTGTATAAAAACTGGGCGTGGCTTCAACCGATTTCGCCCTTTTTCACAGAAATAAGTTACTGTCCTAGAATCTAAGCCCCTACCAAATTTCACAAGGATTGGTAAATTTTTGTTCGACTTATGGCATTAAAAGTACTCTAGACAAATTAAATGAAAAAGGGCGGAGCCAGGCCCATTTTGAAATTTTCTTTTATTTTTGCATTTTGTTGCACCATACATTACTGGAGTTGAATGTTGACATAATTTACTTATATACTGTAAAGATATTAAATTTTTTGTTAAAATTTGACTTAAAAAAAATTTTTTTTAAAAGTGGGCGTGGTCGTTCTCCGATTTTGCTAATTTTTATTAAGCATACGTCCTAGAATCTAAGCCCCTACCAAATTTCACAAGGATTGGTAAATTTTTGTTCGACTTATGGCATTAAAGGTATCCTAGACAAATTAAATGAAAAAGGGCGGAGCCAGGCTCATTTGAAATTTTCTTTTATTTTTGCACTTTGTTGCAGCATACATTACTGGAGTTGAATGTTGACATAATTTACTTATATACTGTAAAGATATTAATTTTTTGTTAAAATTTGACTTAAAAAAAATTTTTTTAAAAGTGGGCGTGGTCGTTTTCCGATTTTGCTAATTTTTATTAAGCATACATATAGTAATAGGAGTAACGTTCCTGCAAAATTTCATCATGATATCTTCAACGACTGCCAAATTACAGGTTGCAAAACTTTTAAATTACCTTCTTTTAAAAGTGGGCGGTGCCACGCCCATTGTCCAAAATTTTACTAATTTTCTATTCAACTCACCTACCAAGTTTCATCGCTTTATCCGTCTTTGGTAATGAATTATAGCACTTTTCCGGTTTTTCGAAATTTTCGATATCGAAAAAGTGGGCGTGGTTATAGTCCGATATTGTTCATTTTAAATAGCGCTCAGAGATGAGTGCTCAGGAACCTGCATACCAAATTTCAGTAAGATACCTCAAAATTTACTCAAGTTATCGTGTTAACGGACAGATGGACGGACGGACGGACGGACATGGCAATCAAATTTTTTTTCGATTCTGATGATTTTGATATATGGAAGTCTATATCTATCTCGATTCCTTTATACCTGTACAACCAACCGTTATCCAATCAAAGTTAATATACTCTGTGAGCTCTGCTCAACTGAGTATAAAAATCGAGACCACGCTAATGATAATAAAACAGTTTTGACACAACATTGCAGAGTAACCGGGCACTCTCCAGATTTAAACAACGTAGCAGTAATTCAAGAAGAGAGGCAGTACAACAAAAGATACACATTAGAAAAGCTTCATGTTATCAATACACCAAGAGATCAAAGAATAAATTTTAAGGCAGATGTAGAAGGCTGCGCGGAGGCCTAACGTCGATTGATTACAACAACTACAATTCCTCGTGAGTGTCGTTCCAATTATGCTGTCCCAACGCTAATGTGCTGAGCGCCACTTGCTGCTTATTATTTAACGTATTGTTGTTTATGTAAAAATTTGTTTATTATTACGGTTCTTAAATGTTTACTTTTTTGTTTATCGTTTTCCCTTGTACTTGTTTATTTTAAGATTTGTTAAATTAGTCGATCAGGTGCACTCAAGCGTGTAAGTTAAAAATTATGGAATGTTGTTATGTTTTATGTGTTAATATGTTTTTATTTTTACATGCCTTTCAGTCCTGGAGATGATTTCAGTTTGAAATCGAAATATCGATAAAAATCAATTGATAAAAATAAATTTTGACAAATATAAAATATATATGTAAAATAAGCATTTTTGGTGTTTCAATTTACATATACATGGCCTAGAGCTCGAAAAAATTGTCTAAGAACTTTGTAACTGAAGTTATGCAAATCAATTTAAAAAAGTTTTCGAAAGTTTTCTAATGTGTAAGGAAGTTTTAGGAAAGTTTCGAACTTTTTATTTAGATTTCTTTTTTTTTAAAGCAGTTACAGGTCTTTCAAAATTCGCGTTGTATTTTCATCATATTTTTCTCAAGCTTGTTTAGATTTTCCTGCATATAAAAAAAGCCTAACCTTTTGAAAAAAAAAAATTGTCAAAAATCAATGCGAATTTTGAGAGATTTAAAACTTGAAAGTTGTGAGAATAAAGTTGATTGGGCTACAAAACTACATACTTAAAACAATTCAGAAAAGTTTAAATAAAAGTTTAGAAATTTCACAAAATTTCCTCGAATTTTCGAACTTTTTCGAAAAGGGGTTTTAAAATTAATTTGCATTATTTTAATTATGAAATTCATAGAAGTTTTTCCTTAAATGTCAATAAATATCACAAATAGGAATAAAAAGATTTTATTTGAAGAAATTAACTGAAATTATGCAAATCAATTTAAAAAAGTTTTCGAAAGTTTTCTAATGTGTAAGGAAGTTTTAGGAAAGTTTCGAACTTTTTATTTAGATTTCTTTTTTTTTAAAGCAGTTACAGGTTTTTCAAAATTCGCGTTGTATTTTCATCATATTTTTCTCAAGCTTGTTTAGATTTTCCTGCATATAAAAAAAGCCTAACCTTTTGAAAAAAAAAAATTGTCAAAAATCAATGCGAATTTTGAGAGATTTAAAACTTGAAAATTGTGAGAATAAAGTTGATTGGGCTAAAAAACTACATACTCAAAACAATTCAGAAAAGTTTAAATAAAAGTTTAGAAATTTCACAAAATTTCCTCGAATTTTCGAACTTTTTCGAAAAGGGGTTTTAAAATTAATTTGCATTATTTTAATTATGAAATTCATAGAAGTTTTTCCTTAAATGTCAATAAATATCACAAATAGGAATAAAAAGATTTTATTTGAAGAAATTTGATAAAAAATTGGCATTTGCTGCTGTAAGTGGCAACCTTTTAGAAGCAACCTCAAGCAACTCGTCCAAATTTCATTCAATCCGTAGAGCCATTTTCGTGATAAAAATGGACATACAAACATGAAAGAGTTTCTCGTAATGATTATACATTCTTTTTTTCGAAATCGCCTCTCAAAAGTGCTGCTGGCGGTGGGGACTGGACTACTTTTTCTCATACCATCTAATGTACTTACATATGTATGTACGTAAGTTTATATCAAGTTGACTTTAAGTAAAAGTGAATGCCATTCACACAAACACTGGTATATTTCTTTGAGCGCATGTTTGTGTTTAGGTTGTGTTTATTGAGGTTTTTGTGTGTAAAATGTGAAAAGTTTCTGACATTTTTCTCACAAATTTCATTCCTCTCGTATTTACTCCTCATATTGTGTATACCCATTTTACCTACATTTCTAATCCCACTACACTGCACGCGTTCTGCCTTCCCATTACTAGCCCCAACTTTTTACTTTTCTTCATTCAGTTCTTTGTTGTTACTCAGAGCAGTCAGTGTTGGTGTGGATTTTCCTTGTTTTTCTGCAGCAGCAGCAAAGCTCTCTCAGTTAGTTTTAGCGTATGTGTATATGTAAGCAAGTATTTATGGATGTGTGTATGATTTTGTTTTCGTAATAAAATTCCTTTTTATTTACCACTTGTGAGCCATGAAAAGATAAAATAAAGTTCAGCATTCCCAAGTGCGGGAATGTGTGGGAGGCTGACTTTGAAAAAAATATGGCGTGCTGTGCGATTTGCTCGTAAAATGCGAGTATTTTAGCAAAATGTTGATGTGCTGCTTTGATTTGCGCACATTTTTGTTGTTGCTTTAAGTCCTATCATGGGACATGCTTTGCTGGGTCTTTGTTTGCTTTATTTTTTTTCTATATTAAAGTCGGCAACAGGTTGCTATTCAGCCTGTTGACTTGGCCTTTTGTCTGAGTTGTTAAGCGTTTCTTTCACTCAGGCCAATTGTGCAGTTGTTATTGTAAACTGTGGCTACTTTTTTCAATATTTACTTCTGCAAAAATTATGTTTAAGTTGTACGCCCCTTTGTTCATAATCGTAAAAATTTAAAATATTTAACCTCCTCTTTTAACTGCTTCCACTATAATTTTGCTCTATTAATCTCTCTACTGTCCTTATTACGCTTGAAGTGTATTACAATTACCATGAGCGACTTTCTCGTTTGAGTTATTTCTTTATATTTTCGAGCTGTTTATTTGAATTCACTTAACTGCCTGCAACTTTTCCTGTGTCCCTGTTGATCTGAGTGTAATATAGCGCAAGCGTTAGTAATTCCGTCTCTGTTGTTATGTGATGGAAACATGAATGTGAACGTTGTTGTTGTACTCGATAATCTTAAGGGAGAATATGGAAGCGGCGTGCATATAGTTTGCCAGTTGCCTTTCTAAAAGTCGTTGTTCTATAATCTATTGATATTAATGCTGGCGTTCCACAGGACAGCCACCATGGTCCAGGGCTTTTTGCTGTCCATTAATGACCCCGCCACTTCGGCCGCTTAAGCTGAGATGAGCACAGCAATTTTTATACTCAACGTGCTTTGCACACAGAGTATATTAACTTTGATTGGATAACGGTTGGTTGTACAGGTATAAAAGAATCGAGATAGATATAGACTTTCATATATCAAAATCATCAGCGTCGAAAAAATTTGATTGAGCCATGTCCGTCCGTCCGTCTGTCCGTTAAGACGATAACTTGAGTAACTATTGAGATAGTCACCAAATTTGGTACACGAGCTTATATGGATGAATAGATGAATGAATAGATTGGTATTGAAAATGAGCGAAATCGGATGATAACCACGCTCACTTTTTATATACATAACATTTTGGAAAACACAAAAAACCTGACTATTAGTAAATAACATACCTAGAATGCTGAAATTGGGCATGTGGACTGATATTGAGACTCTTGTTAAAAATTTGAAAAAAAAAATTTTTTTTAAATGGGCGTGGGTCCGCCTACTTGTGATAAAATCAATTTTACAAATATTATTATCATAAATCAAAAATCGTTAAACCTATCGTAACAAAATTCGGCAGAGAGGTTGCCTGTACTATAAAGAATGCTTTGAAGAAAAATTAACGAAATCGGTTAAGGACCACGCCCACTTTTATATAAAAGATGTTTAAAAGGGTCGTGGACGAGTAAAATAAGCTATATCTTTACAAAAAAGAGCTTTATAACAATGGTATTTCATTTCCCAAGTGGATTTATAACAATAAATACGAAGAACTTCAAATAAAAAAAATGGGCGTGGCACCGCCCCTTTTATGACTAAGCAATTTTCTATGTTTCGGAAACCATAACTCGAAGAAAAATTAACGGATCTTACTAATATTGGGTACACAAATTTTCCCTATAGCAAGAAATATTTCTAGAAATAATGGACCAGATCGGTAAAAAACCACGCCCACCTTTATATAAAAGATTTTTAAAAGGGTCGTGACGAAAATAATAAGCTATAAGCTATATACCAAAAAGAGCTTTGTATCAATAGAATTTTACTTTCTAAATTGAATTATAACATAAAATTGGAAATCACTTAAATTTGAAAAAACGGGGTGTGGCACCGTCCCTTTTTTGTCTAAGAAATTTTCAATGTTTCGGGAGCCATAACGCGAAGAAAAATTTACACATCGTAACAAAATTGGGTACACATATTTTCCTTATAGCAGAAAATATTTATAGGAAAAATGGACGGAAACGGTTAAAGACCACTGCAACTTAGATATAAAACAAGTTTAAAAGGATTGAAAGGGTCGTAGACTAGAATAATAACCTATAACTTAGCAAAAAATAGTTTTGAATCAATGATATTTCATTTATCAAGTTTTATTGTAAGAGGAAATGGGGAGATATTTTTTTTTAAAGGGCGGTGCCATGTGTTATGTAGAAAAGTACTTTATCTGAAATGTGCAATTGAAGCTCACGCTGAGTATATAATTTTCGGTTACACCCGAACTTAGACACCTTTACTTGTTTGTTTTGAGGCAAGGTTAAATTATAGTCAATTTTAACTGGAGTTTAAACTCGCGCTGAAAACTCGGGCATAGGAAGTCATTAGCTTTGTTGACTTAGGTGTCCAAGAGAACATTTTTGACCAGTTTCAGATATCTATATACATTTCTTTTTATACTATTCTCTATACATATCAGCATAACCTTGCAGTTCAGCTCATATTTCTCGGATCAGCTTAGATTTCTCGGATCCGTATACCTTAAAAGCTCTTTTTACCTCACTGGTGCGCTCGAGACTTGAATTACTTACTTACTCGAGACTTGAGTATGCTGTTATTATTTGGCATCCGTATTATTCCTGTCATATAAGTCGTTTGGAGAGAGTTCAGAAAGTCTTTGTAAAGTACGCTCTGCGCACCCTTCATTTTGATCTTCCTGTTCCGGCTTATGCATCTAGATGTATGCTTATTGATCTCAAGACATTAAATTGTAGGAGAACCTTCCTATCTCTCACTTTCATTTTTAATTTAATATCTGGGGTGGTTTACTGCACCTTTTTACTTGAACATATATTCTTTTTTATTCCTAAAATATGTTTAAAAATTCAAGCCACATTTTACGTTGGGCTGGCGAGGACCAATAATACGGCCAATGCTCCTATCTTTACCTGTAACTAGTCTGTAAGAAATGTAATAATTTCAAGACTAAATAAATATTATTATTATTATTATTGTTATTATTACTATTATTATTATTATTATTATTATTATTATTTTTCCTATTTGTTTTTTTTAGTCAAGCTTGGGAATAATCGGAAAAATCAGCAACAAAAATCTTCTGATACTTGAAGATATTGGTTGAGCGTGGTATTATTTGTCAAAGTTTTTGCTTTAGAAGACTTGGAACACATTAAAAGTATGTGTAAATAAGTAAAGATGATAATGATCTACATATA
Source organism: Eurosta solidaginis (assembly GCF_040869045.1). NCBI lineage: Eukaryota > Metazoa > Arthropoda > Insecta > Diptera > Tephritidae > Eurosta > Eurosta solidaginis. The sequence goes on from NC_090321.1 coordinate 17,459,188, forward strand.
TACATATAGAGTTGCGAACGCGAAAATAGCATTGGCAATTTTTATAAAATTTCGTCATTAATTTGTTTTATTAAAAATTATTTAAGAAAAAAATTTCACGAATTTTGTAACTGAAAGTATCGCAAAACAATCTAAAAAACGCTTTCGAAAAATTTGAAAATTTTAAAAAATTATAAGGAAATATCGAACTTTTTATTCAAAGTTTACTGAATTTCTCTTAGGATGCAGTTTTGTAGCACGATCAATTTTAGTTTATCAAGTTACAGGGACTGATTCAGTAAGTTGTACATTTTTATTTCATACAAATTATATGAAAAAAATGTACTTTTTAAAATTCACAGTTACTGAATCTACCCCGAGGTCTTTCAAAACTCGTTATATTCTTTGACTATTTTTATTCGAATGATATTGTGACCAATATTAGTGACACTAAGTGATACTCACATCACTAATGTGATACTAAGTAAATAAAGCCAGAACAACAACACCTAGAACGCCTAGAAATATGTCAACGAGGAAACCAAGGAGTATAAAAGCAGCAGCTGAGGCACGAAGAATCAGTTTGATTTAAGCACGCTATCTGTTGAGCAGTAGAAGTGTTATTGTGAAGTACTTTAATAAAGGCCATTTTGCATTATTGAATAGTGAAATTATTTATTCAAAAGTTTAGTGATTCGAACGTTAGCAGAAGGTTGCAAATAAGAGGAATTGCAATAAATTCGTTACAATATTTTATTTTATTTAGCTCCTCATTCTCTGTTACGAAACGAACGTTGGTTTCGCCTCAGTGACGAGTCGCTAGTGTATTTGCACTATGTTAACCGATGGCAACATATTATTTGACAATTGCTTTCGTCTTCCTGTTTGACATACAGTAAGAAACGTAAAGGAAAATTATAGAGAATACCATTGCTAGACGAAATCGTTTGGATGCGAATTGTTCGTCTGAGCTTTCGTTCGCAATACAGAATGAAGCCTTTTCATGGCAGAAATACAATCGGAGCGCTTGCCAGACACTGCCGAGGGGCGACCCCGCTTAGAAAAATTTTCTTCTAATTGAAAAATCTTATTTCTAAAATTTTGTTGTTGCTTTGCCCGGGGTGTGAACCCAGGGTCTTCGGTGTGATAAGCGGAGCACGCTACCATCACACCACGGCGGCCGCCATATACATACGTAAATATTTGCATACATATAGTACACAGCATACATAAATACAAAGTAGAGAGCGCAGTGAGCGTAAAATTATCTTTGAAATTTGCCCATGTATTGACTGCTGATCGCTGTTGAAATGACCAGTGAGATCAGTTGTGTTAACAAAAAAATCAGTTAGATTGATTAGGAATCTGTCAATTTTACAGAATTTTGTTAACTTAAGAGCGACAATTTCTCTTCTGTTGAATAATCTAATGTGTTCGCATGACAAAGAACTCTGCTGAATTAACCATAATTCGATCAATTTCACCGAATCTCCGATAAGTCAAGAACAACAGAACCGGTTTGTTGATTTTACTAGCATTATTTCTTTCAGCGTATTAACAGCGTGCTTTTAGTTACTATAGAAATGCTCCGAAGAAAAGATGGGAGATAAAAATTAACAAGATATGTGAGCAGAGAGAGAGAGAGAGAGATGGCGGAAAAAAGCTCAGTAAAAGTAAAGCCAAACGGAAAAGGGGAGAGAAATTGTGCAGGGAAAGGTAGAAGGAGTAGAGAAATAGAAAGAAATTAAAGTGTCTTAAAATAATGCTATTGTAATGTGCGTGAAAATAAATTCCAAATAGGTTATGTGGCTGCACCGCTCCATGCATTCAAAAGAGCCTTCAAAGGATGCCTTCAAAATCTCAGCTTATAAGTCGATAAAGTGCTTACTCAGTTATTCCAATGTCTTGTTTGGCTGTACGCGGGCATCTATAACAAAATTTCTTTTTCTATTTCCTCCCCATTCACTGGGATTCCTGTATAGTTTACACCCATCAGACAGTGTCCCTTTAACGTCCCCAAAAATAAACCTAGAAAGAGACTATCAAGATTTACTTGAACGGAGCCAAATCTCTGCTTAACAGCTGATTAAGTGCATATTGAGAATATTCCATTTTATAAATTTTTTCTATTTCCTCCTCATTCGCTGGGATTTTTGTACAGTGTATACCCAACAGACAATGTCGCTTTAACGTGCCCAGAATAGAAACTAAAAAGATAATTTTAGGATCAATAAAGAACTTAGTGCGGTCCTCGTTTTTTGCGTGGTTAAATTTGTCGAGGCATCTGGCATGTGGGCTCCAGTGCCTACCTTGCGTCCGATCGCTAGATTTGTAAATATAAGAAGAAGTGTTTACATGTAGCGAGTGGTTGAGTGATTTAACTCAGTTAACTTGATCTGTTCAGTGCCTTTTCTGGCTTGTTCATCAACAACATAGCAGGGACACCAATATGACTTGGATCCCACATCGCCACTGTAACGCACTAAGATGCTTTTTCTAGCTTTGAGGAAGTGCTCTTGATCTAAAGAGCTTTGTTCGTTGCTGGACTGTTGCAGTCAATTACAACGCCATCGAGCAGTCTCCTTTATGACTGTTAGTTATGCCTGAAAGTCACTGCCTTGGCTCGGCTGCCTATTACTTAACCGTCCTGTACATAGATGGTTACCCGAGTACCTTTTGCATATTCAAAAGCCATTTTTAAATAATCTACAAATAGAAATGAGTTAAAATTTGTTGGCATCGTATGGGAAAGAGTTTTCTACAAAAAGGAGAGACAATTTTTTCAAATATAATTTCATAAAGATGATTTTTTTAATAAATTAATTTTTTATTACTAGTTCTCATGGCTGGGATACCCAGGTACCACTAGTAGTTCTCACGTATGAACTGCGTTGTGGTACCCGGGTACCCAGCCATGCGAACTAAGAAGAAAAATTATTCATGAACAGGACGGTTAAGGAGAGCAAAAATCATCTGAGTATATGCCACTGCCCGATGCAGCCATTCGTTAATAATGCTGTGCATTCTGTGTATGGAGTTTAAATATCATGCCATATGTGCTACTCTGGATATCTGATAGCGATATATATATAATAGCGATATATAAAAACATATGGGGTATTCCATCCCATTTCGACCAATTTTGAACCCGACCCCTCGAGAATTGGCTGAAAGTTTTTCTTCTTTTTCTAGCTTACGAAAGACGTTTTTCAGAATTTTTTCAAATTTTTTCATCCAACTCAAAAAAAGTTATGAATTTTTAAAAAAACACCGTTTTTGTTGTCAAAATGCTATAACTTTTTCAAAAATTGACCGTTTGGGATCTTTTTTTTTTTAATTTTTTTTTAAATGTACTTTTCGGAAAAAATACAAAAAAAATTTTAAAGTTTTTTTTTTTAATTTTTCAGTTTTTCGAGATTTTTCGAATTCCGCCATTTTTAATCAATTCTGCAATCATCCCCACTAATCCCGGAGTGGGCCGATTTTTTTTTTTATATTTTTTTTTATTTAATTGAAAAAAAAAAATTTTCAAAAATAAAATTTATATAACAAAAAAATGTAAGAAAATGATTTAAGTATTCTTTTCTTTATATATTATGGTAATCTACGATTAAAATAACCAGGATTAATGACTGATACAGATTACATGACAGAACTTTCAGCCAATTCTAAAGAGGTCGGGTTCAAAATTAGTCGAAATGGGATGAAATACCCCATATATAATTTTTTGTCAGCGCAACGACGATTTGTTATTCCTTTAAAAATGGATCTGATTATTTTGTTCAATAGTTGTAAAAGGAGCGTGAAGCTCTTAAACTTCTTGCTACTCTTGCAAGTTTTGATTTATTTATTTCTATTCACTGAAATATGTGTTTAAAAACATGAGTTTATACATTTGTATACACCAGTAAGTTGAACACCAAATTAGAAACCAATCAATAGTTAACTTCTAGCGGCTTATAGCGCATAAAACCCCAAATTCGAATGTTTATATTTTAGTTTATAAAATAGCTAGTGCACATGTTGTATATCTAAACGTTAATCTGTAAATTTATTCTGTTGGCGCCTTACGAATTTCCATGTTATTTTAAAATTGGTTATCTTGTAATTGGTTTGGGCCAATTGCCATTATTTTGCTAAAATTACCCACATGTAATCAGAAATCCTTGCACATTTATGATTGCTTTATTTATGGCTACAATGATAATTTCTATGGCTGCTCATTATTGTTGCTTGCAATGCAAATCGATGATTATGGCAATATGCCAATATTGCGTAGATGGATTAGTGGTAGAACGAACTAGTCCTTGGAGAACAAATGTAAAGGATTGTTGTGATCAAGGAGAATGTTCTTTTAGTTAGCTAAATACAAACATAGTTATACACATACATATTAGTTAACGTATATAAGCATGTCCAGGGCAAGAATGTCCTCGAATAATTTCTATACTTAATCTGCTATTATACTGAAAGAAATGGTGCTAGTAAAATCAACAAATCGGTTCTGTTGTTCTTGACTTAACGGAGATTCGGTGAAATTGATCGAATTATGTTTAATTCGAGCGATTTCTCTGTCAAACGAACGAATTAGTTTAGCCATTTCAACAGAAGAGAAATTATCGCTCTTAAGTTAACAAAATTCTGTAAATTTGACAGATTCCTGGTCAATCTAACTGATTTTTCTGTTAACACAACTGATCTTACAGGTCATTTCAATGGCGATAAACTGTCAATACATTAGCAAATTTCAAAGAGAATTTTAAGCTCACTGCGCTCTCTACTTTGTACTTATGACGATGGTGCCACTTGTTAAAAAAAAAACACCAAAATAAGAAAACCATCAAAACGAAAAAATACAAAAAGGGAAAACAATAAAAAACTAGTTTTTCAGTTATCAATACAAAACGAAAAACCCTTTTTTGAATTTACTGTGCAAAAAAAAATTATGCGATACCGGGACACCTATTTATCGGGTACAATTTTGCAACTTCTCCTCCAAGCGAAATGTAAAATTGCGCCCTCTTGTGGCAAAAGTTTTGTTTGAACGAAGAGGATTTTTCAAAAGTTAGTAACATTTTGTTCAAGTTTTTATGAATTTTCACTCACGTGAACGAATCTAATAAGATAATAAAAAACATCCTTTTTTAATGTTGATGTTTCCGACAACATAAAAGTTCGAGTTGTTTTGGAATCGTTTAAACTTAAAGTGTTACGAAAATTAAACTTGCCGAATTACATGTCAAGTTACCCCAGTTGTGAATTACCTTCTAGCGATTTGATTCTTTACTTTTCTATAACTTATAATTTCTCTATTTAAAATGTTATGTCAAGCATTTATACAAGTTTTTTTCGAAACATTCGAGTGTGGCAACTACATGTGAGAGAAGAAATTGAGAATGAGCTGAGCTGCAACTGAAAGAATTGAGAATCAGTTTTGTGACTACTATTTTCATTTCTTTTTGCAAAGCGAAGTTCAAAACTATAAATTAAATAAATTATAAAATATAAAATTTAGTGAAAGTGCGTTTAATAAAACAAAATAATAAAGTGTATAATGTATAATGTGTGCCAGCATATTTGATGTAAGCCCAATTGACGTTCGGTTAGTAAGTGCTACCGTGGTGTGATGGTAGCGTGCTCCGCTTGCCACACCGTGTATGTCCTGGGTTCGCACCCCGGGCAAAGCAACATCAAAATTTTTGAAATAAGTGTTTTCAATTAGAAGATAATTTTTCTAAGCAGGGTCGCCAATCGGCAGTGTTTGGCAAGCGCTCGAAGTGTATTTCTGCAATGAAAAGCTCTCAGTGAAAACTCATCTGCTTTGCAGATGCGGTTCGAAGTCGGCATAAAACATGGTGGTCTCGTCCGGCCAAATTGTGGGAAAAATCAAGAGGAGCATGACGCAAATTTGAAGAGGAGCTCGGCCTTAGATCTCTGCGGATGTTATCGCGCCTTGCATTTATTTATTTATTTATGTATATGGTAGCATAGTTACTTTCGTACAAAGCTGTCGCAACACCTTTTTTTGTTCATTTGACTACTAAAACGGTCAATTACGAATCAACGGTTTGTGCGTAGTTGATGCAACATCTTGTTGCGATGGATACATATTAACAGAAATTTCGGTTGAATTGACCCGTATTTCGGTTGATTTTACCAGTCTTTTTCTTTCAGTGTGCATGTAAGTGATTAAGTAAATTAGCTACAACTTTCAACTTAAGGCTAATGTGAAAGGCTTTTGAAATACCCAATTGTCCACTCAACTGCTATTAACCTCATTGGAGACAAACTACTTTCTTAGAAATATAAATTTGATAAGAAAAGCCAAAGCGTCTAATTAATGCTACAAATGCGACAACATGCAACAACAACAATTATTTATATCATTTCATGCTTATAAAAATGCACAAATACATAAATTCAAATGCTTAATTCAATATATTTAGCTACAGTGTCCACCAAACACAAAATGCATTTGCAGTTGTTGTTGCTGTTGCTGTTGTTGTAAGCGCAATAAAAATATACAACAAATAATCACGCAACAATTAATTTAGCACAATTTGCATGCAACGCCAAACGGCTTCAAGTTGAAGTGACATTATGCGCTAAGGAGTAGTTGCTTACATACATACGTACACATATGCCTTTACTAAGCCTAAGTGTAAGTGTCTGTATATGTAATTTATAATGTAGTTGAATGTCGCTGCGATAATGGCTGAAGTAATTAAATATAAACAATTTTGTTTTAGCTTTTTGGTGAATTCGAATTTTAGTTGCAAAGCGTAATAGACTTGTAATTTCAGAAATTAGTGTCTGAAAAAAACTATTATAATAAGTACTTTATAAGGTAGCTAACAGTTGAATTTTGAGTCATATTAATGTTACTTGGTTAATAATAGTCATTTGCTAAGTTGGTGGCTGGTATCGGTTTGAACGTAACCAGTATTAAAACAATACCAAACTTAAACATCATTTTTTAAAAATAAAGAATGCATGAGTACCAATTATTACCGAAGTTGGATGTGTAAACATACAGATACACATCAAGAAACCTATTGATATTTGTTCACGTGGTTTTCGAGTGCTTCCAGTGTATTTTAGAGACTAGGAGTTGTCGTATTTATACGGTATGTAATCTTCTCCTCTGCAAGGCACTGCTGCGTTCACCGCCACCGTACTTAAGTTAAAAGACCATCGAACACATTTGATTTTACTTTCATATATCCAATAGTTATTATCACTTCGGCTCACCCTTGACCCATCCCCCGGTTACTTTGACTTCGGCTCATCGACTTATCGGTTATTTTTGCACGGCCAACTGCGTCAACTGTTAACTGTGACAGCAAACAACCCCTCGCCGTGTACCGATTGACCCACAATAATTCATCATCCACTATCAAGCATTCGTCACCAACCTTACACCATATATCATTCATCGGTTTATCTTTCACCAGCCCTATCATTTTACATCTAAAAGGAGATTAGGTTAGGATAAGAGAGCGTGCGTGGAAATGTTCTACACTTCCAATCTATGAAATCGGGGTGGCGGCCCAACCATATTACTTACTATTGGTCCTCAATGAACCACTTGCTTTCTCTGACGAGCTAAGAAGGAGTAAAAGATGTACCTTCACCAATCCCTGCCCGACTGTCAAAATACCGTGCGCCCAGAAATCTGGACATCAGTAGAGAAAGTGATGAATCGGCTGTTCTTATTATACATTCTTTCAGCTTCTGCAGAGGGGGTTTGCTGGTATGCACCCCCATCGGAGCATTGTTGCAATCGCGTCACCTACAATGTCACCCGTAACTACTCTCAATTCAGATTTCTTTAACTTGTGCAGGAAGCTATTTCCGTTCCTATACAAACATGGTCATAAGTACCTTGAGACCTCGTAATCAACCAGGTTGGTTCACAGCAAGTCATTAGGAGATAACCTAGCGGTTGTCGTACGGACATGTCCGCCTCGCTCGGTTCATACCCTTCCATTTTCGTTGTGCCTGTGGACCAAGCAAAGCAAGGCATTGAGATGCCTTACGGTCACGTGAGATTCGACACCTCCGCACGATATCCGAATTTATCACGTTGGATTATAATGCCCTAAAAACGGCCTGGCTGTAGACAGAGATCCTTACATTGATGTCTGGGATCACAACGTGAGCCAGAAATTCGATTGGATTTATTTACTTGATGCTTTAAGTACACTTCAGCTCCAGTTCCCAGTTTCGAACCGTCGGAAAGCAATGCCTCATTTGTCGATTTTGTCGTTGAGCCCAAAGTTTTAAGAATGAAGGCGGACTTGTTGAAATTTCGCCGCTGGAGAAAAAAATATGGAATGATAAGTCATCGTTTTGTCGGGGAGTATGTCGTAACGTTGAGCGTGGAAATTTTCCAATTTGTAAGGTAAATGATTCGCGTTACGTGATCTGTTAAATACTATATTAGTTTTATGTCACTCGCACATATTTTACATACAGCTGCGAACATAAAAATAGCATTGGCTATTTTTATCGCATTTCGTCAGCTAAATTATTCTTCGTTATATTTTGCAGGAAAAACTTCCTTGGATTTTGCAACTGTAGACCTGGTAGCAAAGAACATAGCGGTAACAACTGCAACCAAACTCGGTGCTTCGGGGCAGCTTGAGCGCCGACCATATGGCCATAGTAGTATAGCGTCATCAATCACAAGACGAGCAGACTACTTGATTCCCTATCTGCGCTTCGAGGGTGATCTTAAGTCAACAATAGAGGTGGACGATTGGCGCAAGGGTACTCAAATGGCGGACGAGGCGATACATGTGTACGCAGATGGTTCCAAAATTGTGGAAGGAGTAGGGTCTGCGGTATACTGTGCTGATCCGGAAATAAACAGATCCTACAGGCTGCCGGATTACTGTAGCGTTTTCCAAATAGAAATAGTAGCCGTAACCAAAGCAGTATAAACCCTGGAAGAAAATAGCTCAAACTGCAATCCTGTTAACTTTTATATTGGCAGTCAAGCAGCAATTAAGGCAACAATCTCGCATAGCACAGCATCTAAATGCGTGTTAGAGTGTAAACAGTCTCTGGAGAGAATCGGGACAGGGAGAAGCATACATCTATATTGGGTCCCAGGGCATATGGGAATAGATGGGAATGAAAAAGCGGATGAAGTAGCTAAAAAGGGCGCATCTCTTGAAGCTTGCTCCATAGACGTCCCAATTAGACTGGGAAAAATTAAGTGAAAGCGAGAGGTGCACGTGATCGACCAAGCAAGAAAGGCGTGGGTTCAAGCGCGGGGCTGTAACCTGTCGAAGATTATATGCAGGTCTTACAACCTTAGACTAACAACGTTGCTTCTATCATTAAAAAGAGAGGACTGTAGACTCATGGCGGGTATTCTGACTGGACACTGCCTTCTGGCGTCACATTCCTTTAAATTAGGCTTGGTCAGTGATAGGAGATGTAGGAAGTGCGGGCTGGAGGAGGAAACGATCGAGCACGTTCTGTGCTCTTGCCCTGCGCTTGCCAGGCTAAGACTCCAGCTATGAGGAGTGATACAGCTGTCAGATCTAGAAGCAGTAAGTGGCTTAAATCCTAGGAAGCTTCTATTATTTGCCAAGAGGACGAATCTTTTTTTTATAACATATGCCCTGGTTTTTGATAGGGTTTTTCAGTTTGGTCGTTAAAACAAACTTCTGGTAACACTACGGACTTACTCAGTCTATGTGAGGTCCTCATGGACGGGCCAGTTCAACCTAACCTTGCCTTGCAACTGAAACTATGTAAACCGAGCTCAAAAACATTTTCGAAAAAACTCGAACCTTCTAAAAAACCAACCTTCAGTAAGAATCTTATGATTTTTTTTTATACCCAGTTGTACTTGTACACAGGGTATTATAACTTTAATTGGATAACGGTTGGTTGTACAGGTATAAAGGAATCGAGATAGATATAGACTTCCATATATCAAAATCATCAGTATCGAAAAAAATTTGATTGAGCCATGTCCGTCCGTCCGTCCGTCTGTCCGTTAGCACGATAACTTGAGTAAATATTGATATATCTTCACCAAATTTGGTACACGAGCTTATCTGGACCCAGAATAGATTGGTATTAAAAAAGAGTGAAATCGGAGGATAACCACGCCCACTTTTTATATATATATAACATTTTGGAAAACGCAAAAAACCTGATTATATATTAAATAATACACCTAGAATGTTGAAATTTGACTTGAGGAATGATATTCAGACTCTTGATAAAAATTTGGAAAAAGTGTTTAAAATGGGCATGGCACCACCCACTTGTGATAAAATAAATTTTACAAATATTATTAATCATAAATAAAAAATCGTTAATCCTAACGTAATAAAATTCCGCAGAGAGGTTACCTCTACTATAAGGAAGAAAAATTAACGAATTCGGTTACTGACCACGCCCACTTTTATATAAAAGATTTTTAAAAGGGTCATGGACGAATAAAAGAAGCTATATTTTTGCAAAAAAGACCTTTATATCAATGGTATTTCATTTCCAAAGTGGATTTATAACAATAAAAAGAAAAACTTCAAATTTTAAAAAATGGGCGTGGCACCGCCCCTTTTATGACTAAGCAATTTTCTTTGTTTCGGGAGCTTATGGCTCGAACAAAAATTAGTTCAGAATAGAACCATATTACTGCGCAGCCTTGTGACACTATTAAGCACACAAAACAAACAACAACAGCATTTCGAGTACACTGCTGGGTATGTAGTGTTCGGTTTCACCCGAACTTAGACTTCCTTACTTGTTTAAATAAACATGTTTTTTTGAAAGAAAAGTTTATACACCCTCCGGGAAAAAAATGCTCGAAAATCAATACATATTTGGAGAGTCTTATGACTTGCATTTTGTAGCTAAAACTGATTTGACTACAAAACTGCATACCAAAAAAAATATTTCAAAGTCTTTAAAACAAAATTAGAAATTTTTGTAAAGTTTTCTGGAGTTTTCGAATTTTTTAGAAGACGTTTTTAGATTGGTTCGCATATTTCTATTACAAAGTTCAGGGAAGTGTTTTCTTAAACTATCGAAAGTAAAAAAAAAATTAAATAACTGACGAAAATTGACAAAAATGTCTACTGCTTTTTGATGCTCGCAGTTGTATAAAGGCATTTTAACTAAAGCTTATCTGTTCCCATATTAAAAAGATTGCGTTTACCTCATTAAATCATTTACAAAAAAGTGCATGTGCGAAAATGCACAAATTCGACGCTCTTAACATTTGTCTACTTTTATAGTCACACACTCGCTGGCATATTCACGATCACGCACATATCATAGCTATATATGTAAATGTACATATAAATAAAAACATTTTTTATATTTTTATTTAAATAAATTATTTGCCATTTGATCATGCCATAATTTATATGCCACATTATGTTGCGTCGTAGCACACCTACATGACTGTATAGCTATTTAGCTGGCGGCTGTTATTTACTGATCGTCAACAACAATCTCTCAAATGCGCTGCCACAATCTGTCACGATCATTATTACATGTTGCTGTCATGATTGTACGCAGCAGGCGGTGACGTGCCCCAGGCTAAACGAGCGATAAGACGACAAATATGCCGGCAGCTAAGTTGCACACGCACCCTGTATATATGTATGTACACACCAGAAACTTGTATGCATGTGGTTGATGTGGATTTATCTACATATAGTTATAACGAAAAACTAAAAAAAAAAGTTCTGAAATACATTTTTATCTAATTTCATACAAAATGCACCAATTTATGTCGTTTTAATGTCAATCGCATGTATTTTGTATGCGTTCAAAATTACTATGAATGAAAATTTGATATGATTTTATGCTAATTGCATTTGAAAGCAGGCATGCTTAACCAACGAACCGATATCATTTCGTTACGATAATTAACGTTAATAAACGAAACGAACTGACTTTGTTTCGTTTATTAACGTTAAGAACGTCAAATTAACGAAATGATTTTGTTTCGTTTTCTGCCATATCAAAACGAAATCAAATCGTTTATGTTGATTATTAATTTCAAACTATGCTGGCAAAGCTGATTGATGGCGGAGTCATTAAAGGTGAGAGCATTAGCCAAGCTGATTGCACCTTTTCTCATGAATTTTGACAGTACGAACATTTCTCAGAGTATTTTTGACATTACCTCCAACAAATTACACAAAAAAATTACATGGAGTTTGTGTGTGTATGTCCGCTCGCTGTTACCACCTTACGGCTTCACCATGGCTATAGCATTGCCAGCACAATTCAAACATGAAGTATCGCGTTTTTGTTAACGTTTTTAACGTTAACGAAAGATTTTCGTTTCGGTTAAAAACGATATACAATTTATCTTAATAATATCCTTATCGATAATATTTCGAAGTGTTTAAACGGAAACGGTGGAAATTTTTTGATAAACGATTAGCTTAACGTTAAGGTGCATCCCTGTTTGAAAGTTTTTTGATTTATGCACCAAATTGTTGTTGTTGTATATAGATAAATTGGTTAAAGTTAAAACTGATTGGGAGTGGTTTTTGAAATAAAATTGTCAAGTTTTTCTTATACTCTGAACTAGCGTACCGGCAGACTTTATCCTGCCTGAAAATTGGTTTGCCCACATTCAGAATGTGGGCCTTACTTTCCCTCTTCTCTCTCAACGCTATTTTCGTCTACTTTATCCATCATTCCTTCTCTAATTCTTGTACATTTCTTATTCCATTTATCTCCATATCACTTCCATTCTATATATCGCTCCCACTCCAACGCTCACTTCCACTCCTGCTTAAACTAATACTTCTATTTCCACTCCAACTAAAACCCCGCTCTCACTTGTACTGCCAGTCCAACTCTAAATCCGACTTGCACTCCAACTCCCACTCACACCCCCATTCCCACTCGCACTACCATCCTCACTCCAACTCACACTCAAACTTGCATAGCCACTCTAACTCCTACTCCAAATCCTACACCCACTAATATATGGAATATATAATAAATTTAAGTACCTGAGAATTTAAATTTTTCCTAACTGCGGGCGCGGCAAGGCTTGCTTTTCTAAAAAGAACGAACAAAACAAAAAAATATATCGAAATCTGTTAGCCCGTTTTTGAGTTTTAGCGCGACTAAAGCACAGCAATTAATTTTTATGTATATAGATATGAGGAACTTATTGGTGTTGATCCCCTTTTCCGGCAGGCCTTCATGGAGAGATGGGTAACACATGCTCTTATTCTAGTTTCTGTTTTAAATTTCATAAGTTTTAATCGTTAAAAAAGACCACTCCAAACTCCTTTAAAAATGTGACCCGATTTATGATGAATAGCCCTAAGCCACTTCAGAAATTGCTCTTACGCTATTTGGGCTGCCATATGGTACACCAATCAGGTGAAAAAGCTCATAACAGGGCCCTACTTCAACTTTACAAAGCCCCATAAAGTCATAATAAACCATTCCTCGATCGATTAGCTATACATATCAGCCCAATCGTAGTTCTACCTTAGAAGGTGACTATATTCGAGCACTTGTCAGCCCTAAATTGATTGCTGAGCTGTATATCACCCTATCTCGGGTAAATGTTTTGTATTCTGTTTAATATTTTTGAAAAAAAAACCTTATCTTAGGATGTATTTTTTTCTAAAACACCCAATCACAGAAATCTGTTGATGAACTTGAACTTCAACTTTAACTCTTCTTGGGTATATTACAACAGAGATGATATGAGTTTTTTGGTTGATGGAAGTGAATGATGCAACTCGACGGCCTCCCCAGAATCCGGCAGTGACTCCGCCTTTGCAAGCTCGTGTGCTTTCTCGTTGTCCTCAATGTTACTGTAACCAGATACCCATATGAGGGTTATGTTTGCGAAGTTATTTTTTGCTTGAAGTGTGATGGGAGATTTAAGCGCAATGAGCGCTGCTTGGCTATCTAACTAAATGCATACCGCCCGCTCCCTCGCCAAGTCCTGCGACAAGAGAGTGTACGTTATGTTTTTACCCAGATTTTCTACATGGAAGTTACCAGCAAAGTCGGATAGGCGGACTTACAGCGACTTTTGAAGATGCATACAGAAGACGGCCCCTCCTGCGTCCTTCTTTTGCACCCCGTCTCGCGTTCAGTCCCCTATTGAGGGGATTTAACTACAATTCTAATTAGTTATCGTAGTATTCACAATTTGCTATCGATGAGTTTTCGTTTTTGTTGTAGGTTTGTTATCGAGACTTAACGATTTTTAATCAAAGTGTTATACATTTGCTATCTACAACAAAGGTTATCAACGAGTTACTGATATTTTGTCGACGATTGAACAATTTGTTAAGGGATATTTTTGATTCATTATCTTTTATTTATCGAAAAGTTATAGATAAGTTACCAAAAACTTATCGAAAATTTTGGATTTATTTTGAAAAAGTTATTCATATGTTATCAAAAAATGTTCGAATTATTATCGGAGTTACTGTTTCTCCATTGAAAAGTTATCCATATTTATGAAAAAGTTATCGATTGGTTATCGGAGTGTTACCAACATGTTATCGGCGTGTTATCGATTTGTTATCGAATACTTATCGACTTGTTATGGAAAAGTTTTCGATTTGTTATCAAAAAGTTATCAATTTACTATCGAAACTTTATCGATTTTTTATTCCAGAGTAATCGATTTTTATCAGTGTGTTGTTGATTTGTTATCAGCTTGAGTCCGATGTTAGTAAGTACCTGAGGAAGAAGAAATATGTATTCCGAAATGATAGAAATCGCTAACTTAGATGATTTAGCCATGTCCATTTGTGGATCCCATTTGCAAGGAATAGTCTTTGGCTGGCCAGAACGGTTTAAACGGTTAAGTCAATTAGGTAATTAAGTTAGTATTTACAATGAAACCAGCATCCTCAAAGCACGAAGTATAACTCATTCTATAACATAAATCACACAGATTTTCAAATCAATTCTCAAACACAACTGCACCATATTCACAATCGATTTCAACTTATTTATTTGCCTCATTGCGAGCAACTCATTAAAAGGTTAAATATCTTTCCATTGAACTTCGTACTCAATTGTTATATTGAACTAATGAAGGGGAGAAAACAAATGAACGATTGCAAGTACGAATAATAAATGCAAAATGTTATAAACAAATAAAAATTTAAATGAGACTCAAATTACAGCTCATTGAAGGAAACTTTGTGCGCAGATGAATTTGTACATACATACGTACATGCAAATATAATCATATAAGCATGCAAATGAAAAAAATAAAAAATAAATAATAAAATTAATTAAAAAAGCTCGCAAGAAATCATTCAACACAAACACAATTGAAAGCAATGGAGGAATAAAAATCACTCTCACTACTAATACAAAATCAAAATTGAGTGAATTCCACGAAATTGTTAAATTAAATGATTTTAATGAAGAAACAATATTCAAGTAATTACAACAACGACATTCAAAATCAAAGCAAATACATTCTTAATATAGCAACGAGATTTTTATGGCTAAATTTTTGACAAAAAAAAAAAATCACAATAAAGTAACTACCCCTAAAACTGTACCGATCTTAAAAGTAATTGTTATATGTTTATGCTACATACATACACACATATGCCATTCGATTGCTTTTGCTAATGATCGCTGTATGTCGCGCATTGAGTGTTATTAATAGTGATGATGTTGATTGTCATCAGCGTTAATAATTGAAGAAAATTATACAAATTTATTGTGCTGGTCATATTGTGGAAATATTATATTTTGTGACGCGTTTGGAAATCAGGGCTAAATTAATAAGAGTGGCCAATTATATGTATATAGGTATGTATGTAGACTTTTATATTGTACGCTTTGAGTAATTTATAAGTGCTTGTCGTTGTAATTGTCGATGTTAGGCCTATATGTATGTATGTTTGTCTCATTTCATCAGTCGTTCAGTTAATTTCAATTTATCGATTTCGTGGAATTTGTTTTAATTGAGTACACAAGCTTATTTATTTTATGTAGATGGGTTTGGCAATTGAAAGAGTAAGCAACATTTTCTTAATTGTATGGCGATTCGACACTGTCAAAAAACTTACTTACTTACTTAATTGGCGCTTAACCGTCTAAACGGTTATGGCCGTCCAACAAGGCGCGCCAGTCGCTCCGCCAACCGGCGCCAATTGGTCACACCAAGGGAGTTTAAATCGTTTTCCACCTGGTCCTTCCAACGGAGTGGGGGCCACCCTCTACCTCTGCTTCCATAGGCGGGTTCCGATAGGAACACTTTCTTGGCCGGAGCATCATCTTTCATTCGCATAACATGGCCTAGCCAGCGCAGCCGCTGCGTTTTAATTCGCTGGACTATGTTGATGTCTGCGTATAGCTCGTACAGCTCATCATTAAATCTTCTTCGGTACTCGCCATCGCCAACGCGTAGAGGTCCATAAATCTTTCGAAGAACTTTTCTCCCGAACACTCCCAAAGCCGCTTCATCTGCTGTTGTCATGGCCCATGTTTCTGCCCCATATAGCAGGACGGGTACGATAAGTGACTTGTAGAGTATGATTTTCGTTCGCCGAGAGAGGACTTTACTTTTTAATTGCCTACCGAGTCCAAAGTAGCATTTATTGGCAAGATTGATTCTTCGCTGGATTTCAGTGCCGATGTTGTTGCTAGTGTTGATGCTGGTTCCCAAATAAACGAAGTCTTTTACTATTTCGAAATTATGGCTGCCAACAGTAGCGTGGTTGCCAAGGCGCATATGCGTTGACTCTTTGCTCGATGACAGCAGGTACTTCGTTTTGTCCTCATTCACCATCAAACCCATCTTTACCGCTTCTTTTTCCAGCTTGGAGTAAGCAGAACTAACGGCGCGGGTGTTTAGGCCGATGATATCAATGTCATCAGCATATGCCAGTAATTGCACGCTTTCAAAAAACTGGAAGAACAAATATTGTTCATTGTATAAAGCTTAATATTTCATGCTAACTCTACAACTCTCCATGATTGGTAATCCATAAATTTTTTAAATCAGACCTAAAAATTTCGAATAAGTCTTTAGCAACATGTTGCATCAACATATAGCAATTATCGATTCTTCCGAAAACTTTTCAAAAAAAATGGCGGAAGCAGATATTGTGGAACTTCCAAGTATTTTAATGAAATGTTACGGATTTTCTAAGGAGCAATATTCCGTAGGAACTAAAACTTAAACTCTAAAGAATTCTGCACTTTTGGCCGAACAACACCTTATAACAATATTATGTTTATTTTATGTCGATTCGACACTGTCGAAAAAAGTGGAAGAACAACTACGTTGGAAATACCTGGAAATATTGCTCCCTATACAAAGCTTAGCATTTTATACTAGTACTTCAACTCTCCATAATTAATTTTTTCATAATTTTTTTAAACCAGAAATGAAAATATGGAATAAGTCATGTTGCATCAACATGTAGCAATCATCGATACCTCTGAAAACAATTTAAAATTGGCAGAATGAGATATGGTGAAATTTGCATATGTTAAAATTATAAGGGCCAACATTCCGCAGGAGCTAGAGCTTAAGCTCGTCAGAATATTAAACAAATGACCTCGATGATACCGTGCATATTCATTTAAATTAATAGCATACTATATGACCTGAACCATATTTTTGTTCAGAAAAATATTTCTGCGCGATATCAACTTTCAGAAAAATAAATATCCAGTTCGGCATATTTCATTATACAAACAACTTCTTTTTGCGCTGTCAAAGGCTGCTTGCAGTTGTGAGTCTTCTCAAGGATCTGGCGCATTGTGAAAATCTGATCAATAGTAAATTTATAAGGTCTGAAGCCGCACTGATACGGTCCAATCAGTTCCTTAACTATGGGCTGTAGTGTTTTGCATAGTACGCTATGCACTAACCATCGATCTGACTGCACCCAATCATTCCTGCTGGGAGTGTTTACCATAAAGTGGCTGTCCGCAACTGTTGTAGTCACACGGCTGTAAAACGACGTAAGCTACTTCATGCAACAACGCTTTGAAGAAGGGAGAGATTGGGAGTTTCTAAAATAGCAAATACAACAATTTTTCTCTTCCTCTGCTACTCAGACCAATATCCCATTTTTGGACAATATGACTATTGCCACTTCTTTATGGATCATATATGAGTGCTTTCACTTAGTAAACCGTGGCTAACAAATAAATGATGGCTAAAAGCTATTAGTCCTCGAGAGCAAATCGATAACACACCGATAACTAATTGGTAGAACTGCAATAAAAAATCGATAACTTATTGATGGCAATTCGATAATTTTTCGATAACAAATCGATAAGACGCTAATAACTAATTGGTAACAATCCGTTGAAAAATCGATATTTTGATAACTTATCGATAACTTTTCAACGAACAGTCCGTAACTTCTCGATAGCTATCGATAACTGTTCGATAACATATCGAACAATTTTTTTAACATAGCGCTATCTTTTCGAAGAATAATAGATAGTAATTTGATAACTATTTGAAAATAAAATTAATAGCTCGTCCACAAAAATATCATTGATAATCATTGTTATCGGTGGAAAATGTATAAAACTTCGATAATAAATCGACAACTCGCCTATACCTCGTCGATAACACACCTATTTTAAGTGCCTTTCATGAGCTCGTCAATAAATGAATCCGCATTAATTTACAGTTATACTAAGACACACACTAGTCTCCTGACAAATTCTCCAAAATAAATTTAAAAAAAATAATAATAATAAATACTGCCAACAAAAAAAACCAGTTTTCAGTCGGTAGGAGCTAATTCTTTCCCCAGTTAAACTTCCGACTCCCTGTGAGGTAGCGTCGTGACCTCCGTTTGTCCGAACTTGCTTTTGCATATGTTTCAAAGTAATATCTGACTTACTTAAAATAAAATATTGTTATTGGATTTCATAATTTATAATTTTGAAGTATAGAAAAGTCCTACAAATATAAAAATTGGGCATGTTGTTGTTGTTGTTGGAGCGATAAGGTTGCTCCCCGAAGGGGTGTTATCGATGTGATGGTCCTTTGCCTGATACAGATCCGGTACGTTCTGGTACCACAGCACCATTAAGGTGCTAGCCTAACCATCTCGATAACGATTTATGTGACCACATTAAACCTTCAGGCCATCCCCTCCCTCCCCACCCCCAAGTTCTATGAAGAGGTTGGGGTCGCCAGAGCCTCGTCTGTTAGTGAAACAGGGCATCATTGATATCCTTGGAACAATCTCTCATAGGGGTTATTCTTAAAAAGATTTTTAAGATAAGGAATTCCCGAAAAAGCAGTCGAGACAGCAGACTTTTTTACTGATTTTCGGTAAATTTTTTAATATTAAAACATTTATTGAGCTTCAACAGTCAATAGTTTCTGAAAATGTCTAAAGTTAAGTCCTGCAAAATAATACTTCTTGGTGTGATTTGCGAAAAAATTGCTTATACGCCACGGGTCACATATATACTTTTTTGAGATTTTTTGTTACCTTGACGTGTTTGTTATACAAATTATAGCATTTTATGTTAGAATTAATATTTGGCAGTTGATTTATAATGCTTTCATTTCATTTGTTATAGAGTTTTTACGTGAATCTTATAAAAATATAATTGTAACATTAAAATAGCCACTAGTGTAGATTAATATTTAACAGTCTATGTAAACAATTTATTTGCTTTGTCTATTGCGCTGTTCGCTGTTATTGTGTCATTCACATGTACATATGTACATATTTGCGTTTATTATTATATTACTTGTTAATATATATATTTTTTTAATGATGTTGTTGTTGCTATTTTAGTAATGATTGGCATTCATCAGCATTTAGCTCATTGACGCCACTTAAATGATGCCAACCAATAATAAACGAGCAAGAAAAAATCAAAACAAAAACAAATACGAAAATTGAGTCGCTTCGCAGTCAGCACAAAGTGCGTACAATCAAAGCTGCAGCGAAATTAATTAACTCACGAAAAAAAAAAAAAACAAATGTATTTATACATATACCTATACATATAAAGAAATAGCGCAGCACTCACATCAAGTCGCAGGCATAATTTAGTTGAATATACATACGTTAATTGGAGTATGCTTGTTTGTGCGCACGTTTGCGCATGCGCACAATTAATTTGCTGCGATAAGAAAATATGCGATCAATGTCGGCATACACTCGTATGTGTATATGCGAGATTTAACGTACATACGCATGAGTGTTGATGAGGTGGCTGGAAAACTGTGCGTCGTGCCACACATATGTAGTAAGGGGGAGAGCTAAGTGGTGCCGCAGCTTTTGGTGCATGTTGCTGTTATTAATATTTGTGCTGCTGATGTAGTTCAAACCAAGTTTTTTTTTTTTTAATATTAACGCGCATTTTGTTTTTTGTTGTATTTCTTGTTTAATTTCGCCTCAATTGAATGTCATTAAAGTTTGACAGATTTAATTATTAACAATTATAATCATAATAATAATAGTATCGTCAACTGGCATATGGCAGTAGTGGGGTAAAAAGAGCGACGCACTGACTAACTTGCATGAGCATAAATATAAAAGCAAATGTATTCGTACTATATACATATGTGCACATGCATGTGTATGTGTATGTGTAGGTATATTTTAATTGCGTGATTGACATGCAAAAAGTAACAATTTAAACTCTAATTGCGCATACAGCCATTTTTGTTTTATTATTATTTCTAATTTATGTTAATTCGAATTTTTCGTATAAGTAAATGCATTCGTACTTGCATAGCTGTGTGTAATTATGTATATATGTGTGCCTGTAGATTAAAAATTAGATATGTATAATATTATTAAAATAACTACATATCTATAGCAGTGGTGCACTGCAGAGTTTCGTAGAGCTTCGTAAAACTTTTCGGCGTTCACCTACAAAAGAAAAGACGCTGCCCACAGGGCTACGTTGAAAGCGATCGCAACGCGAAGAGTGTGTGAAAGCTACCGCGAGTTGAAAAGAGAAGCGAGATGCCTTTTCAAGAAGAAACAAGCAGAAGCAGAAAGGCGTGAGTACGAGGAGTCTGAGGTGTTAGCCAACAGAAATAACGGCCGAAAATTTTATTAAAAAAAAAAAACGGCGACAGAGGGAAGGTTTAAAGTCCGGGGCAAACTCTTGCAAGAACGAAAACCACGACCTTGTAACAGATGTCCAGGGCGTACTTAGATTATGGAAGGAACACTTCGCTGCTCTCCTAAATGGAGACAGCTATTTACCGCAGAGGGATGACAGACGTTGTGCTGTCCTAACTTCAATTTAACTACGTGGCTTTTACTTTTACAGCTCCTCTATGTTCCCCTTTGGCCATCCCCATCTCTCCGCAGCCTCTCTCACCCCCTCTCAATAGTCCCACTTTCCCTTTTATTCTAAGCTTTCACTGCTTCAAACTCTTACTTTCTCTCTCTCTTTTCTACATCTTTTTTCCCCCCTATCTACTTCTTACCCTAGCTTCAAATCTTTCCCTATTCCATCACTTATTCTCTATTACTAATATGTGTAGGTATGCTAGCGAAAGCTGTCCTTTTTCACCAATTGATCAAATTCAATACGTACGTATGTGATGTGAAGGAATGATTTCGCCAAATGCGTGTTTGCCCGTTTGGTTTGCAGCGAACACACACACAAAAACAGTTTTTTTTGAAAAATGTAATTTTTGGTTAAAAATTTAGTTTTTATTACAAATGAATCAACTATGTATTTGGTACAGGAAGGAAGTAAATATATAAAGTTTTATTGCAAATGAGATATATTTAAATCGAATAATGAGTTCTCATTCAAAACTGCTTTATGATTTTGCGTCACATTTTTGCGATTTGCCACGACAAAAGGATAACTATGAACAGCACACTACAGAGAAACCATTAGCAAAGTTTTTCTTTCTCAACTATATGATTTGGCAATGGAAAACTTGTGGTACTAACAGTATCTGAAGAAAGCTTTCTACGGCGCTTAATTTCTGGTATTTGTGATTTGGGCTGGACAGCCAGGTCAACCGTTAAAAGCCTTCCAGATCTCTTTTTATGTGTTTTTTTTTTTTTTTTTTTGATATCGGAAGCTCAAGTAAAGCTCGGACTCCTAACGCCCTTGAGTTGAGAACAGCTAGAATGTGAGAATCTAACGCCAGAATTTCTGGTAAGAATGAGAAAAATACTATAGTCATCAACAAGTATGGTCATCCATCAGCTATGGCTTTTTTTTCGAATTAAAAGTAGAAACTCCACTGGCTCAAAAAAGAAAAAAAACTCACAAATGAGAGTGATTACTTTCGCCTCACCTTGTGCATATGCAAGTTTAAAATTCACCACATATACGTATACATACGCGCACAGATAAATAACTTGTAGGCCAACGTGTTGACAACAGGTAAATCTTATTAAGTTGATAATTTGGTAATCAATCAAAACTAAGCCTAATAAATTTCTCAATTAATTGTCGAAGCCGATTTACATATACACGCTTTTGCTCTAATAATTTTTTATGTAAATTCAGTAATTAAGTCTTAGAGTATTTTTATATATAGAGTAAAACGTATGTCGAAAATTATAAAAAAACTAGAAGACCCGGCAGACGTTGTCCTGCCCCAAATTTGGCCTAACTGCATACATTTTAATAAGCTTTTTCCGTCTGACTCTGTCCTCCCCCCTCTTCACTTTTTACTAATCCTTTTATTCACTCCTCCCTCCGTCTTTTTCGCTTCATCTGTCTCCATCTTCGTCTCATTCTATCTCTTTCTCTATCTTCTTCTCTCTTTTCTCTTCTCTCAATTCCTTCTCATTCTTCTGCATCCCTTATTGCCTGTCCCAGAGGGTGGTATGTATTTTATTCCAGTCCCAGTCCCAGTCCCATTCCGAGTCTCAGTCCCAGTCCTAGTCCTAATCCTAGTCCCAGTCCGTCTCTGCATAATATATTACTCTGTACTAAAGCACTCATCAACAGCTTTCATTTGTTATCCATATTCTATAAACACATTCTAGGGGTACTCGGGTCCACGTTTCGGCCTATAACTCACTTCACTATAATATTAAAATGAAATGCAGATTTTGGTTGCTTTTGAAATTCGGCTTAAAAATTGCACATGGAACAACTAAAGACTCTCCTGAATTAATTAAATGTCATAGTACCTCTAAATCGCGGGCCCCCTCAGAAACTCCCCCGCCCCCCCCCCTCTCGGCGGGCCTGGTGATGTGCTATACTTGATATCATTCGCTATAATATTTTTTATTGATAAGCAGGTTGTTTAATTAAACACCAAACAATTACACGGAAGTATATCCGCACCACCTGAAAATATGCGTATACGTAACATTTTAATATTACGTATAAACAAATAAAAAAACTGCAATAAAATAATATTGCGACTATAAACTGAGATATAACCTATCCTATTAACCAAGTTAGATCAAACTACATACGGGGTGCAAAACAAATTCAAAATCGGTTCAGTAGTTTAGGAGTCCATTGGCATCAAACCTATGGCAAGTATTTTTTATATATTAAGATATTAATAAAGATGTATTTTCTACTTTTATGTGCCGTGGCAAATAGATCAAGAAAATTGGCAAACAAGTTGTGCAATTTTGATGATGTGAACAGATTATGCTGTGTTGCCAAATAAATTTTTTTTATATAAATAATATTACTACCCACTGCGTCTTTCATATTGCGGGCTAAGGGTTAGAAAATGCCAGCGGTATGGTTGTACTGATCCTGAAGGCGACCATAAGGCTATGGCTCATCTACTCCATTAAAGGTGTATTTCTCAAAAGAAACCAATGTGAACGCAGCTCAATGCCTCAAGTCAGCTTGACCGCTGACCATACGGCGATAGTAGTATAGTATATCGCCACCAATTCAGGACGAACAGCTTACCTGATTCCGTATCTGTGCTTCGAAGGGGAATTTGGAGCCACAATGGTTCCCGCAAGGGTGCCCATATGGCGGATAAGACGATACACATGAACACCAATGGCTCCAAAGTAGTGGAAGGTGTAGGGTCTGCGGAATTCTATTCTTCGAAGGAAAACAGATTCTACAAAATGCCATATGACTATTTCGTTTTTGAAGCGGAAGTTGAAGCCGTTACAAAAGGAGTATAAACACTAGAAGAAAATAGCTTAAACTGCAGCCGTGTCAACTTTTATATTGACAGCCAAACAGCAATTAAGGCAATAATCTTGTATATAACATCTAAAATTGTGTAAGAATATACGTAATCCCTGGAAAGAATCGGTATAGTGAGAAGCATACATATATATCTATATTGGGTCCCAGGGCATATGAGAATAGATGGGAATGAAAAAACAGATCAGCGAGCAAAAAAGGGCGCGTCCTCGAAGCTTGCTCCGCATACGTCCCAATTAGATTTACCGAGATCAAGAGAAGGCGATAGTTGCATATGATCAATCAAGCGGAAAGGGCGTGGAGCCAAGTGCGGAACTGTAAAGTGTTAAAGATGAACAACCTAAGACTAACAAAGTTACTCCTATCATTAAAAAGGCAGGACTCTGGACTTATGACGAGTACTCTGATTGGATATTGTCTTCTGCCGGCACATGCTTTTAAACTAGGATTGGTAAGTGATAGCAGATGTAGAAAGCGTGGGTTGGAGAAGAAAACGATCAAGCACGTTAGCTGCTCGTGCCCTGCGCTTGCCAGGCTAAGACTCCAGCAATTAAGAGTGAAAAAGTGTTTAGAACTAGATCCAACAGGCACAATCTTAATATATAAAAAACACGTATCAGAACTTTTTTGGGCGCGATGGACCCCTAAACTACTGAACCGATTTTGAATTTGTTTTGCACCCCATGTGTAGTTTGATCTAACTTGAGAGATAGGATAGGTTATATCTCAGTTTATAGTCTCAATATTATTTTATTGCAATTTTTTTATTTGTTTATACGTAATAATAAAATGTTACGTACACGCAGTGGCACTCATATTTTCAGGTGGTGCGAATATACTTCCGTGTAATTGCTTGGTGTTTAATTAAACAAACTGCTTATCAATAAAAAATATTATAGCGAATGATATCAAGTATAGCACATCACCAGGACCGCCGAGAGGGTGGGCGGGGGCGTTTCTGAGGGGGCCCGCGATTTAGAGGTACTATGACATTTTTTTTTAATTCAGGAGAGTCTTTAGTTGTTCCATGTGCAATTTTTAAGCCGAATTTCAAAAGCAACGAAAATCTGCATTTCATTTTAATATTATAGTGAAGTGAGATATAGGCCGAAACGTGGACCCGAGTACCCCTAGAATGTGTTTATAGAATATGGATAACAAATGAAAGCTGTTGATGAGTACAGAGTAATATATTATCCAGAGACGGACTGGGACTGGGATTAGGACTAGGACTGGGACTGATACTCGGAGTAGGACTGGGACTGAGACTCGGAGTGGGACTGGGGCTGGAATAAAATACATAACACCCTCTGGGACAGGCAATAAGGGATGCAGAAGAATGAGAAGAAATTGAGAGAAGAGAAAAGAGAGAAGGAGATTGAGAAAGAGATAGAATGAGACGAAGATGGAGATAGATGAAGCGAAAAAGACGGAGGAAGGATTAGGAAAAAGTGAAGAGGGGATTAGGGCAGAGTCAGACGGAAAAAGCTTATTAAAATGTATGCAGATAGGCCAAATTTAGGGCAGGACAACGTCTGCCGTGTCTTCAGTAACTTTATAATATATGTATTTAGGTCCTGTTCTTTGATAGAGTTTTTCGGTTTGGTCATTAAAAAAACTGCTTGTAACACTATAAAATTATGCAGTCTATGTGAGTTCCTTGAGGACCGGCTAGTTCAACGTTGCCTATTCTAAATTCGTCTGTAACTGACACAAGAGTATTTCTATTTATTATGAAGAAGAATTTGTTTATCAATTTAGCTTTTATGATGCAAAAAATAAGCGCATATTTCTATAACAAAAAATCTGCTCATTAGCGCTATAAACAAAATTTCGTTAAGTTGTCATTGTTTTGATTTATATTAAATTTTTTTACTTTGTGTTGGTATGCGCTGATTTTCAATAATGAACTACGAAAAAAAACATACTTTTATATATGTAATTGAAATCTTTGCTCATAAATTTGCATAAAATTTAAATCATTCATGTCAATTGATTGCCTTTGTATGACCACAACTCCTCCCGCTTCCCCAACTTCTCTCCTAAACTGTCGCAGCAAACTGTCGCGCACGAACATGACGTGAACGCGTAGCCAAGCAATCGCTCGCTATTGAACATAATTCAGAGCTATCAATTTCTTTTAATTGAGAACTAAAAATGTAAAAAAAAGAAAAAAAAAATGCAAAAAACAATCAACTTTGTCTCAATTTTAATTTCAATTTATTAAATTTGCACGCGAGCGTTATAATATTGGTCACAATACGATCAATGAAAAAAAAAAAAATAATAAATAAAAATTTAAACAAAACGCCCAACAGCATGGACAACGACAACAATTGAGCAAACCAATAGCCAACAGCTGCGCATGCGTCATTGACATTGTGGTAGTTACATGATCGGTTGTAGAAGGCTGGCTGCTTGGTTTAGCCTCAAAGGAGGGTGGTGTGTTGTTTGCATGCTGCGAGTATTATAATTGTTGCCACCATACATACAAACGAACAACAATGTGTTCCTGCTGCAGCCGTTCAATTTTTATTATACACCGTTCGTGTTGCAAATCAGATTTTTTGCTACTTTACTGCCGTGTTTTGCACACTTAACGCTGATATGCGCTTGCCACATGCATACATACATACATACATACATAGATGCTGCATGTGGCAGCCTTTTATTGCTCATTTGCCAGCGATTCTGCGCTGTTTTTCTCTTATGCTTCTTTCGCATTTCGCAGTGGTTGTTGTACTTTTTTTTTAATTTTTTGATCTTTCGATTTTCCTTTGCTTCTGTTGTAATTTACATGCATATCTCGAAGACACTCGCTGCATTTAATTCATTTTTTCATATGCCGCAAAACGTGCAACACAATTAATAAAATTCTCTACTTTATTGATGATCCAAACGCAATGGCTAATAACAACAAAAACAACAAAAAGCAGCAAATATATCTGTGACGTTCGCCAGCACACGAAATGGCGTGAAGCTTCCATATTTACAAAACACAATGCAAAAGTACAGTTGCGAGCACGAAAATAGCAGTGATGATATTAATAAAACTTCGCATAATAAACTTTTATTTTTCTACTGTCGATGTTTTTGAAAAAAAAAAAATGTCGAGTCAATGAAACTATGCAAACAAATGTAAAAAACGTTTTAAAAAAAATTCGAAAGTTTATTTAAAATTAAAAATTTTTTTTGAGTTTGCAGTTTTGTAGCCCAATCAATTTTAGTTGCAAAAAGTACAAGTTAAAGGTTTCTCAAAACTCGCAATGGGTTTTGACACATTTTTTGTTTTTTTTTCAAAGCGTGTTTCAGATTTCCTTCCATACAAAAATTAACTATGCGCCTTTCGTAGAAAAGTATAAAACACACTTCCGAAGAAAACAATTGTCAAAAATTAAAACAAGTTTTGAGAGAGCTATAAATTCTTCTTTGGGTTACAAAGCAGAATACTCAAAAAATTTAAAAAGCTAAAAGAAAAAAATTTGAATTTTTGTAAAATTTTCTCAAATTTATAAATTTTTCGAAAATTGTTTTGAGATTGGTTTACATAGTTTCAGTAACAAAATTCATATTTTTTTCTTAAATTATCAAAAATAAAAAAAAGAAGAATTTAATGTAAAATATTTAATATAAAAATTTCCACTACTATTTTTGTTTTCGCAGCTGTAACTTGCTTCAACGCCAAGCGTGGCAAAGAAATGGTCACTTTGATCGTCTCCGTTGATCGTTTCTCGGCTAGTCCGCTCAATATACCACTTTTCAATAATAATTGCCATTTGTGGTATGTGGCACAAAGTATAGAACTCACAACTGCTCATAATTGTTACTGCATAAATTATGAGTTGTTGGTAATATGTGCGGCATTGGTGAGTGTTGACTGAAATAAGCATGTTGGTGAGCACTTGTGTTGTGCATATATAAGAAGTTATCTTGATTACTGTTGCGCGCAAACTTGACGTTGTCTAAGGTGGCCGCAGGATTTACGGCTTTAATTTTTGTCTTTTTTTGTCTACCTACACCTGCCTGATAAGCATTTGTAATGTTTTGCTGGTGTTTAATTGCTGTATTTCTTGAAGAGTTTAATGAGCTCTCATCAACACGCACTAGAGTAATTGAACAATGCAATAACCTAGCAATGAGTTTACTCGTATTCAAATCAACCAAATTGTGGCCCTAGAGGACTGGTTTGTGTCATTAAAATAGTGTAACGATTTTACTGCAATTCCCCTTATTTGCAATATTCTTCTAACGTTCGAATCACTAAACTGTTGAATAAATAACACCACTATCCAGTAATGCAAAATGGCCTTTATTAAAGCACTTCACAATAATAACACTGCTATTACTCGACAGATGGAATGCCTAAATCGAACTGATGGTCGCGCCTCTACTTTTGCTGCCTTTTATAGTGTTTGGTTTCCTCATTGATATTTCTAGGCGGTTCTGTTCTAGAATCTGCTAGTTGGTTATCTGCTATAAGGCTCTCAGCTATAACTGCAGATGCACAATTTTTATAGCTTCTCTCACAGCTCATGCGCGTGTGTTTGTGAGCGACACTTCCAAAATTATAATTGCATACTTTTGGGAGCATCTCAGATAAGATATCTGCATGTGTTTGTGCGTTGCTTCTCCGCTGCGTGTACGTACATATGTGTAGACATAATGATTGAATTATTGATGTGCATACACGTCACTGCTTAGTATTGGCTGAGAGATGACAGTACTCCTTAGTGTTGCTAATATTCGTTACAATAGTTATCAAAAACTTTTAAAGATGGAAGAGGCATTCTTTATTTAAGTTTGTAAAGATTGAATTTTAGCGGATCCTCTTTATGGTGAAGGCGATTCCCATTAGTATCGTCCCAGCAGAATAAGAAGCTAACGACAAGCTAACTACAAGTTGGTTCGTAATTTACCAAAATGCACTATTGTATTTTGATGATAAATGTTTTTGTATATCCACTTTCGAAAAATAGTAAGAGGTGTTTACATTTTCACTACCTGTAAACTAACTACTAGTGAATTCATTTACGTCGACATTTTAATTCAAAGAGAGTTGTTTTCCGGAATTGCGTAACATAGTCATTTTTAGTAAATGACAATTTCTTCCTTCGCTGTATATGCCGCTCTTTTTAATATGGAAAACAAAAATAAATGTATGGGAGCATACTCGCCTCAAACTTTTCTTATTCTACTTTTTATATCGATATTGATACTCCCCGAACGTTTTGGGGAGAATTATCGATATTGACGGTCCTTTGATGTGTATTGATCTGGTATGTTCCGTAAATAAGCACCATTACGGTACTAACCCGACCATCTCGTGAACGATTTGATATGAGATAGTCGAAAATTCTAGGTCTGTGGAATATGCATAGCTCTTTCAACTGCTGGGATCTCATGTTCCTGTTTAATAGTTTCTTGACAGTGAAAAAGTAATCTTCGCAGAACTAGATTGTTACACAACCACCAGCCTTTTCATGCTACATTGCACTTTAGTAATATTTTTATACCATAATATATCTACAAAATCACACGAATACGTGAGAGTAAAATAACAAAATACATATAAACAAACGTCATTCTGATGCGCAAATACGTTCCATCGATGATTTGAATACTTTTTACGATCGTTTGAATTTACATGTTTTGTGTGGTAATAATAATGATAGATAAGCTGTTTTTTATGAGTCGTGAGTGAGAGAAAAATTGTAATGTTATTGTGTTAAATATTTATGAAGAATTTCTAATTTTGCAGCGATAAGAAGGATTTTCAATGAGTTCATTGACACCAAATTAGTGCGTTATTTTTTTGTGAGAATGCAGTTTTGTAGTTTTTTTTTTACTAAGGAGCTCAAGATTCTGAAAGCCCATTTTAATTAAGCTAGATTGCCGAAAATTTGGAAAACAATATCTATTAGTTTATCACTGCACCAGCAAAAATAATTATTTTTTCAGACATTTTTAAAAAGGACAAAACATTTTATTTTTTTCGGAGCGTTTATAGTACTTTGGGCCACCTTTGATAACTTCTAAACGAAAAGGGGTATCAAAAAGAGCAAACAAGAACACATGGTCAATAAATAATTATATTCTAATAAACAATAAAAATTAAATTTAAATTAAAACATATAACTATTTTTTTCGACGCAGCGACTTCATGCTTCCCAAACGTATGCAGAGTTAAGTATAGTGTATATTGACAGAAAAAACACTGAATTCTGACGATATTCCAGTTGTATAGCAGATACAGGTATCAGAACTAACATTGGCTAGCTCCTGAGATATATTTCGTGGGAGGCTATTTTATAGTCTTGTTTGAGCGGAGAGTTAAAAAGAATATGGTTAATATCTTTGATGAAACTTTTTCAAATACGTTCTTTTTAATGTCAGTAAGGACAAGAACTACGGTAAATTGGTAAATTTTTACCCAAGGAATTTTTAAGCAAATGAGATCAGAACATCAGGCTTTCAATTTCCTGTTACTATATCCATTTTACTAACCTTAACTTATATAGTTGTTATAAATTTTAATTTTTTTTTAAAGCAAACCAGTTAAAGTAATTTAGAGGTATTAAATATAGATATATAATTTAAATAATAGAAAACTCACCCAAGATCAGGTTATTACCCCATAGATCGGCAAGTGAGCTACTAGCCATGAAAATAAGTATACCCGCTTAAAGTTGGCATGCCATTTGAAATGGCGCCCTGCCACAAATAGCAAATTAAGTACCTTGAGAAATATCATAACCTATGCCCTTACAACAAGAGAATCCTTCCCCGTACTACAGGCTTTATGCTACATATCTTTTCAACATGCCACTAATTGCAGACTTTGGGGTTTACTTTTTCTCAACATATTTTCTCCAATATTGCGAACTAAATGCCTTGACCGAATAAGATTGAAAATAGGCATGATAATACGGGTATTAAAAAGTGAATTTCGAATTGGGTATCTTGCTACTGCTGAAAAAGTGTAAGACAATGTTCAGCCTTGTAGTTTTTTACAACTAATTCTGACCATGTGAGTGAATGCTTTACTGCCCCAAACTATGTTAGAATTAGTTCCAAGGATTAATATATCTAAGTGTAATAAACTGGAGAAAAACTTGCCCAGCAGTGTGCTACATCAGCATGTTATGGTTCAGCGTTTTTCTGTGTTCTCACCTAAGCTCACATAACAGAAACCTCTACTAACTGAGAAATTTGATAGTTCAGGCTACACTAAATATATTGAATTTTAAGAGCAAGAACAAGTCAAATTGTTCAAAATTTTATCAAATAGAGTATGAGCCTAGGAGCAAATCTTCTTCAATGTGTGTTTATCTCTTAGAATCTTAATCGGTAATATTAAACATTCTAAGTATATCGGCCATATAAAACCAGAGTTTAAGCAACTTTAGAAAAGCATGCAGTGCCTTCCTCTCCCATTGGCGTTTCACGTATAGCAATTTTTTATTATCGGTTTATTATTGTGTCCCATTGACCCAATTATGTGTAGCATATGGGTCATATATGTAATCGAGGTTCAAGCAAGTATAACAATATGAGTAGTAGCCACTCTCAGAACTCTTACAGAATTTTGCTTGCGATCATTTCCAGACTATTTTGGAAAAAATTTCAGGATAGTTTCTTGAATATTCCATTACTGCTTTCGGGAGTTCTTTGTGTTTTGGTTGACATTAGTATCCGTTAAGGATAGTGTTGCGGAAATCTTCGTATCTATAAAAGGGTTTATTCAAGGATTATTCCGATACTACTTGCAGAAAATTTTGGAATCACTTCGTTAATGTCTTTGGAATTGTGCAATTTTTTTTCCGTTTTGGTACTATTTCCGGATGACCTGGTTTAATTTTAAATATAGTTCGGGTTTACTTTGGAATTGTTTTCAAAATCAGTTTACGAACATTTTGTTAACTACCCGGAAAATTTTAAGGCGTCAATTCGATAGTATTTCGGTGTTATATTCTGGACGTCTGCTGATATATTCGGGACAATTCACAGGCCGTTTCAGCATATTTTCTGAAACGTATCAGATCGATTTCGGAATAATTCCAGAATTGTTTTCAGGAAAAATTTCGGGATCAACTTAAAAGAATTACTAGAACAGTTGTTGTGCTGAACTGTTTCTGCGAAGTTTACGCTAACTTAAATGGCCATAAATTTTTATATAAAGTAAAAAAAAATATTTATTAGCACATTTCAACCCTTTGACATTGGCATGCGCATGTGCATACATATGTGTTTGTAAGTAGATCAGAATAAAAAATTTCTGAAATTTGGCATTTGTAGCCTGATTCAACTTACACCATATAACTCATTAGACCATCAATTCAGCAGCAACAAAAATCGATTAACTCAAACCAAATTTAATTTTACACAAAAAAATAATAATAATGAATGTGCATAATGAGCAAAAACTCATATACGAATGCCGACAAATATATAAACATACAAACAACCATATGCATGAATATTTAGCACTCCCCTAGTATGTAATATGCACAACCGGCAAAGTCTAATTTGATAACTCCTTTGAACAATCGAATAGTCAACCGATGTCCTTATAATATATAACATAAAACATGGACTCACAGTCATATATATATGCATTTGTATGTGTGCAAAGCCTTTGAGGGAATTAATTGCAAAATCATGCAAAAGCAAGTCGTTCGTCAAGGGTTGCAAAAATTTCGTTAATTAGTTTGAATGGCGGAGCCAATAAAAAATATAATTACACAAAAAAAAGAAAAAAGTAGCAAAATAAAGGAAACTAAGAGCATGTGTGTGTGCTTGCGTGGGTATTGCACTGACCTCACGGCATTACTCATTCCGTTTTTATGCTTACTTCAAAAATGTTTTGTGCACGCCTGCAATAAAGCTTCGTAGAGCGTTTGAAATCAATTGGGCTTTCATCTGCATGTAGTGTGAGTGGAATAACTGAGATTTGGCAGAGCTTGTATTTCAAGCAGTAAACATCTCATGTGTAAACCCTGTGCTAAAAGTTTCCCTAACCATATATCTTGTAAACACATACAACTGCAAACAAGTAAGGAAGGCTAAGTTGCTAAGTTCGGGTGTAACCGAACATTACATACTCAGCTGCGAAATTACAGCTTGGAAAACTTTTAAATTACATTCTTTTAAAAGTGGGCGCAAAATTTTACTAATTTTCTATTTCGCGTTATAAGGTCAACCCACCTACCAAGTTTCACCGCTTTATCCGTCTTTGGGCATGAATTATCGCTCTTTTTCGGTTATTCGAAATTTTCGATATCGAAAAAGTGGGCGTGGTTATAGTCCGATTTCCTTCATTTTAAATAGCGATCTGAGATGAGTGCCCAGGAACTTACATACCAAATTTCATTAACTCCAGTTATCGTGTTTACGGACACACGGACGGGCATGGCTAAATTAATTTCTTTTTTCGCCCAGATAATTTTGATATACAGAAGTCTATATCTATCTCGATTAGTTTATGCCGTTATGGGGTAACGTTATACGAACAAAATTAATATACTCTGTGAGCTCTGCTCAGCTGATTATAAAAATTTCCCTACCCAAGTACCTTGTACACACATACAACTACCAAAAATTTTTACGTTTCCATTTGAAGCTCTGCTGGCGTTGTGCACCTCTGTTCTATTGTCAATAAAATTTTTTTGTGCTTTTACCACTTTGTTTGTTAATAAATAATATTTTTGTTGTAATTTCGTTTTTTCATTTGCGCCTGCACTTGCTTAACTTTTTGTTGTTTTGCTATTGAAACTGCGCCTTTAATTTCAGTGCGTGCTCAATTGGGGAGTTTTTGCGCAAATTTTTTCTATGATGTTTTTTTATTATTGTTGTTGCTGCCTTCATTATTATTACTCAATATCCTTTGTTTCTATACATACTTAGTAGCTGCGCGTTATGATCCATGTTGTTGTTGTGTGCTAATTTAACAAAATTATATTTTGCGCGTTTGACGTCCGCCGTCATTAACCGTCCGCATCTACCAGCCTTTGA
Organism: Eurosta solidaginis; assembly: GCF_040869045.1. Classification (NCBI taxonomy): domain Eukaryota; kingdom Metazoa; phylum Arthropoda; class Insecta; order Diptera; family Tephritidae; genus Eurosta; species Eurosta solidaginis. Next base: position 17,493,295 of record NC_090321.1, read on the forward strand.
AGCGCAATGCAGCACCGCCTTGAAAGCCTTTGAGCATGTTGTACGTCCTGCTGACTATGTTGTTGCATGTAACCAGGAGAACGTGTTCCACTCTCTTCACTCCTCTTTTGACGTTCAGTTACTGCTACAATTTTTGCTATGTAATGAATCATAAAATATGAAAATACAAAAAGTACTTAGAAATTGGTGAAGTGGAGCTAAATTTGCTGGTATGGTTTGGTGTGCAATGGTGCTAGTGGAAAGAGTTAAGGAGCGTGTGCAGAGGCAAAAATATTTTGAATTTAAAATTTTAAATTAAATGTAAATACATGCTTAATGCGTATATGCGAACTCATTATGAGCATGCAAAACAAACGCGCACACACACTAATGCAAAGCACCATACTGAGCGGAAATTAAAGCGTCATCTGTGCGTTTGATAATGTAAGATAGGGAAGTGTGGGGATCAAGAGCTCAAGTTGTTAGGTAAGGGTTTACATATATACATATGTATGCATGTATATTACTTTAGCTTTTTGCAGGGTTGCAAATCAATCTTGTTTGCATTTGTTGTTGTTGTGAATTTTATTATTGTTTTTCTGCATTTATGTAATTTATATGTTTTGTTTGTTGTTGTCGTGTTAGCCGGTTTTATATTATGATCAATGCGTGCTCATGTGGAACACGCGATTTCCATTACAAACGCCCACACTTGACGCCGAAAAGTGTCTTTTACTCGGATATCCCTACACGATTTCGTCCTTTTGCATTGTATGCACTAATCTTGTGGGCATTGAGTGAATGAATTAATGTGACTACATATTAAGTTTGAAAAGTACAAAATATTATTATTGCAGTCCTAACATGTTTTATTGCACAATGAGGAGACCTGACATTCAAATTAGCTTTATACCGGACCTATTGTAGGGAAGGCGTAATTGACAGTTGTTCCTGCTAAGCTAAAAAATTAACTTAATGTATTCTAGGATATTTAATTCAAGCTTCTGTTCTATTTTGCCAAGTGCTACGTTTAAGTTTTTCCAAAAAATTGATCAGATGAAGTTTTTTATGGCAAAAATGTAGTCGAAGTGTTTGCGAAATCACCTTCGACCGGCTACCGCGCTAAGAAGAAACAGTATATGACACTGCTTTTCACTGGACTAGAACCAAAACTTTCGGTGCCGCAGATGAGCATGCTACTATCACACCACATCGATCACGGTGCTTTTTTTGCGTCTAGATAATAAGAAAGGCCGAAAAAAATATGAAATGAGCCAATATTTTTGCGAAAATCTTTGGTGAGCTTAATCTAAATATGGCGTTAAAATTTTTTTTCTAGATTTATTCCTGCTTTCGCTCAGAAGTTGAGCATTGACTTTAAATTTTTTTATTTTTTGCGCTTAGGAAATACCAGTTAGTTTTGTTTTTCTTTTAATCTCTTGTGGTAAAATAAATATTTTTACATTTCTAATTCAGGCACAGCGAAAAACAGATAGCTTTTGTGCTTTTTGAGTAGAAATCAGTACACATAGTTATTATTTTACTTTTAGATTTTCTCTCAGACAATATGAAAAGTTGTAGTTTTTTACTACTTCGCTCAGAAATTTTGGTTTTGTTTGGTATTCAATTTTTTTTTTTTGCTTAGAATATCACAATTATTTTTTTCCCGGAAATTTTTTATTTATTTCTTTTTTCGTTAAAAATGGTTTTATCATTATTATTTTTCTTTAAGAAAATAACAGATATATATTGATTTTTATTTATTCTCTTAACAATTAATAGTTATTTGTGGAGTTTATTTCTTTCGCTCGGGCACTAACTGTAGTTTTTAATGTTTTTATGCTGATGAATTTCATAGTTATTTTTTTAATTTTTATTTTTTCTTCTCAAAAATAACGCCTTTTTCCCACAAAAAATAAGAGTTATTTATTTTATATTTTTACAAAGAAGTTAATAGAAATTGTTTGACTTGTTTTTTATGGTTTTTATTATGAGAAAATATTACTTAAATTTAGTTTTGATTTGTCTTTAAAAAGATAATAGGAATTTTTGAGTTTTTAATTTTTTACTCAGAAAATTATTTTTTTTTTGTTTAAATAAAGTTAGATTGTTATCAAAATAAAAAAAAAAAAATAAAATGTTTTCTGATTTTTACTTTCTTCCGCGCAAAATGAATATATCTTTCACATTTCTTTTTATTTTCGATTAAAAACTAATTTTTATGCACGCTTTCTTGAAAAAACTAAACAATTTTTTTATATTTATATTGATTTAGGTTTTTTTTTCTAAGAAAATAAGAGTACAATTTTTGAATATTTTTCGTTCAGAAACTAACAGTTTTTTAATATACTACATTTTTTTATTTGTATATTTTTGCCAAAAAGCTGACAGGTTTTATTACAAAATTTTTAAATTCAATTTTTTGAGCTCAAAGCGGTTATTTTACGATTTAAAGCGCCTTTTGATTTCAAGGGCTTCCTTATTTTGATTTACAGCGTTTTCTTTTCTGTTTCTTGTTGCCTAAGTAAATGGTAAAGCCTTAATAGAGTTACTCCTACCCCAGAAAATTTTCAACATTTATAGTGCATTCAAAGAATATTTCAACTCACCGTATTCACTCATATTAACAGAGTATATATGGAACTTAAGAGCAAATTGAGAGTTTCACAGAGTTGCACTGCCACACCGCCATTTTATACAGGGAAAAAGTGTAACGTTTTGCTTTGCGAACAGGCAACAATTTTCACAAAAGAACGAAATACCCCGTAAAGGCGTTGCCTATTTTTTGGAATAGAACAACAACTCTTGCGCAGCGTACAAAAAGGGTAACACTTAAGCCAGAAAAGAAAACGCTATTAATTTAAATTTAAACATAAATTTTATTTTAATTGTATTTTTTTTCGTGTAAGTTTTTTTAAATATTTATTATATACTCAGAAAACTTTAATCAAATTCAATTTTCTTTTTTTTAAGAAGTAATTAAATATTAATTACATACTTAAATTTTTTTTTTTTTCAGAAAGAAACAGATTTTTTCAAATTCTTTTTCGGTCACGTGTACTATACATTACAAAAAATTACACTTGAAGACGCACGGATCGAGATTTTCAAAAGAGTCTTACTAAACAGAGAAATATTGCAATAAATCTTTAGAAGACTTCCTATCCATCGACAGGCTTGAAAAATAGAGGGAGAATAACTCTGTCATATGGCTATGCAATAAAATCAGAAAACTCCTACGATATTTGAAGTCATTCAATAGATTTTAAGGTACCTTGCCTGTAAGAAACCTGATAGTAAAACGTTGTTTTAAAGCAAATTACATGGCAATAGACGTTAAAAAGTTCTGCTCGGTAAAGCAAATTTTGAAGAAGCTGCCATTTATTTTAGCGCTATTACTCTTTTGCAACTTACTCCACTTTGTGTATTTTTTTTTAAATGATAAATCTTGAGAATTGTTGATTATAACTTGCCTTCTGTTATCGTTCGGATAGCAGAACTGTCGAATGAATAAACTCAAATATTTCGTATAAAAAAATGCTCTTCATCTACGGCACTAATATAGTAGTATAACTTCACAGTTTAATGTTTTCTCGTACTTCACTCATAGAGTCTTAAAATCAAACCGATACCCTACTCATTAAATTTCTCTGCTTATATACCCTCAGTTTGTTTATCGTTATTTTTCCTCCAGGGTGTGGAACTTGCGCAAACAGCCTTGCTGAATAGTTTCTTGTTTACGCCTCGTTTCTGTATCTCATATTTGCTGTGGCTATATATGTATATACATGTGTGTGTGTGGTTTTTGTAATATCGGCCGCGCTCTTTGTTGCTGTGTACATGCCTATGTAATATCATCTGTCTTTACACTGCTGTAGTTATTGTGCAGCATTTATTTACCAGCGGCATAGTGATGTGTCAATATTGCTACTAACATTCGCCACAATATTGTAACGAATTTACTGCAAATCCTCTTATTTGCAACCTTCTGCTAAGTTCGAATACCTAAAATGTTGAATAAATAACTCCAATATTTAATAATGTAAATTTGCCTTTATTAAAGTTCTTTACAAAAACATTACAACTGATTTTCCAAAATAATACTGCTATTGCTCGACGGATAGCGTGCTTAATCGAAACTGATTCTCGCGTCTCTACTGGTGTCGCCTTTTATACTGTTTGGTTTACTCGTTGAGATTTCTAGGCGGTTCTGTTCTAGAATCTACTAGTTGGTTATCTGCTGTAAGTTTCTCAGCTATAACTACAGATGCACAATTTTTATAGCTTCTCTCACAGCTCATGCGCATGTGTTTGTGAGCGACACTTCCACAATTATATTGCATATCTCAGATAAGATATCTGCGTGTGTTTGTGCGTTGCTTCTCCGCTGCGTGTACATACATATGTGTAGACCTAATGATTGAATTATTTATGTAGATACATAATGATTGATTTATGGATGTGCATACAAGTCACTCTTAGCATCGGCTTAGAGATGACAGTACCCCTTAGTGTTGCTAATATTCGTAATATTTCGTTTGTTATTTTTTCTAATACTTCGCTTTTACCAAAAACTGTTAAGAGTACTTTTGTGAAAATAGACAACAGAAATTAAATTTGGTGATGAGACAACCAGCTTAACTCTTTACATAATAAGAGAAAATTTCAGCGAAAGAACGCATAAATCAAAGAGCATTATTCAGCATCGTTTGCTCTGTCTATTTTTTGGAAGTTTTGTGATCAGTATTTTGAAACAATCTTTTTAAAAATGCCAAATTTTCTGGACTAATTTACACCTCTGGCTACAACTTAAATTAAATTTGTGTATCCAATATTTAAAAAAAAAATGTTGAAAACATATCTTAAATATACCTTAAACATTACACAATTATTAGTAGAAAAAACTTCTCTAAGCGTTTCCTTATTGCACGTTCGACCTCCGTTTTGAAAAGTGTCTAATATAAATTTTTTTTGTTGCGATACTAATTAGTATTTTGTTGTATAAATAAAGCAATTTCTCATGCATGCCCACTCTTTTGTAAATGTATACAGATGTATATGTATTGGTAATAAATTAGCTATTCATGTATTTTAATTGCTTAGTTGCACTGTGATTATTTATGTCAAAACACACGTCCATACATTAACAATCTCTATGATTATAATAACTACGACCATTTGTGCTGACATATTTTTATTAAAAAAAAAAATGTTTTTAAAAATAAGTAACTAAAAAGTTGCTCCACTTCCTGTGTATGGCTTTTTAGCGAAAATTTATACGGTAGTGGTAGTATTAAAGTATTAGGTATGTAAAATATGTCCACACATAAATAATTATGTATATATGTATGTGTAATGCACATATCTATTCACAAAACTGAATCCGAGCAAGTTATCAATCGATCGTTGAAGTTGTTTAATAATAACTTATCATAATGCAAAAACAAAATCATGATAACCAATAATAGCTCTATAAATTAGCGCTGATCACTTTACAGTATACATACATAAATACATATATCGACATATATGTATGCCGCATGCTATAGTCCACTTGCCGTCAATGAGTATGTTTGTAATGGCAATATTGCTGCCTTCGATCGACACACTGCAACATGTTGCTGATCAACATTTGTTTTACTTCAGCATAAAATATTGCTTTTTATGTATTCGCCTCGGCTAGATGTTCCGACTTCCACATCCACAATTACATACATCAATAGCCATGTTTTCTTAATAGAACCGGTATAATTATTGTTTGCTCACAAACTGTGGTTTCCTTACACTTTTCAGGGGCCGTTTTACACAAAATCGTACATCATTAGAATATGAAATTATGTGGTTTGTACTGGCAATTTTGTTAAAATTAGTTGCGAAAACTTTCTAATTGTAAAAAATTAATCATTTTATGAAAAAAAAAAAAAAATGTAAAAAATGAATAACTAAACTACTACGGTCATGCAAAGCTTCGTCAAGAAGTAGGAACAGTAAACACAAAAATGAAAAGTCCAGAATTTCAACATAGACCTCTAGCGACCTTCGATTTGTCTTTTTAGCAGTCATTGTGAAGTTGGAAAATTCTCACTGTCCTTGAGGTATTTCACCTGGGTAGGCTTTATATATCCGGAGTCCACTCCTTACTAAAGTAAAGACCTTGACGGGAACGGAGTTGGGTACCAAACTGTTCGTACTTTACATTTTTATTCCGTGCTGTATCGGCAAGAAGTATGATTGTGTGATCCGTAAGTCAACTACTATTCGTTTAAATAAATAAATAAATACTTGGCGCTATAACGTCCCAAGAGAGTTGAGGTCGGGCCTCTCTTCCAATTTGAGTCGCGATATTTTTTTATTTTTACAAGAAATTGGCGGGATGGAATGTACATGGTTTATGCCGACTCCGAACGGCATCGTTAGGCAGATGAATTTTCACTGAGAAGCTATTAATAGCAGAAATATGCTCGGAGTGTTTGCCAAATCACTGCAGAGGGGCGACCTCTTTCTAATTGAAAAACGCTTTTTCCAAATTTTCGATGTTGCTTTGCCCGGCGCTTGTACCCAGGACTTTCGGTGTAGTAGGCGGAGCTTGCTACCACCACAATGCGGTGGATACCCTTCGTTTACTTCAAAATATAAATTAGCCCATCCATTTCTTAAATATTTAAGAATTTCCTGCGAACGAGCGCAAATTTAATGCTTTAGCTGCAAGATGTGTGATTGTGTGAGTCGCGAATCAACTGCCCTTTATTTATTGGGCTAATAAATTAATTTGTCGTGTGTATTATTGGCTACACAATACATTGAGCGCCTTACACCTATCCAAGTGGGCAAAGTCTAGAGACCTACATAAAAAAGGTATGTTCCGGTTTTGCAGCATGTTTAGCTTGTCCTTCGGCATAACGACAAGTGGTATCCAAATTTTCGCCTTCAAACTCAGTGATGTTCAGTAATTCTCTCTCTCTCTCCGCAACCGCGTTATATGTTGGTGCAGATCATCAGTTTAACCCCAATGTACTATCCAGCTGTTTCGAAGGCTTGTAGTGCCTTATTTGGCTCATTAAGTATCACTCTGATCATAATATTAATCATCCCCCTTCTACGTAGCTCTGCATAACGGTAGACATCTGCCCATTAGTTCGCTGCAATCTATTAGAACCACAGTTAGGAACAGCTTAGTAACTCCGCTTCAAGAAAACCGGAGTGTCAGCGTTAGATCCCTTTAGTATCACCGAGTAAGCTCGAGTATGATCGTTATCTTCCCTAAGCTTATTAATCTTTTCGTCTTGCCGCTATTGCCCTACTTTTTCTGCATTGACGCTTTTGAAGTACATGGCTCTTTTCAAAACTTCCATTTTCCTCCAGGCTCTGCTTTGCAGTGTAGTTCCTGTCGTTCCGACTAGCTTGCCTCTTGATAATGAGACTAAGGTGTTTGCCAAGCAGGCTTGTTGGGTGCAGCCGTTTGCTGCCTTTTGCCTCTTTGGGCTTCTTCCTCCTCGTAGCAAAGTCTTTGCCATTGAACTGTTCTCGACATTCTTCCACTGCCTCACGGGCCCAACCGCTAGGATATTCTTAATGATGCCCGGTATTGTGATAAGGTTCTCTAAACTTCCTTTGTCGTTCTCATTCCGAGTTAGTTTTACCGAGCGCCCTGTCTGTACACTATCATCGATATCAGCGTCCGAATAATCGCTGATAGGGATATCCTCTTCCCCGGCTTGCAACGGTTCTCATCGTTCCTTAGTTCTGAAGTTTTTGAGTTCATTTTTGTCATACGGCCACCTGCTTGACAAGGCGGGCTCAGCGGTCTTAAGATAGATATGGGGTTAAAAACACCGTCCGCCGAGACGGCCCGGTATCGGTAAGGCTCAGTTCAAATACATACGAAATAATCGCCCAGGCTGTAGTTCGTCCTGCCGACATACCGACGGACTCCTATCAAATTAAACGACGCAGATGCAGAACCCCAAACCGCACATCCTCATAGTAGGACGCCATGGAGCTCGGCTGAGCCCTCAACGAGAAGGTGCCTCCTACAGTGAAACTTATTTTATTCCAAAAGAAAATACTGTCCCTTATTTTTCTAAGCCGAGTTTAAAATAAAGTAAGATTAATAAATAATCTGATAACCCGGTCCACGTGAATACCACAACTGATAAATGTTTTGCTTGCTTAATTTGTAAATGTATGTGAGTCCATAAAGCAAAGCTTTACAACAAACCAGAAAAACATTCGCACATCTGGATAACTGGTACAACAAAGCCATCACTACAACTACAAATGAACAAAATTATGCTCATGTCAATTTTAAAAAAAATTATTGGACTAAGAAGCGACGTTCTCAGGGCACACTGATGCATAGAACGATTTCAAGCCGAATAATGCTACGAATATTTATACAAACCAATGCAAGAACAACAAGGATATCCAGTATGACATCAACAATGAAATGAGGCAAGAAATGCGAGTGTAAATGCGGCGAACACAAGAGGAAGGGTGATAATGTCGACAACTGCAATGGTTCACTCAGCTAAAGCAAAATCAAGGATATGTATGAAGAAAGGAAGTTCGAAATCAAGTCGACTGAATGACCGGCTGCAGATGCACGTGCTCAGCCGTTAGTAATTGGGGGTGAGAAAGGAGTGAAGTGAGTGTTCTGCAGGTGCAGTAGGCGCTTGCAGCGCAGCACGCTTCGACGCAAACGTCACGCTCTCGGTCAAGACACTAGCAGACTGCAAGGAATGCACACAGAACGAATGAAGGCATAGAAGAAAGGGCAAGCAAGCACTTCTATTAACCGTTGACGGTTGTAGTACAGCAGTAAGGATAATGTGGATTATGAGCAGACAAAGCATGTACAGTAATGGCCAAGACGATGAAGTAGAAGACGAATATAAAAGAGCTGGACAAAAGTGGGTGGATGGTCAGCGAACGGAAGGTAATGTAGGGAGGCAGGTCAGTTTCGGACAAAACGAACCGAATTAACAAAATGTAGAGACGGTGAGAAACATACAAGTATGGAAGTTTGTATGTAATTGTATGTATGTAAAGAGTGTGGGATTAAAAGCATACATAAATACATACAAACACATATAAGTACGTTTACACTAGCCAGCTGGTGCTTGAGTTTGTGTTGCAAATTTAGAGGTGTTTTCAAATGTGGGTGTTGCATATATTTTTATATATAAATGAACCACTGGTGAATGTAAGCAAATTGTTTTTGTTGCATTTGGTCATTAATTTAAATGCACTCATACTTAATGTTTTTCAGTAAGTTGGGAATGAGTTGGATTACATTCGAACATTAGCAACATAAGGTTGAACAGGGTTGCAGTCTCATTGTGGTCAACCCCAATATCTTGTCGTCACCTATTTGTAGTAAAAATACTTATATGTATGTACATACATATGTATATGGGCTTGAAGCAGCAACTAACAAAGTTTTGTCCAATAGAAGAAAACTAATTTAAAAAATTAAGGATTAGTAAATTGTTGAAAGTGCGGATGTGAAGTCGGGGTGCATTATTTAGTGAGTGTGTGGTAGAAATTTAAGACATTTAATGATTGCAGAAAAATCGATTTTTGAACACAAATATGCAATTAACGTTTAGATGAAAGTTTCAAGACCTAGAAAGGTATAAAGAGCGCGGTGCACTCAGATTTCTAAAAGTAGAGTGTTTGCTGAGACGTCGTTATTTAAGTCTAAATAAAATATGGCAAAATAAAAAGAAGTAAAATAAATTAAAATAAAATAAAATAAAATAAAATGAAATAAAATGAAGTAAAATAAAATAAGATAAAATGAAATAAAATAAAATAAAATGAAATAAATAAAAGTAAAATAAAATAAAACAAAATAAAATAAAATAAAATAAAATAAAATAAAATAAAACAAAATAAACTAAAATAAAATAAAATAAAATAAAATCTAATAAAAAATAAATTTATATAAAATAAAACAAAATAAAATAAAATAAGATAAAATAAAATGCAATAAAATAAAATAAAGTAAAAATAAATAAATAAATAAAAATAAAATAAAATAAATTAAAACAGAATAAAATAAAATAAAATAATAAAATAAAATATAATAAAATAAATTGAAATAAAATAAATCAAAACAAAATTAAATAAATTAATTAAAATAAAATGAAACACAATAAAAAAAAATATAACATAAAAATATATAAAAAAATAGAAGAAAATAAAGTAAAATAAAATAAAATAAACACATGCAGCTTCACGAGTATTTGGTACTCGCTCCATTTGATATATCTAAAATAGCGCATTAAGTTTGTCACGAATTTCAAAATTGTATGTCCTTGGAGAGGAAGAAAAAGGCACACAATTAATTATACTGAAATAATGAGAATGACGATCTAAGTTGATATTGCTATGTCCGTCTTTCTATTTGAACGCAAACTAAAAACAAAAAATGAAAGGCGCGACAACCTCCGAGAGAGATTTAGGACCGAGCTTCTCTTCCAATTTGCGTCGTGCTCTTTATTATTTTTTATTCCGACTCCGAACGGCATCTGCAAAGCAGATGAGTTTTCACTGAGAGTCTTTCCTGGCAAAAATACACTCGGAGTGCTTGCCAAACATTGCCGAGTGGTGACCCCGCTTAGACAAATTTTCTTCTAATTGAAAACTTTTTTTTTCTAAAAATTTGTTGTTGCTTTGCCCGGGACGTGAGCCCAGGATTGTCGATGTGGCAGGCGGAGCACGCTACCATCACACTACGGCGGCATGTATCGTGCTTGAATGCAAACTATTCCCTCAATTTTTGAAATATCTGAATGAAACTTGGTGAGCGCGTATATTTGTTCGATTAGACATTTTTCGGAACGGGCTGGATCCGACCACTTTAGCATATATCCACTACTACAACTGATTTTTTCAAAAAAAAAAAACCAAAAAAAAAGGATTTTGATTTCCAATTTATCAGGCAGAAGATGCAACTTTCACCAAATGCTTTGGTATATTGTATATATGTCATATAATGTTGTCTGTAAAAATTGTAGAGACCGGTCATATATATAGCATACAACCGAATTGTCAGACAACGAGCTCTACGTAATTTCTGCCACATATTATTCAAATATGAGACTCATCGTCATAGCTATCTCAGGAAGACTTTGTATGAGGACTACCGATCTATTATTTATTTGATATACATACATGGACAATTCCTATTATGTATGTATATCTGTTCGGATATTACGAATGGGATAAGATTATAGCTTACTCCCACTCATGAAAGGTATGAGTCCTCGACATTGCCGAAGACAGTCCAGTCCTTACTTGATTGTTTTTTTGGCTTTTGCTTCCTCAAAATATTCGGAATTAAAAAACATACTAAGAATTGGAAATTAATTATGTAATTAATAATCTTGCCACCTTTAGCTTCCCAACCTTTACAAATATCCACACAAAAAGCCTTTTCGCTAAGATTTCGTTTTAACATTTTTCCATTCCATATTCGATTTAGATTTTCCCTTATCTCTTAGACTATTGCCAACAGCAAAATATTCACATTGGCGCTTCTAAAATCATTGATATGTGACCATTTACAACCATACATACACACTTTTGTATATATATATTTATGAAGGCTTCAAAATAAGATTTAACCAAAAAACACTGAGGTTTCTCTCACAGTTAAAAAAATATTTTCAATAAATAAAGTCTTCACCTGAGAGAAATCTTAATTTTTAGGATATAGGATATGAGATTTAGGATATAGGATATGAGATTTAGGATATATGATATCAAATATAATATACGAGCCGGACCCATGCGCATCTTGCGCAACAAATAAGTCTTATATCAAATATCAACAGAAATCAGCTGTTCTGTCAATCAAACATCTATAAACTTACATGCCCTTGCGCTGCCATCTGGCGAATGTTGGCAACTGCCGGTAATGCAGTGTTAGTTCTAATCAAATGTTCACAATAGTGGCATAGTACAAAACAGATTTCTTTGTGTGCTCGCAACCGTTTATTTTTAACAAATTATTTTAATAAAATATAGCTAAACAAAAGCACTATGACTAATAATGCCCAAAGCTGCTAATAGTACGAATCCCCATCTTTACAACCAAAACTTTATTTATAGATTTGCATTCCAAATAAGAGCGAAAAAGGGACCTGTACATAAAAACAGCAATTAGAAATAATACATAAGATAAGGTGTAAGATATAAAGATATACGATATAAGATATACAATATAAAATATAAGACCGAATATGCTGATAGTTGATGTCTTCCAATTTGCATCGTGCCACATTTTAAATTTTCCCAGAAATTGGCGGGACGATACCTAAATGTTTTATGCCGTTTCAGAACGGGAACAGCAAGTGGATTAATTCTTTACTGAGAATCTGCTTCATTGCAAAAGTACATCTGGAGTGTTTGCCAAAGCACTGCCAAGGGGTGACCCCGCTGAAAAACTTTCTAATTGAGAAACCTTGTTTATAAAGTGTTTTAGTACTGCCTTTTTCGCCAATTGAACCCAAGAGTTTCGGTGATAGGTGAGTATGCAGGTAGGCAGCAGTGCACCAAACTGAGCTGAGGAAACTCCGGACACTCTAATGTAGATACATGTAAAAGGCTACTTCTCCTTATACATACTTGCCGCCCCTTGTGTGGCTGGATGTGTGCTCTTTGCACTTCATCTTGAGTTACGAAACGTTTCTCCCTCGCCACCAGAGGATAATTAATGAAATTAATGCTTTAGTGTGAGTTTAAGTGCACAAAATATTCGATAATGTTTGCATAAAATGTAAATTCTAAAATATATGAGCATTAAGTAAGACAGTGTCAGGATTGCAAATGTGCCAAAGAGGTAGGTGAGAAGGAGGATGAAATGGCATATTACACATAGTGGGTATGGTAATTATTCGAGGCGATTTTAAAGCAAACAAATGCACACTTGCACTGTACTTTCTTACAACCTTATTATATGCATACATATACAAAATGTACACGGAGAATATAAAAGTTTGTATACAAAGGTGGCAAAACTTTACAATGCACATATACATATGCAAGCACACATATTTGTATTCCGAATCTATCGGCTAAAGCTGAAAATGGCAACGGACACCTTTGGGTGAAGAGTGAGCCAGCGGAAACGTAATGAGACTATGGCATGCATAAATGCATTACTGTCGCACATATGTATGTGTGTAAGCGTTAGCATGCTTTTAGGGGCAAATAATGTAGGAATCAGGTTTAATTTTGGGTGTGTTTGCATGAATAAGGACCACGACGTTCCCATAAGCGTTTGTGTTTAGTGATAACCTGTATATAAGTGTATGAATGTAGATTTGTAATAGTGAATAATGCATTCATAAGTAGTGATAGAAATTCTAAGATTTGTTGCATACTTTTAGGTGTGCAGCAGGCATGTTATACTAATGAAGTCAAGAAAAGGGAAATAGAAATGAAAATGATACAAATTATACTAACGAAAGCATTAGAGCTGTTTTGGCGCTGTTTTAGTTTATAAGATACTATGACTAATCGACTTTTACTTATGACGGTTATAATTTCTGTGTGCATGATCGAACGCATTTCGTTTATTGCAATAATTTTATGAAGCGCTTGCCTATTTGAAGGCGCATTTAAAATGTAAATTTGTTAATACACGTTTAAACGCCTTATCACTTTTCTTTGTTTTCTATTTTCATATACACATACAATAGTTCTCTTCACAATGCTTTACTGACATGGCTGAAGGTTGCGACGAAACGGAGAGTCATTCAAATAACCGTAACGCCGATAACGCGCCTAGAATGCTTGGCACTGTTATGCCATGCGAAACCGCCATTACAGCCGCCTCATTGGGTACTACTTCGAATACCGGTGCTGGTATTGTTATAAAGCGTGAACCCACAACTAGCACTAGCCCTTTCTTGGATAACAGTGTGCATCATTTGAGTAGCACCAGCATTTCGGCTACAGTTAGTCTCACTGCCACGCGCACACCAAGTCCCTGTGGTACACCAACACCGCCACCAGTAACATCAACAACACAAATATTGGCTATCTCACCGAGCGGTTGCCGAACGCTAACACCTGCACTACAACAACAACGTATACCTACACCTATAGCGCGCGCACGCATTGGTAGTGGTACAGCCACAACAGCCTTATCATCTTCATCATCATCCTCATCTTCTTCATCTTCCAATTCATCGATGACTTCATCAACATCTTCCTCATCTTCGACCGCTTCGTCATCGACGACGGCAGCAGTTGCACCCAATTCGAATGCCAATAAATCACCTTGTAGTATAGCGGGTTCACCATACTCCACCTCAGCAATGGCATCATCAGTGCGTGGTGGCATATCACCAACATCGCCAGCGCTTTCCTCAGCAGCATCCGGCGTTGCGCCTGGTACACCTAGCGGTTTGGAGGCAAGCAATGGTAGTTGCGGCTCTGCGCTTGTGAATGGTGTTTGTGTGGCAGGTAATGGACAAATGACAACAGCAGTAACAGCAACGTCAATTGCAAGCATGAATACGACCGCAATATCACCGGCCACAATAACGCAAAACGAGTGTACAGCATCATCAATGGCTGAGACGGCGTCATTGTTGCCGCATGGGACACTTAACATCAAAACTGAATCGGTAAGTAGAAATTTGAGACTGTATTTATGTTGCATTATGTTTGTCTAGTGTAATAAAAATTTTGAGTTAGCCGAACTACAAGAATACCTCGGCCATAAAAAATACATTGGACAATCGAAAGTATAAAAAAATGTTAAGCAGTATGTTGAATCTGTTGCACGCATACCGCAATAAAATTTGCCCATCACTGTTACCAAGTGATAAACAAAAGTTGCTTGCCTTTTAAAGGTAAAATATGTTACGTTCCCGAATTGAATAACTTTGTATAATAAATCGTGCTGAAGAAACCAGCCAACGCGACAATTGGTGACAAAGAAATGAGAACAAAGACTTGGCTACCTAATTCCGCGAATGCCGCGCTCTTTTTACTTATTATAATTTCTTTTGTTCTGTTCGAGGGGATTATGTCTGTCTCAATACCTTTGTGCGTTTTAAGTAATTATTAAAACAAAAAAAAAAAAACAAAAAAAACAAAATTATAAAATGTCACCAAATTCTTTGCATGGCTATTTCTTTACTTTTATCTCAAACCGCTTATGTGATTTAACTGGAATTAACATCTTAAGCGCAGCCGCCAAGTCGTTTTTTGTGCCAAGTGATCTGTCCACATTTCATTTGCCATAAGGAGCGCGCCCCAACAAAATGCGACAGCTTGTGCCACAATAAAGCCAGCTGCACTATCTGCTAGTGACCGCAGCTTTATTGTTTATTTAATTTTGCTTATGTTTTTCTGTTATCCTCCTCCCTCGACTGTCTTAAGTATGGTCTGATTTTGTGAGTCGTATGCCGCAAAATGTGCAAAAACAGTAAGCAAATAAGTTGCGAAGAAGAAGACAAGAGTTATTTAAACGACAAAAAAGTTAAAGAAATAGCTACATAACCATAGATTTAGTTCTTAAGTAACGTTAAAATATAAGAAGACAAAACAAAAATTTAAAAAACCTTATCGATAATTAGAAAGAAACGACTTAGAACGAGTTTTAGTGGCCAATTTACTGAAGCGCGCTCTTCACCGTTGGACATGGCACACTTTTCAGTGAAATCTTGTTAATTGTGTGCTGTTGATTTTGTTAGCAAAAAAAAAAAACCACTTTACTGGCAAACAATTTTGTGAAACGGTTTTACTTTTGTAGTTGGTAGCTACATTTAGTATGATAAAAATGTGAAGAAAATTTTTTGACAAAGTCCTTATCAGAATTCGCGGAATAAATGACATTTATACGGTAAACGGATATATCTCGAGAAATATTTCAGTGGAAATCAAATAAAGAACTTAGAAAAAGAAAATATTCCAGAAATATTCTCGATATGGTCTTTAAAACAATCTCGTAGTAGCGCCATAGCAAATCTGAAATTATCTCGATTGATTCCCGAAATTATTCGAAAAATACTAACAAAATGCAAAAATAAGCCGGTAATGGTCCCAAAATAATTTCAGCTTGATCTAGTAGCGGTAACCCTATTATTCCGAAATTATTCTGAGCAATACAGAAATTATTCGAAAACAACTACCAAAATGTTGGAAAAATACTCCAAAAATTATTCGAAAATAACCCCGAAATATTCTCGAAGTAAGATGTTGTAATAGTTTCAAATTGATCAAGTAACAGTAACCAAGCTAATACATAGTCCCGAATTTATCCGAAGTTATCTTAAAAACAACACGGAAACTACTAAAAACATTCTCAACACGATACGAAATAAACATACAAATTAATCTTGTACCGGCCACTATATTATTTCATAATTTTACTGAAACAGTCGCGAAATGATACCGAAAGTATATCCCGAAAGCAATTTCGAAACCGTCACGAAAAAGCTGCGCGTTTATCTAGGAAAGGTTTCCAAATTATACCGAAACTATTCTGAAATAGTCCCAAAAACCACATTGAAATGATCCAGAAAATATTCCTAAAATGATTCGACACGAAGTCGAAATATTCTGGAATAGTTCCAAATTAATTTGGTAGTGCTCTCCAACTGTCTGCAAATTATTCCGAAGTTAACCTAAATTAGTCCTGAGATCATTCCAAAAATAATCCTGAAATGATGCCGAAAACAATTTCTAAACAATTTGAAATAGTTCTGAAAATTTTACAAAGTGTTTAGAAAACAAGTCTAAAATAATACCGAATTTCCCAAAAACCATCACGTAAACAGTCCTGAAATCTCTTCAAAATTATTCGAAACTAAGCACGAAATATTTCCGAAATAATATCGAAATAGCTTCAAATTATACGCGTAACAATCTCCAAATTATATCAAATTTATCCTCAAATATTCCTTAATCTATCCCACAATTGTTGTGTAATAGTTCCGAGTTCATCTCCAAATCAACATTGAAATAATACGGAGATAGTTGCCAAATGAACATAAGACGGTTATCAAACGATGCCGACATATTTAGTTCCGATATTATTCAAACAGGCAAAATCTTAAGTAAGTTGTTAGATAAGGACCAATAGATAGTCCCACTTCACTCCTGAAATGTTTTCGAAATTGTCGAATGAGCCAGAAAAGATCTCGAAAAGAATACCTTAACGTAACAAACTATCCCGAAAACAATCTCACTGCTTAAATTTCTAAAATTACTTAGTCCTCGATCTATTACCCAGGAAACCAAAAATCCCAAATAATAGATATAAAAATGGTCCCCAAATTTATCTTTAAATAGTACTGAAGTGTATTCTAAATCTTAAAAAAAAAAAAAAAAAAAACGATTCCGAAATAGTTCCGAAATTATTTCATTTATTTTTATTATGTTATCTCTTTTTATTTTATTTTATTTACTTTTATTTTATTTTGTTTTATTTTATTACCATTTTATTCTGTTTTATTTTATAATATTTTATTTTATTTTGTTTTATTTTATTTTATTTTATTTTAAAGTATTTTATTTAAATGTATTTTCTTTTTTTGTTTGTTTTATTTTAATGTATTTTATTTTATTTTATTTTATTTCATTTTATTTTATTTCATTTTATTTTATTTTATTTTATTTCATTTCATTTTATTTTATTTTAATGTATTTTATGTTATTTTATTTTTATTTTATTTTAATGTATTTTATTTTATTTTATTTTTTTTTTTTCATTTTATTTTATTTTAATGCATTTTATTTTTATTTTATTTTAATGTATTTTATTTTATTTTATTTTATTTTATTTTATTTCATTTTATTTTATTTTAATGTATTTTATCTTATTTCATTTTTATTTTATTTTAATGTATTTATTTAATTTATTTTAATTTCATTTTAATGTATTTTATGTTATTTTATTTTTATTTTATTTTATTGTATTTTATTTTATTTTATTTTATTTTAATTTACTCTATTTTATTTTAGTTTAATCATTTTTTTTTTTTTTTTTATTTTATTCTATGTATTTTATTTGTATTTTTTAATTTTATTTAACTAAATTTTTATTTTATTTTATTTTGTTTTACTTAATTTTTTCTAATTTAATTTCATTTTACTTAAATTTTTTTGTTGATATCGTAGAGCTCGTGATTTCAAAATGTTTCGTGTCATAGTAAATCTGTTTGTTGCTAATTAAAAGCTGAATCTTTTGCAATTAGTTTGCCATTGCTTTTTGTTTATTTAATATTCTTTAAACATATTTTGTTCGAATATAAATTGGCGTTGATTTAAGATCGTATGTCACTGTCACATTCCCAACATGGTTCACTCATTATTCCCATTCGTTCACAGCTCGCTGGCACCTTTTCGTCTAAATAACTCTTTTTCTGCGGTGTTGTTGTATTATGCTCATTTTTTATTTATTTATTTATTTTTTGTTTTTGTTTTTGCCACCGTTATTGCAACGTTGATTCACTATTTTATGCGAAAGTTATGCGAGCATTTGCCGCATACCCGCCGCCACCCACTTCGTTAGACTAAAAACGGCACATTATTATTTTGCCTGCAGCACTACAACAAAAACAAAAAGAAAATACATCTTACATACTGATATGGAACATACATACGTACATTTACATTTGGCCATACAAAGCCCATTTGGCCATTTGCTTTCGAGGACATGCGAATTTTTATTTATTACTGACAGTTTTAGTTATTTGGTTGCTTTTGGCTTCGATTTTTGCCACCGTTGTTTATTGCTTTTGTAGGTTTGTTTTGTGCAACTGTTTTTTTGTTTTTTTGGGTTGTTTGTTGGTGTTGCACTCATTTGTTTGTTCGCTTCATTGGTTGTTGTGTAGCAATTGTTATTGGCACTTTTTGTTAACATTTTTTTAATTGTTACTGTGCTGAGTATTTGCAGTCTGCGCTTGCAAAATTGGAACATTGCAGGTTTTTTCTTCTTCTGTTCTCATAATTTTTTTGTTTATTGCCACAGTCGCACGAGTTTTGGCTGCTAATTTGGCGCTTTGTCTCTTTGTGCCTCATTGACGTCGCACATGGTTGGCAAAATGTCGACGAAGATGTGGATGAAGTTGCAGTTGCTTTTGAAGACAATAATATTTGGTCTGCAGGAATAATGAATTGCATTACAAACAAAAAATGTAACTGGAACAGCCAGCTTGTTACTTTTTCTTCAAATTTTTTTTTGCATATGTATAAATTTATTTGTCATAAGTATAACACTGAATTAAATGCATTTGGTTTTTTTTTTTTTTTTTTTTGGTCGTTCAAAAATGTTTTGTAACGCGAACAATGTCCCTCAATTGATTTGTCGCTGTACTCATTAATTTGACACGCTGCATTCAAAAATTGACGCCGCCAACTATGCGCATATTCGCTGAACGTTTCGTCCAATCGGTGACGTCGAATTTATATTTATATAATTTATTTAATTAATCACTTGTAGTGAAAAATTTCATTTAATAATCTCGTATTAATATTAAGTATTTAAATACCAGTATGACATTGCATGGACATTTATCTAAGCCTTTTCGTAAAAACACATTCGTTCTAGCTTATATGACGTGTTATATTGTAATGCCTTATTTGTTGTTGGCCTTCACTTAATTATTTAATTAATCATACAATTACCTATAATTTTGTGGTATGAAGTCATTTAAGTTGATGAATATAAGTTGGTTGCTTATGTTCGCAGTGCTCGTTTTCTCATGCCTATTAGAGCGTTTATATAACCACAATGCTTTTTCTTAGAAACAAAAGTGGGTAAAACAATTCATTAATATTTAACTAGCTGAAATCGATACAAAGGGTTGTTTATTTGTGTTATAAAATAAATAAATATAAGGCGCGATAACCTCCGAAGAGATTTTAGGCCGAGCTTCTCTTCCAATTATTTGCGTCGAGCTGCTTTTAATTTTTCTTACAAATCGGCGGGACGGGACCTTCTTGTTTTATGCCGACTCCGAACGGCATCTGGAAGGCAGATCAGTTTTCGCTGAAAAGCTTTTCATGACAGAAGTACGCTCGGAGTGCTTGCCAAATGCTGCTGAGAGGCAACTCCGCTTAGAAAAATTTTCTTCTAATTGAATAAAACTTGTTTCTAAAATTTGTATGTTGCTTTACCTGAGGACTGGACCAGGAGTAAAGGTCTATCGATAAATTCAGCCAAAACTGAACTGGTTTTTTGTTCACTAGGAAATATAAGATTCCTGTGTTGCAGCTGCCGGTGCTAGCGTGTACGATCCAGACGGCTAGGGACTCTGCCAAATACCAAGGAGTAATTTAGGATAGGAAACTATCCTGGAGGGAAAACGCTCAGCAGCGTGTGAGGAAAGCAACGGTGGCACTGTACAGCTGTAGAGGAGCTGTTGCACGAAGATGGGGACTGTCGTCGGATATTACCCTGTGGCTCTACACTGCTGTGGTTAGACCAATCCTTCTATACGGGGCTTTGGTTTGGTGGACGAGCTTAGATACAAAATGGAACCTACGAGTATTTCAGAAGGTACAAAGAAGTGCTCTAGTCTGCGTGGCGGGCGCTCAACGCACCACCCCTGCGGAGGCGCTGGATACTCTTTTTAATGTGTTGCCAATAGATTTAATGGCCAAGTAATGTGCGGCCTTTTCTGTTCTATGGCTGCGAGAGTTATCCGGCTGGCGAGATGATGTGGTTGGCCATGCAGCCATCCGTAGAATATGGATTCGCCTTCGTCGGACTATTGCGCTCCGACTGCATTTTTCGATATGAAGTACGAGGTTGTTATGCCGGATAGGGATTATTGGTCGAAGGAGCTGCTTGACCTGAGCGATAGGCTGCAGATTTATACTGATGGCTCCAAACTGGATAAAAAGGGGGCAGCGGGGTCTTTGCACCTCACCTAGGGTGGAGTATATCCTTTAGCCCACCCGATCATTGCAGCGTCTTCGAGGCGGAGGCAGCTGCTAGAAACGAAGACGTTAATCAGCTGAGAAATGCTGTTAATGGCTCTAATAAAATGTGTGTTTACTCTGACAGCTAGGCTGCACTAAAAGCGCTTGGATGGGTCACATGTAAGTTCAGGACAGTGGAGAAATGCCGCAAATCTCATAACGAAGATCGCTGAGCAAACTTCCCTCAGTCTGGTATAGGTGCCTGGACACTCGGAAACAACGGGCAATGAGATGGCTGACGAACTTGCAAGAGGGGGCACATCCGTTCGGCTTTCGTCGTCCTGGAAGGGATTGAGCATGTCGCTCGCTACCTGTAAACTCACTTTGAAAGGAATTTTCCTTAGGGAAGCGGGTGTGAGATGGAGCAATTTCGTATCCTGCTACCACACCAAGCTCGTTTGGCCTGAATGGGAGGCGAGACGTACAAGAAGTCTCCTTCTTCTTAGAAGGGGGGACATATCTCTGGTGGTTGGACTTATAACCGGCCACATAGCAATCGGGAAACATGCGCAATGGCAGGGTGCTCCTCATAATGATTACTGCAGGAGCTGCAAAGACGAAGACGATATGGAAACAGTCAAGCTTTTTCTGTGCGACTATCCTGCGCTTTGGCGCAAGATGAAGGAATCTCTGGGATCTCCCTTCTTTGACGATCTTTGTGTTCTGGCTAAGTTGGAACATAAGAAATTCCTGACATTTGCTGAATCGCGCACTTGTTTTGAGTAGGGCAGATATCCACGTGGTATCACAATGGGATCCTTTGGGCCTAAGTGCACTAGTGCGCGCACCGGTGGCCACTATAAACTAATCTAATCTAACCTACCTGGGGCGTGAACCCAGGATCTTCGTTGTGGCAGGCGGAGCACGCTACCATCACACTACGCCGGTCGCCGTGTGTTAGTTATACCTAATTTGTAACAACTAGAAGGTAAGTAGATGTCATTATAGGCTCATTATGTCAAACTTGTTATGCCTATTTGCTCAAGAAAAGAGAGAAAGTCGTCTTCAATCGGGTATGAATAGTCTAAGTGGTTACCACACTGAAGCTGACAGTGACAATTGTAAAACAGACGTCGGCAAAATGAAAATGCAGATGTGTTAGTGCGAGCGCGTTGATCGCGCTCATCATTTGATGCATCGTTTCGCGTTGTTCATTCGCTTCTTAGCAAGAAACAAGGCAAAATCGTTTATTATTATTTTTTTCAATTTTGCAAATTCTACTCAGTAAAATAATGGTTTATCCTAAGGTACATTTTTTTTTGAAAAATGTATACCCCCTAATACATATTTTTGTTTACAAAATATGTAGTCCTAATATACATAGGGACAACATTCGTCAACATAGCGAGCGACGCAAAAATCGATGTTACTGCGCCAAATGCTCAGCGACTACTAAACTAAAGAGTATAAGCTTTCGTGTGAATTGAGCGCAAACAATTGTTTCACTATTTGCGACAGTTGTAAAATCATCGTTATGGTAATGGTTTAAGCTGGAGTCATTGGTGCCGTATGTCGTATCGCTGTATCGTTTTTTTTTTTTTTTTTTTTTTTGCGGGGAGGCTGAAAAATGCCTAATGCACCATAATTGCTGCCGTCGCAGCAACCGTGTGTCCGTAGACTAAAAAACAGCCCCGTTCTGGAACCGTCGCCCACCCCGGCACCACTTTCGCATTACTTCAGGGTGGCGTTCCATATTTCTCATTTTTTAAGAGCCTACTGTTGTCCCTGCGTCCAGGTTCCCGCTATTTGCTGTATCCGTATCCCTAACGTAATCAGCTGTTTATCGTTACGACGGTAAACCAAAACCCAATTGGTTGGCTACGATACGGTTGCGACTTTAGCGGCACCAATAATCGATTGCATTGATTCTCATATGGTTGGTCGAATCAGTTGTTAAAAGGTTACCGATACGGTTACCGATAAAGCACCAATGCCTCCAGCTTTATGCGGCAATTACCCACCGACGTGTGCCGTACGTACGTCCGTTTGTCGTACGAAGCAGGTTTGACCGAACTCTCAAGCCCGCAGGAATCATTGTGTGCGTCTGTGTACATGTACATAACATATTTGTGTGTGTATTGTTTACAGATAAGCACTATTGCCATTGACCATTTTGCATGCATGTTTATGGAAACATCAACTTTTTCCAATTTAATTTTTGATGTTGTAAAAGGCTGGAATTAATATTAATTATATATAAATAGATAAATATTTCTAATCTGCACTTTTACATAATTATTTCGAATTATTTTCACAATTTTTCAAACTTTAATTAGGTGTTTTTGTATAAGACTGCAAACGGTCAAAAATTAGCGCACAAAAGTTTACTGGGCAACTCTGTCTAGTGAGAGAGCGATCAGCTGACACGTTCTTACGGATAAAATCAAAATTGTTTTGATT
This sequence comes from Eurosta solidaginis, assembly GCF_040869045.1. Classification (NCBI taxonomy): domain Eukaryota; kingdom Metazoa; phylum Arthropoda; class Insecta; order Diptera; family Tephritidae; genus Eurosta; species Eurosta solidaginis. The sequence goes on from NC_090321.1 coordinate 17,516,626, forward strand.
TCTACGTTCCGGGCTACGTACGTACGGGCGTTGCACGTCGGTGAGTTTTCGTTTACATTGCACACTCATAAGATAGGTCGTGTCAGCTGACACGTTTTTTCTACGTACGTTCGTGAGTAACCACGGCTTTAGTCATCAATGAACGAGCAGCAAGCAATATATATGCACGCATGTTTTGTTAAAACCCAGAATATAATTTGAAACTAGGTATGCTATAAAAATATGAATTTATTGCTTGAATATAACAAAAAATGTAAACAAAACATTGTTTTCGTTAAACAATCAAAAAACTCCGCGCGTGAGCGTTTGTTTGCAAAATATGTTTTCTAAAATGCGCAAATAAACAAAAGCCTCTTTTGGGTCTACGAATTGAGCTCAAAGCCAAACAATAATTCGTGTTATTTTTATTATTGTTATGATACATTTTTTCTTAATTGTAAAAGTGTTAAAATTAGAACAAAAGAAAAGAAAAACAAGTTTAGACAGCTGCAAAAGCTCGTTGTATAGATTCATTTCGGGAACTGCTAAATTCTTTCGTCTGCCTTGAGCTCGATTCGATCCCGCGATCTTACAAATAGTCTGATAAAACAACAAAAATAGCCTCTTTCGTTGTTGCTATTTTGCTTGTTTAGTGACTACTAAACGAAATAGAATAATTATAATATGTGAAGTGAGCGCCAATAATCATTTGACTAGCTGATGACTTCTGGTCTGTTGAAATGGTGTAATCTAAATGCTTAACCTACGAAAGTGCAAGCTCATATCTTTACAAGAAAATTCTACCCAGCCCATCAATTGTTTATACAATGAAGGAAAAAACGTATAAAATCAACAGAAGCACGAAGAATTCAACCGAAATTTCTATAAATTTTGATCTGTCACAGATAGCTATTTAATCAACTGCTCTCAAATTGTTGATTCTGAATTGACGATTTCAACAGTAAAATCAACGAAAAAGTTTGCATCATACGAAAGCCAAAGCTGTGTCAACTTAACAATTCTTACTGTCGGCCTAAGAATACAAATGCAAACTGTTCAAGAAACAGATTCCCGTAAAACTTGGAATAACAGTAAAACATATTTATTTGGCAGAGATTTCTGTAGCACGATGCTCATAAAAAGGAACTAGCGCCTTGGCCCTAAGTTTCTGTTAGGAATTAGCTGATGTATTGTATAATATTGATAGTTGTTTGCTGTTGAAATTACCAACTCTATCAACTCTTTCAACAGAACATCAGTTAGATTTATTGAAAATCCGTGGTTTTTATAGAATATTCTTCACTTAAGACCAACAGTGTAGATTTTACCGATTTTCTGTTAATTCAAGATCAAATAACTGTAGTTTTTGCTTTTACTGGCGTTTTTCTTTGTTTGGTTTATTTTTTAACCTGAGACAATAATTCTGTGACGGAGGCTTTCAAACGAGCAATCATCGATAGCCTTTACACGAGTGAAGTACGTTCGGCCTTGAAAAATTGAATCAGCTCCATGGTAAGCTGCAGAGTGATCACGTCACAATAGGGTCCATGGGAGGCCATAAAATCTGTTAACAAGGGAACGCCGCAGAGAGAGGTTTTATCGCCAGTGCTCTGGATGCGGGTCATTAACTAATTTCTTAGGTGGTTCGACAGAGTAACTGGTCCTCTACTGACGGCGTATGCAATTTACGTTTGGAGTCGGGTAAACCGTCAACCAGGAAAATATTAACTAGTATTATTTACTACGCTACAAGAAAAATACAGAACAAAATATCTGAGAATTATATTATATATGTATTAGGCCGGGTCGATTTGTGAGGAGGCAAAAAAATCGCCCATTGCTCTGTGAAAATCATATTCTAGGAATCAAAGTAAGAAACTTTGCCGAAGGAACCATATCTCTAAAACGAATTCTGATTCCCCCGGGTCGTAGGGGCAAATTTTGAAAAATCCCACTTTAAAATGCCTATGTTTTTTCTTTTTGGAGTTTATTTTTCTCTTTAGAAATTTATTTAGTCAGAACATGTGTAAATGAAAAAATGAATTTAACTTAGTAATAGAAAAGAAATTTAAAAAAATTATTATAAATTAGCGTTTTTACAACCCCCTTTTAAAACCAAGGCATCACTGTGATGCATTTGCATGTCGTAAACATAGTTGTGTGGGATTTTTATTCAACCGTTTTAAAAAATGAAGGTATCACTGTGACACAATTGCAGATCGTAAAATTGCTTGTGTTGTTTTTTTAAGCCACCACAAGACACAGCAAGTAGAATTGAAATTGCCCCTACCCAAAAGTTCGACCCAAAGGGGGGGACATCAGAATTCGTTTTAGAGGTATGGATCCTTCGGCCAAGTTTTTATTTTGATTCCCAGAATACGATTTTCACAGAGCAATGAGCGATTTTTAAATCGACCCGCCCTAATATGTATATAATTATAGTAAGTTGTTGTGGAAACTCCATGCGGGAGAGAGAGCGAAGAAAGCCTCCGTGGTATTGTATTCATGCAAGAGGATGCTAGGATGCACGTGGGGTCTGACACCTAAACTTGCTCATAGGGTATTTAGGACGATTGACAAGCTCATTCTTTACTATGGAATACTTGTTTGGTGGACAGCGACACAAAAAATTACGTATACCAAAAATCTAGAGGGGGTATGCCCATTATCAATGATAAGCAAAACGGGAGCCGTAAAAGCTTCACCGACAGCAGCATTGCATACCGCTTGGAAACCTTAATAACAGCAAGTAAGGAAGTCTAAGTTCGGGTGAAACCGAACATTACATACCCAGCTGTACACTTGAACAGCTGTTGTTGTTCGTTGTGTGTGCTTAATTGTGTTACAAGGCTGCGCAATAATACATATACATACGGTTCTATTCTGAGCAAATTTTTCTTCGAGTTATGGCTCCCGAAACATAGAAAATTGCTTAATCATAAAAGGGGCGGTGCCATGCTCATTTTTTAAAATTTGAAGTTTTTCCTATTTATTGTTATACATCCCCTTGGGAAACGAAATACTATTGATATAAAGCTCTTTTTTGCAAAGATATAGCTTATTTATTTATTTTTTTTTATAGCTTATTTTATTCGTCCACGACCCTTTTAAAAATCTTTTATATAAAAGTGGGCGTGGTCATTAACAGAATTCGTAAATTTTTCTTCAAAGCATTTTTTATAGTAAGGGCAACCTCCCTGCCGAATTTTGTTACAATATGATTAATGATTTTTGATTTATGATTAAAATTATTTGTAAAATTGATTGTATCACAAGTTGGCGGTGCCACCCCCATTTAAAATTTTTTTTTTTCAAATTTTTATCAAGAGTCTCAATATCAGTCCACACATCAAATTTCAACATTCTTGTTGTATTATTTACTAAATATTCAGGTTGTTTGTGTTTCCCAAAATGTTATGTATGGGGTATTCCATCCCATTTCGACCAATTTTAAACCCGACCCCTTTAGAATTGACTGAAAGTTTTTCTTCTTTTTCTAGCTTACGAAGGACGTTTTTCAGAATTTTTTCAAATTTTTTCATCAAACTCAAAAAAAGTTATGAATTTAAAAAAAACACCGTTTTTGTTTTCAAAACGCTATAACTTTTTCAAAAATTGACCGTTTGGGATCTTTCTTTTTTAAATTTGTTTTTAAATGTACTTTTCGGAAAAAATACAAAAAAATTTTTAAAGTTTTTTTTTTGTAATTTTTCAGTTTTTCGAGATTTTTCGAATTTCGCCATTTTTTTTTTCTCATAAAAAACTTCAATCAATTCTGCAATCATCCCCACTAATCCCGGAGTGGGCCGATATTTTTTTTTTATTTAATTGAAAAAAAAACTTTAAAAACTTTTTTGTATTTTTTCCGAAAAGTACATTTAAAAACAAATTAAAAAAAAAAGATTCCAAACGGTAAATTTTTGAAAAAGTTATAGCATTTCACGGCGGCCAACGTGGTGTGATGGTAGCATGCTCCGCCTACCACACCGTATGCCCTGGGTTCACACTCCGGGCAAAGCAACATCAAAATTTTAGAAATAAGGTTTTTCAATTAGAAGAAAATTTTTCTAAGCGGGGTCGTCCCTCGGCAGTGTTTGGCAAGCGCTCTGGGTGTATTTCTGCCATGAAAAGCTCTCAGTGAAAACTCATCTGCCTTGCAGATGCCGTTCGGAGTCGGCATAAAACATGTAGGTCCCGTCCGGCCAATTTGTAGGGAAAATCAATAGGAGCACGACACAAATTGGAAGAGAAGCTCGGCCTTAGATCTCTTCGGAGGTTATCGCGCCTTACATTTATTTTTTTAAATAAAAAAAATATCGTCCCACTCCGGGATTAGTGGGGATGATTGCAGAATTGATTGAAGTTTTTTATGAGAAAAAAAAAATGGCGAAATTCGAAAAATCTCGAAAAACTGAAAAATTACAAAAAAAAACTTTAAAAATTTTTTTGTGTTTTTTCCGAAAAGTACATTTAAAAACAAACTAAAAAAAAAAGATCGCAAACGGTCAATTTTTGAAAAAGTTATAGCATTTTGAAAACAAAAACGGTTTTTTTTTTTTTAATTCATAACTTTTTTTGAGTTGGATGAAAAAATTTGAAAAAATTCTGGAAAACGTCTTTCGTAAGCTAGAAAAAGAAGAAAAACTTTCAGCCAATTCTAAAGGGGTCGGGTTCAAAATTGGTCGAAATGGGATGGAATACCCATATATAAAAAGTGGGCGTGGCTATCATCCGATTTCGCTCATTTTCACCACCAATCTGTTCTGGGTTCAGATAAGCTCGTATACCAAATTTCGTCAAGATATCTAAATATTTACTCAAGTAATCGTGTTAACGGACAGACGGACGAACATGGCTCAATCAATTTTTATTTTTTTGATACTGACGATTTTGATATATAGAAGTCTATATCTATCTCGATTCCTTTATACCTGTACAACCAAACGTTATCCAACCAAAAGTATAACACCCTGTGTACAAGTACAGCTGGGTATAAAAATAATAATAACTATTAGCTTTATTCCACTCCGCCCCAAAATATATAGATCTATAACAGTTCACTGTGCTTTCACCCGCTTATTTACACAAGTACTGACGAAACTACTTAAGGCTGCTAATTAATTGCTGATAATTAAACGCATTCAAGTAAAAAACCAGAAGACAAATTTTTTTCCTATTTGCGACCTTATTCTACAGAGAGCGCTTCATTTCCCTCCTCATCTAATCGCCTGTACTATATCTACAGATAACTTTAACAAACAAATAGTGCAACCATTAACCAGTCAGCCTCGTGGTGGTTGTTTGCGCTTACAAAAAAAAGAAAAAATCGATGTCTGCATTTCCGTGCCAATACCTAATTGTTAGTCATACCTTTTTCGTAAACAATTTAAATGTGTGTTTGGCTATTTTTGGGTAGCCAATGACATAAAATGATTACAAGAAAACACCCGCTGGAATATTAGAAATTTTTTTTGGAGTTTTTTGTATGAATAGGTTTCTATTTAAGTGCAGAAATATGTTCGCAGTATCGGTATAGAAACCGACAATTATACGAAGTTAGAAGAATAGTAAAAAAAATCAACAAAGACCGCAACGTAATCTCGACGAATTTTCGCAGCGAATATTCGCTTGTGAAGTAAAAAAGTAAAAAAGCAAGTGTTAGTATAGCAAAATTTTGAATGTTTATGAAAAATATTTATATTAAACTTAGCCTCTTTGCTCCATTGGCAGTGGTTTTTGGCTTTAATGCATATTTTTATACACAGCTGAGCAGAGCTCACAGAATATATTAATTTTGTTCGCATAACGGTACCCCCGAACGGCATAAAATAATCGAGATAGATATAGGCTTCTTTATATCAAAATGATCTGGACGAAAAGCCATGTTCGTCCGTCCGTACGGCTGACCGTAAACACGATAACTTGAGTAAATTTTGAGGAGTCTTAACGAAATTTTGTATGTAACTTCCTGGGCACTCATCTCAGAACATTTTTTAAAATGAACGAAGTCGTACTATAACCACGCCCAATTTTCGATATCGAAAATTTCGTTACACGGAAAAAGTGCGATAAATTCATTACCAAAGACGGATAAAGCGATGAAGATTGGTAGGTGGGTTGACCTTATGACGCAGAAAAGAAAATTAGTAAAATTTTGGAAAATAGGCGTGGCACCGCCCACTTTTAAAAGAAAGTAATTTAAAAGTTTTGCAAGCTGTAATTTGTCAGCCGAGTATGTAAAGTTACTTTTATATTTAAGAACACAAATTTGCAGCCTAAACGATTGCCATACTATGGGCGAAATTAATTGCATAAAAGAACCTAAGAAGGAGTATAATATAAATAAATATGCGCGATGAAGCAGAACAAACTGGATTTACTAGAGCTCGTAGTAGAACAGCAGTGTGTAGTATTGACCAAAGGAGTGAGGGCTTAGTAGGAAATACAACACTTTAGGCTCATTCAGTCTATGTCGGGTCCTCGCGGACCGGCAAGCTCAATCTAACCTAGAAGAAACAGTTTTACCTACAGAAGTGCAATTTTTATGGAGTAAAATTTTTAGACATTTCTTTTTAAGAAAAACTAGTTTAGTTTATATTTACTACTAGCAGACCAGGCAGACGTTGTTCTGCCCTGAATTTGGCCTAGCTCCATACATTTTAATAAGCTTTTTTCGTCTAACTCTGCCTTCCCCCCTCTTCACTTTTTCCTAATCCTTTTATTCACCCCTCCCTCCGTCTTTTTCGCTTAATATATCTCCATATTCTTCTCATTCTATCTCTTTCTCAGTCTCCTTCTCTCTTTTCTCTTCTCTCAAGTTCTTCTCATTCTTCCTCATCCATTATTGCCTGTCCCAGAGGGTGGTATGTATTTTGTTCCAGTCCCAGTCCCATTATTACGTGTAAACATTTAATTTTGCAGTCAAATAATATTGCGAATATAAACTGAGATATAACCTATCCTGTGTTTCAAGTTAGATCAAACTACACACGGGGTGCAAAACAAATTCAAAATCGGTTCAGTAGTTTAGGAGTCCATCGCAGACAAACATAGTGACAGGTGACTTTTATATATAAATATTTTACAAAAAGTGTATGGATTTGCATAAGTATGATCACTTGGTTCATTCATCATCATTACCTGGTGCTTAACCGCCTAAGCGCTTTTGTTCGTTTTCGTCACAATTCACGAAACTTCATTGCGATAACTCCCGCCAAAAAGTAGGTCAAGTCTTACTCCAACTCCTTTCCTCTGCTATCTGATACGGGTTTCGGTTAAAAAAACTGTCTTGGGGGGGGGGGGGGGGGGGAGCGGCAATGGACGAATAGTCCATTCACAAAGCGTGACTTAAAGGCTTTTGTCTAAACAGAATGCTCCCATCAACTGGCCCGCTTAGTTTCGTTCTGGGAAAATGGAATTTGTGTACGTAGAAGGGATAATACGTCATTCTTTTGTAACAATTTGATTTAGAAAGAAAGCTGTTTCCCTTCAATGCGATCTTAATGGTGATTCATAAACAGCGTGAGTTTTACCGATCAGCAGAGTACGTGGTAACTTAAAGCGGGTAAAAAATTTAAGCAAGCAGATCTAATCGATCCTGCATATTTTGAATACATTTTTCCAACTGGGTTGCATTTTCTACAAAAATCGCCACCGCACAAATCAAGCGTTACGATCTTTATTTTTTATCGCAGTCAGACGCTCATTTTGTACACCGGTCGTATGCTCTACTACCGACTTGCTCAGTAAATTGCCATGGCGCATTGGTGGGGGGGCAACCAATCAATGTTTGTACAGCTTAAAGTAATGAAATAAGTAGAAATAAAAACAAATAAACTTGGTTACTAATGCGCGAGTGAGGCCTTGAGAAGCATAATAAGAAGCGCGACGTGAAAGAGATCTTCCGAAAAAGAAAGAGGCAACAAAAGTAAAGCAGCCACAGCGCAGCATACACACACAGTCAATGTGGTAGCGCCAAGAGGGAGCGTTTTAATGGTCCCAGCGCGTTTGGCCAATGATGAATAGCATAAAAATTTCTGTGATTTAATTCTTTCCTCTTTAAAATCACTTTTCTTCCTTTTTGCATCGATACAGAGTTAAGCTTCATGGCGAAACAGGATTTGTGCCCTGTTTAATTGAGCTACACGCTGCCGCACAAGCGTCGCCTGAATTTTGCTTGAACTCATATACAAGTAAGTTTTAGTTGTTGCAAATTTTTTTTTGTTTTGCTTTTATTTTTATTTATTATTAATTTTTAGCAGCATTGTTGTTGTATTTTATTTGTTGGCCTGTTTATGTGGCCTGTTTATGTGGCCTGTACTCATTTGTAATTAGTAGTAAAGTGGCATGTTCAAGTCGGCAACTGATTTGCTGCAGCAGCAGCAACAGCCAGCCACATTAGTCGCTACTAGCAGCCTTTTTGTGTGGCAAGAGGGAAATGAGTTTGCAATTTTTTTGCTTTTGTTGTGTTACTTTTGTTATTATACATTTGGACACATTAAATATGTGCATGTAGTACGTTAATGTTTAGTTGTTGGCTTTGACGTTGTTGCTTTTGTTGCTGCTCAGTGGCAGCAGTTCATTTGGCTTAATGTGTTGCTGCTTTGGCTTAAATTGCAGCTGGATTTTCTAGTTTGTGGCACTTTTGGTTGATTGTCATTATTAAATGAATTTGCTGCATTCACTGTGGCTGCTGCTGTTGTTACAGCTATGCATTAAGTATTATTGTGCTTGTTGTTGGTAAATAGTTTTGTTGTTAATTTTAATATAATTTTTTTTTTGTGGTTTTTTGCTTTTGTTTTTGGTGTAAATGATCATGCGTTCATGGGGCGCATTACTCATTACTTGACCAGCAGCTCGACGACGATCAACGCCACATACATACATACATACATACATTTGTGTGTATATGTATATCATCTTGTAACACACTGTGGCGCTTTAACATAACATATTGTATTTGCAGATAAGTTTGTGGCTCGAGTGGAAATAAATCTATTTTTTGTTTAAGCTGTGTTAAATTTGTTTTTGTTGGTGTTATAAATGCAACTCCTTTTTAATTGCATTCGACTTAGAAATGAGTTAATAGTTGCCAGTGGGTTAAGAAAAATTAATAGTTAACTTGGTTAATTTATTAAAAAAAAAAACAAAAAAAAAAAAAAATGTATCAGCCGGAGGCCTTCCAAGTGAATTTTTTATTCCACACTTAACTTGTTTAACTTACTCAAAAACAGAATATCGACCTAAATATATAAATAAATAAATAAATGTAAGGCGCGATAACCTCCGAAGAGATTTTAGGCCTAGCTTCTCTTCCAATTTGAGTCGTGCTCCTTTTAATTTTTCCTACAAATTGGCGGGACGGGATCGACTTCGAACGGCATCTGCAAGGCAGATTCGTTTTCACAGAAATACACTCGAAGTGCTTGCCAAACACTGCCGAGGGGCAACTCCGCTTAGAAAATTGTTTTTCTAATTGAAAAAAATCTTTTTTTTCTAAAATTTTGATGTTGCTTTTCTCAGAGCGTGAATACAGGATCTTCGGTTTGGTAAGCGGAGCACGCTATCATCACACCACGACGGTCGCCCCTTCGACTTACTATCGTAAAATGATCGCTCTTTTATCGAAAAACTATCGAAAACATATAAAATTGCTATGGAAAAGTTATAGGTTTACTATCGACACAAATTGGTATCGATGGTGAATCGATAATTTTTCGATATTTATTTGATATAAAATCGATAATTTTTCAATAATTAATCGTCAAATTTTCGATATAAATTTGAAAACATTTCGTTACAAAGTCGTTAACTTTTCGATAAAAGAACGTTACATTTTCCATAAAAAAAATTTCGACAACAAACCAATCGTTTTTTGATAACAAATCGATAATTTTACGAAAACATAACCATAACTTTTTATTATTTATCGATAACTTTTCGATACTAATACGATGATATGCCGATAACTCGGCGATAATAAACCAATAACTCTTCAGTAACAGTTGTTATCGATAAAACGTGGATGGCAAGCTGCTAATATGTTGCAAACGAACCAATAACATGCCAACAACAATCGGATTGAAATAACATCTCGATAATTTGTCGTATTCATAAATTAATTTTTCCGAACCTTGCCAAAATGATTTCAAAATTGTCCCGAAATTATTTCGAAATGGTTTCGGAATGATGCAAAGATGATTTAGTATTGACTACAAGACAGTCCCGAAATGATTCCGAAATAATTTCGAAATATTCCTTTCACATTACATAAATAATCTCGAGATCATACGAGGTATTTACGTTCCCAAAACCTATTACAATCAAAAAGTAACAGTTTTAGAAAATCTTTGCCAATAAATCACACTAAACTATCTCGACCTCAAAACGCGGGCTGGGAGTTGAACAAGTTGGAGGTAGGTGTTTTTAAAAGAAGATTGCGAGAAAACAGCCGGTCTCCTGCGAAAGCGTTTCCGAAAACGAAGAATATCTAGGCACCTGAAATATGTGAATGGAACCTGGTTCAGTATATCTCTTATGAACAGCAGTTATTCCATTCATCGCCCTTGGAGAAAACCATCATGCGTTACCCTAAAGGCTTAAATGTCTCTTGTACTAGATGACATAATCCCTGCCCTGTTGACAACCGTTAAAGTGGTCACGTGAAAGCAAAGAATTGACGGCACAGCTTTAAGTTGTGGTTGTACTCATGAACAACCTGCTACCAAGTGATGTCCTATGCTAATGAGCCAGCAATCCTTATCTGAGCAAAATTTTTAAATACAACGAGGATATTAACGGGGCATTCGCTGCCGATGCTAGCAAAACGGAGCTGGCTCTGCACAAGAAATGTACAAGATCTCTGAGTGTGGACCACTCTCAATTGAAAGAGTGCTTCCTGTAATGGCTGACAGGACTTGGTATTTTGTCATCGAAGTGTAATGTGGAAAATAAGTCTAGTATATGTTAGGTTGCCTTGTGCTGCAGTCGATTGGCACTTGGCACTCTCGCCAAGGCTCGTAGGTTGGATGTCCCGTTTTTCTTGTTTCCACCGCAGCCGGTTCTATGTAACGGTTATGTCTCCCGACGAAGGGCTTGACAGCCCCCTTGTAGTCCCGTTTAATTTGTTGTGTGACTCCCAAAAACTTGACACATGCGTTATAATTGTTATTGTGGTAAGCGAAAAAATGCTCTACGAAGTTAAAGGAGTGTTGCATATGTACCGGATGCAGATCCTTTTCCGGATATGAATCCCGTACTATCACCTTCTGTTGGTAGACCAACTGCCTCGGAAATGATTTTTTATAAGCCCACGAAATCTGCTGTCTGCGGATCTTACTGACCTCTTAAGAAAGGCATGCTTGCCGCGGGAGTAGTCTTAGCTCTTTAACCCGCTGGTGCGACTCACATCCGTCCATATATACGATACGATATCGTAGGCATGGTGCATTATCGGCATCACATGAGTGAGAGCCCGCTCGTTATACATACAAATGTGGATGGTCGAGTTCAGAAAATATTTCGATAGACAAGCACCTCATGGTGGTTCTAGTTGGAAAGTCACACTCATATTAGCTCAACAGCCTGAGTTATCAAGGAAAAAGAAAAAGCGGCCGACGTTCTTTGCTTGACTCACTCAGATACGTGTAGGTTAAGAGCCGATTGAAACAAAGAAAATGGCCCTAATATATGAGCCATTCAAACCGTTTCATACAAACCTACGTAAATCTTAAAAAAAATGTTGGTCGTTACTTACTTTTTTGACTAATAGGAATATAATTGTGTAAACAATAGAAATTAGTGAAGCCTTGTCAAGTCAATCAATTAAATTTTTTATTTGGCCATAATTTTCAATTGCAAATCAATTCCCTTGTACAGCAGGCAAAACACGCCGTAAATTTTGCGAATGGCATAAAACTCCTAGACTATGTCATTTGCCAGTTCCTGGTTGAGCGCCAACAAACCAAATACGGCTGGAACTCAGTCAATGAATACTCAGACTGCACGCTAAATCGACTAAATCAGCGAAAACCGATACTCAGTGCAGCAATACATCAGTTATTCAGTCAGTCAGTCAGCCAACTACGCTGTTTGTCGAGCTAGTCATTTAGACGTGGTGCGCATGCGTTGAAGTCTCAAGTCCAGCTGCAATGCAGTCGCCCTATCGGCTGCAGGCAATTTGTTGTTGTAACACATTAAATACGTTTTTATAGTCTTCAAAAGCTGGCAGCAAAAATCAGCAACATACACTTATACATACACCGCATGATAGGCTAGCTGAAGTACGCCTATGCGTGGCTTAGAACTAAGAAAATTTGAACTTTGTTGAATACATATGCTTACACATTAAAAGCGCTTAACATACAAGCAGTGGACTTTTTGCAAAAAAGCATAAAAAACAAAAAAAAAAAAATTCTTGTTCGTACCTTTCTTAAAATTATGCTTTTTTTTATTGTTTTTGTTTTTGAAATTTGTACGTGATTGCGAAGCGGATTTGCTGTTATGTTGTGCGGGTGTTTCGTCGTTTGTTAGGCCAGCTGGATGTTGTTGCTAAGTTGGGTTGTGTTGGCTTTCGAAGGGACTGACGTTGGTCGTGTCAATAATAAAGCTCAGACGAATGTGTACACAAAAAGAACCGGTTAGTGTTTGCACTGGGCATTGTGGTGCGTTTGCATTTGGGAAGCTCAAATGAGCCACATATGTCAATTTGTGAAAATTTGACATTTGCATTTGCGTGCGTGCGTTAGTTCGTGTGCGTGTCTTGAATGACTATTTTGCCTTTTAAAGCTATTTTTATGTGCCTAGAAATTAATTGAATTTTCTTTGAATGTACTATTATATGTTATAAGTCATGTAATTAAGCAAGAGAACACTTAGCAGCTGCCAGCGGACGATTAAAATATTTATTGACAAATTGTATTGGTGTACTGAAATGTTGTATAGTTTTATATAATTTTAAATAATGTTTAAAGAATTGTTGGACTATGTTTTGGGATCTACAGACTGCAATACAGTCTTAAGATGGTTGTTTTTTTTTTTGTTGTTGTAACCATAAAAACACTTTCCAAAGGTTTATCGGACCGGTACGCCACTTCTGGTAGTAGCTTGACTGTCGAAGGTACGATTTTTAAAAAAGCTTCTACTTCTTCAAACCCCTCGAATTTCAAGTCGACAGATATTTATTTTCACCCTGTGGTGTGTGGAGTGGATGATCTCAAATTCCGCCGTATAAATAGAAAGGCACCTCCCAAATAGTTATCTAGGTAAATCGCACCTTCATGGCAGAAGATATCGACTGTTGAGTGGAATATAACCCTATCTCGGCTGCCGTTTCTAGAACGCTTTAACTGAGAACACTTTTGAATAATGGCCTGTGTTATCTTAGAACTCGGTAAAAGAACGCCTTATCTCATAATTTGTTTCAAAACGTCCTATCTCGGCGCACATTCAATACATTTTGACATGAACTGGAGCGTTTATGAAAAAAAATCTAGTATAGGACGTTCTTCAACTGAATTCTGAAGTAGAGCCTTTTTGAGTAAAATTCTGAAATAGGGCGTCATTCAAATGTTCCCCGAGATGGCGCGTTTTCGAAACGGCAGCCAGGATAGGGAGAAATTCCTATCAGCAGTCGATATAAAAGCTTTAGAATATCACGATATTTTTTTTATACCACAGAAAGATATCCTAAAGCTTTTCTAAACCTAAGGATCATTTTACAGATGTAATACTTACTTAGTCACTTTAAATCTTTCCTCTCTATCGCACTTCTATTTCTCTCTATAACTCACTCCATCCATATTGTCTTTCCTTCCCCTCTCACTCTCTTTGTCTCTCTTTCCCTACGCTTCCTTTTTCATTATTCTCTTCAGATAGCTCCCCCTAGCTCTTCTTCACTATTTTCATCTCCATTTCGATCTCTATATCTATGTATCTCCATCTCCTAAATTTTCTTCATCCAAACTCAACCATCTACTGTTTTTCTTGCCCCTATTCTCGCTCTCCTTAGACAGTACACCCTGCCTCTCCTTCTACATTTCCCTTTCTTTTTCCGTGTCACGTTAACTCTTCATCTCACTCTCCATCGCTATTTCCATCTCTATCGTTATAGCCATCTCTAACTTTCTCCACCCCCCTGTCACTGTCCTTGCCCATTCCTTTGCCTATGAATTTCTCGTCTTCATCGAACCATGAGAAGGCTTTCTTCAACATTATAGGCCTCTATGAATCACTGCAAGAAGTTAGCCGTGTACCAAATGTACGGCTTATATGTAGATATTCACATAGTTTTTAGTACAGTCGCAAAGAAATGTCATACCCATGTCAACCGAATTGTACTTCAAATTTCCTATTAACTTTCCTAGTGGAAAAGAACAAAACAGAAGTAAAAGCCAAAAACAGTCATATCAAGTTCAAAAATGATTGTAGAATGTAGATGAAATAAAAAGCTCTGATATTTTTATTTTTCTTGTAGTAGTGCATACTTCAACCCATAGGTGCGATTACTCACATATTGTCATCGATATCATCTAAAGGAAGTCCAACGAAACTTGCATTTTCAATAGCTTTGGACCAAAGAGATATGGTTTTTAGAGGCATTGATTCCACATTGCCGTTGAAAAGATGGCTGCTTTCATGTGGAGACACATTGCATGCAGGCCATACATTGCGTATTTCGTGGTTAATTCTCTATTGGAAAAAGTTTAACCTATTACAGTATTCAGATAGAAATTGTGGCAGAGCGATGCTCGTCCGACTGGGAAGTATGATTCCCAATACTGCGGGTTTCTTGTATAGAACTCTGAGGACAGGATTCGACGGGCATTTATCGACATAAGACTTTACCTAGTCTTTTCGGATGAAGCATGTTTATACCCAGCTAGTTCAAACAGCTAAATTCTTGTGTGCTAGATCTCTTCGTGGTGTTTGCGAATCTGTCCATCATAAATCAGTTGTCTGCTAGAATTACTCCGATAACGATCTTGAAAGTCGAAAATCTTAAAATATTTATTAATATTTATTAGTCTCATTTCTGCCAGCCAAGCGAATATGAATTAAAAACTACTTAGTGCGCTGCCTTCAATTGATTTTCATTTGCAATTAAGGCCAAGCAAACTTTGTACATACCCGCATTGAAAGTTTACGTACATAATTACCATGATAGATATGTATGTATTTTAAAAATTTTACATATATATTTTTCATGATTTATGCACACATTTCCTTCTCTTTGATATTATTTGCCATAAGCAATATATATTTTCTTGCACGCTTACAGTGTAAATATATTTGATTGCAATTGTTATTAGTGCTTTGACTTTTTGCTTTTAGTTATTATTGTTTTTGCTGGTATTACAATTAAACGCTTCATTTCACAAATGCATGCAACGACGAACACCCAACTCTACGGCAATGCTATAATGCTTGTTCTTGCAAATTAACGCCAGATTGCTACTGCCAGGGTTACCATTACACAGCGAATAATATGGAAGATCGCCACATCATGAAATAAAGAGGCTAATGATCTTTATGAGGCATGGCCAGGAACGAAAATGGTTCAAAACACAAAAGGCCCTACATTGGCAATTATTACTAAAGAGCCGGACCCGTGCGCATCTTGCGCAACAAATATAAAAGTCTCATATCAAATAACAACGAAATCGGCTGCTCTATCAATCGAATATTTATAAACTTACATGCGCTTGCGTTGCCATCTGGCGAATGTTGGCAACTGCCGGTAATGCAGTTTTAGATATAATCAAATATTCACAATAGTGCCATAGTACAAATAGATTTCTTTGTGTGCTCACAATCGTTTATTTTTAACAAATTATTTTAATAAAATCTAGCGAAAGAAAAGCACTGCGACTAATAATGCCCAAATCTCGCTAATAGCACGAATCCCCATCTTTAAAACCAAACTTTTTTTATACATAGATTTGGATTCCAAATAAGACCGACAAGGGCACGTGTACAGAAAAACAGCAATTAGAAATAATATATAAGATATCTAACCATTTCAATATATAAAACAGGTTAAAATTGTATGCTTCTACAAGCACTTGAATCATTCGCGAATAACATTATCAAGCTCCAAACATCACATTCTCCGAAACTTCTAATCCGATTTGCTAAAAAAGTTGCCAGATAATCGACATAAGCTACAACTTAGCAGCTCCTACGCTCAAGTTCGTGAAGCCGGTCACTCATTACTACAACCCAAAGTAGGGGAGAAAGAACACCTCCCGTGGTATGCCCTTTCCCACCTTTCTCTCAACATTGGGAGTCGATTAAGTTCCCCTGTCACTCAAGAATCTGCTGTTACATTATACCAGAACCGATTCGAATTCCAGTGTTGAAAGAACATTGATGAAGGCTTCTTCTGTATCAAATTGAATTGAAATAAAATTTCGAATATAAGATTTTTTTATTTATTAATAAAAAGTGTAAATATGGCAACACTAGTACTTATACGCTCATACCTCTCTCGCTTTTCACATAGTCACTCTTCCACTTCGACGACGGTCAAAGTAATTGACCCCACACATAAAATAAGTGCCGGGAGTACATTAGTAGAGCAAGAAAATCTGTCAAAAAATGTACAAATAAAGAACAAAGAAATTAAATGGCGCGAAAGAGCGCAGCCAAACTTAAAAGCTCCATAAATTGTGTTAGGTATGCGAGAATATTAGAAGCGCATCTCTGCACAGGAAAGGAGAGTACGCGCGCATGGTTAAGCGCATTTAAGTCAGCGCATTAAATTGGCTGTCATGCAATACAAGCGGCACCAACACGAAGCGTAACAAAAGTAATACGCGCCGAGCAAAGCATTATGAGGAAAGCGCGGCATGCGCGCAAAGGATGTGCAGAGTGTAGCAGCGCTCTTAAATACTGCACAAACTTTTGACTTGATAAAGCTGGTTTTGAATGTGCATATTTGTGGGTCGCCGAAGCTCAAAACACTTAAGGCAATCTTTTGTACGCCCCCTCCAACATTTTTTCTCATTTTAGCCAGCCGCATGTGTAGCAAATAGTGTTTGGTATGCCTTTATTTTTTTGTTGTTGTTGTATCGCTTAATTTAGCAAACGTTAATAATTAGTTAGCCACGAGAGTGGTGTTAGTGGAACGACTGAAAGACACGTTTAAAAGCAACAACAACAACAACAATTGTAACATAAACAGTAAAATGAGCAACACAAAAAATATTCAAAACAAGTAAGGAAGTCTATTACATACCCAGCTGTACACTTGAAATGATGTTGTTGTTTGTTTTGTGTGCTTAATAATATTACAAGGCTGCGCAGTAATAAAATAAATAAATGTATGGCGCGATAACCTCTGAAGAGATCTAAGGCCGAGCTTCTCTTCCAATTTGCGTCGTGCTCCTCTTGATTTTCCTTACAAATTGGCCGGACGGGACCTACATGATTTTATGCCGACTCCGAACGGCATCTGCAAGGTAGATGAGTTTTCACTGAGAGCTTTTGATGGCAGAAATACAACCGGAGCGCTTGCCAAACACTGCCGAGGGGCGTCCCCGCTTAGAAAAATTTTCTTCTAATTGAAAAACCTTATTTCTAAAATTTTTGATGTTGCTTTGCCCGGGGTTTGAACCCGGGGCATCCGGTGTGGTAGGCGGAGCACGCTACCATCCCACCACGGTGGCCGCCCGCCCGCTGCGCAGTAATACATATCTATAAATGTGGTTCTATTCTGAACTAATTTTTCTTCGAGTTATGGCTCCCAAAACATAGAAAATTTTTTGGTCATAAAAGGGGCGGTGCCACGCCCCACTTTTTGAAGTTTTTCCTATTTATTGTTATTAATCCACTTGGGAAATGAAATACCATTGATATAAAGACCTTTTTTGCAAATATATAGCTTATTTTATTTGTCCACAACCCTTTTAAAAATCTTTTATATAAAAGTGGGCGAAGTCCTTAGCCGATTTCGTAAATTTTTCTTAAAATTATTCCTTATAGTAAAGGCAATCTCTCTGCCAAACTTTGCTACGATATATATAAAAAGTGGGCATGGTTATCATCCGATTTCGCTCATTATGAATACCAATCTATTCTGGGTTCAGATAAGCTCGTGTACCAAATTTGGTGAAAATATCTCAATATTTACTCAAGTTATCGTGTTGACGGACAGACGAACGGACGAACGGAAATGGCTCAATAAAATTTTTTTCTATATCTATCTCGATTCCTTTATACCTGTACAACCAACCGTTATCCAATCAAAGTAATACTACCCTCTGTACAAGTACAGCTGGGCAGGCCCGACGAGATGGGAGGGGGAATGGGGGGATTCCCCCGGGGTTTCTCAGGGGGCCCGCGATTTAGAGGTAATAAAACATTTTTTTTTTAATCCGGGGGAGTCGTTAGTTGTTCCATGTGCAAATTTTAAGCAGAATTTCAAAAGCAACGAATATTGATGATGATTTTTTGCCTGGGCCTTCGGAAAGTGAGGAGACAATAATAAAACCAACCAACAAAAATGAATCCGAGATCGTGTGGTGACACTGATGAAGGTTCATCTTCAAAAGGCCTTCCAACAATACCACCAACTCTGTATCAAAGTCCAGATTGTTTGAACGACTTCGATTTCGGTACCGCGAATAATGAGTTTTTACGATCTGAAGAAGTCAACGAAATAATTCGTCGAGGTCATCAAAAGTGTTCTGTTATTTTTCCACGCGATTGTCATGACGAGGCATTTCCTACCTCGTTGTTAAAGAGAATCTTGCCAAATGGAGAGAAAGTGGAGCGTGACTGGTTAGTGTGTAGTGCCAGTAGCAATGTTTTGTATTGCCTACCATGTCGTCTGTTAAGCACCAATACTTTAAATCGACCTAAAATTTGTTGTCCTGGCGGATATTCGAAATTCCAGGTGTGGAAGAAGCTATACGATAAACTGCCATCACACGAAAATACTTAAGATCACATTAAATGTTATATTCAATGACGATTTTTACAAAATCTAATTCAAAAGGAGGATACAATTGATACACTTATCAATGAATAGCTAATCACTGAAACTCAAAAGTGGAAAGAAATTTTTTATAAAATTTTGGACACTATTTTATTTTTGGGTGAAAGAGGCTTAGCTTTCAAAGGCGAAAGTATGTATCTTGGTGAACGAAACAAATGGAAATTTGTTGGGCATCTAAGATCTCATAAGCCATTATGATCCGATACTTAGAGATCATTTGGAGAAAGTTAGGATTTCACAACAGCAGCACAAACGTTTACAAGTTCACAATCTTTCCCCAGACATTCAGAACGAGTTTATAGAAATTTGTGCAAAGCACATTAGGGAAACTATATTCGATCAAGGCAAGAAAGCCAAGTTTTTCGATATTATCGTTGATGCTATGCCACGTTGGCTACGTTCATTTTGCGCTAACTCTATTTCAATTCGAAAGCAACAAATTTTACAATTCAAGAACGGTTTTGGCTTTCGTGAATTGTAACCAAAAAACTGGTAGGAAAATCGCTGATCTGATTTGTCATACTCTAGGTAAACATGAAATCCCATTAAAAGATTGTCGTGCACAAGGGTACGATAATGGCGCCAATATGAAAGCAGCTTACAACGGAGCACTACGTCACATTCTCGATAAAAACTCGAATGCTGATTACTCGCCTTGTGCAAACCACAGTCTCAATGTGGTGTTGATGCTGCAGAATGTTGTACGGCTGCAATTACTTTCTTCGGAGTTGTGCAAAATTGTTTTACTATTTTCAGCAGCAATCCACAACGATGGGACATCCTCAAAAAAAAAAAAAAAAATGTACCGAGCTCTTTTCATAGTCTTTCAGTTAAAAGCATGACAGCCGAATTCGACTGCGCAAGCATACGGAGATGTTACCGGCATTCTCAAGTACATCAATAAGTTCGAATGTATCTTGCTGTCCTCAATTTGGTTAAAAATACTGACTACCATTAATGAAAGAAACGTGGTTCTCCAAGCTAGAGACGCCTCCATAGATGTTGAGGTCCGACATCTTGATGCCTTATTAACTGGTTTGAAGTTGATGAGGAACCAATGAGAAACAATTGTAAACGTATCTTTTGCACTATACCTGTCACTGTAGCTAGTGCAGAACGTTCCTTCAGCGTCCTTTCAAGGATAAAAAAATTCATAGATCGCATTCATCCTTAGAGTTTCAGGAATTGCCCGCTTCGTGTTGAATCACTTTGGCAAGACAGTTAAATTTTGATATTATTATAAAAAATTTTGCAGCGAAAAAAGCAAGTAAAGTCACTCTTTGATATCCGAACCTTCTATATTGAATAATTAAAATTTATAATCGTCATTAAATTTATCAGAAATGTATTAAAATATTACCAAATAACTAGGAAAGATTATTTGAAACAATATGTGGCTGTAGAAAGAATTTAATTTCTACATTGCAATAAAATAATATAAATAGTAAATATTCTGCGTTAATTTTATTTTAAGATTTTAGTCCAAAAATCATTTAGTTGATGTGGCAAACATTTTTTTTTTATGCAATCCATCAATCATGATTCATGAATGAGTCGTCATTAATTCAACTTAGTCAAATGTATTAGTGGATTTTTTATAAGCGGCCCATGAAGTGTTTAGTCCCGGGCCTGGATTTTCTCTCTACGGCCCTGCAGCTGGGTATAAAAAAAAAGTAGAAGCATGATGTGTTAGCTAAGCTAACGAAAACTAATAACAATAACAACAATTAAAAAATGATACAACAAGTTCGAAAAATATTGTGGTTGCCAGCGGGCACTTGAAATTAAATGTGTTTTCTATGTTGTTTGCAACGTTTTTAATATCCTCACGCGCATGTTTTCTTGCTTGACATATAGCGAGTGCGAACGTTGTTGTAGTCGTTTTTGTTGTTTATTTTATCGTTGTGGGAGCTACTTAAAAGATAAGCTTGGGTTGCTTGCAGTGCGCTACATAAATTTATAATTTGCGCACACTCACACCAATACGCAAGGCCATATGTAGCCATATCCTCCTCTATGTGTTTGTGTTCCTTTATGACCGTTTTACTATTTTGCAAATTGCAATTCAAATATTTAAGCCAAAACTAGCATTGCAACTCATTAATTTAACACGTGATTAAAGTCGTGGTCATATGCTGTACCAGACGCATATGCTGTACTTCATACACACACATGTAGAGCTTCCTGCGCCTTGGTTGCAACAAAATGTGGCATAAGTAGGCATCGTAATAGTTTTAAGTTTTATTATAAAAATTAATTTTTCACCAATTTTATTTTAGTTTAAATTTTTGCTCAGATAATAATAGTTATTTTTCAAGGTTTATATTTAAATTTTTCGAAATTTGATTTTTCGATATTAGATTTTTCGAAATTGGATTTTTCGAAATTCGAAAAATAGCTTCTAAAATAAAAATATCCTAAAAGCATTTTTATTTTCTGATTGTAACAATTAAATCTAAAATAACTGTATATTTTGAGCGAAATAAAAAAAATTGTTATTTTTTGAACTAAAAAAAAAACTACAAAAATAATTGTCATTTTCTGAGCGAAACAAAAAATTTGGAAAAATTACTGTTATTTTATGAGACAAATAAAAAAAAGCGAAAAAACTATTATTCCAATAACAAATTTTTTTCAGATTTTTTCAAATAAAAAACTCGAAAAATAACTGTGTATGAAAAAATACCTGCTTCATGATATTGGCCATGGGCTTTTTGACATCGGGTAATCTAGCCTTCTTAACAGGTTCGACTTTGTCCCTGACAGGACAGAGTGTTGTGTGGTAGGCTTGCGACTGCAACGAACTATTGTATTATTAAGCTTATCTGGGTCTCGGGCTAAAGTGATATCCCGGGCAACTGTCAAGCGCATCTTTTAGCCTGCAACAGCACAATTGAACCAAATGAAGATGGCGGTAGGAATTTTTGGATTCTGCTGGCCACCTGCATAGATGGGCTTCGAGTCATCTTACAACGCGTTGGTTGGACATCACCTCTTGCAGGGCACTTTACAATGTGAATCCTTGCCGTACGCCTCAATATACTGCTGCAGCTATATGGAGGATGATGAGGTGGAATCATCACGTCACTTTATGCTTGATTGCCCAGCCTTTGCCTTAACTAGGCGAAAGTATTTCAATCGCGACTTACTTGGGTCTGCGGGGGATTTATCCAAGATTGATATCGGTCTCATTACAAACTATATCGTTGCTACGCAACGATTTTCTAAGTAGCTAGAGCTACGTCACCGTTAATTTATGTGCTATCACAACCAATTACAGTTATTTGCAATCCCTGAGCCCAATTGCAAAAGCAATAACAAGATCAACAATTATGCATATTTTATGCTAAGTTGTGGTGTATGTATGTATTTGTGTGCTGTGGCAGTGGCGCATGCGCGCACCATCTAAATTTTACCTTATTGCCTATCGCTGCTTTTGTAATTGCTCTTACTATTCTTACTCCTCTACTCCGGCCTTGCGCTAGTGCTACAGCGAAGATAATTTCTTTGGTTTTTGTTTCCTTTGCTGTTCGTTTTATTTGTTCAATTATTTGCCTCATTCCTCGCATGACGATGCCACAGTCATTCAATTCATTCGCTATCCTTTCGTGGCTCAGCTGCGGTGTTTCTGCCACATTGTACTTATTAATGCATCATATGCACATTGTTGTTGTTATTGTAATTGCTTGTATTGCTCATTTTGGCATGACTTTATGTTGTGTGTTGCTGCATGTACGAGCGCGAGTATGTTCTGCCATGAAATGCATTAAATTCTGCCCGTCGGCCTTAATTCGTTTTTATGCTGATTTTCTAGTTCCAATCGACCCACACACATATACACACTTATAGCAAAATGTATATTCCCAGTAAACACTTATGAAGCGTTGAGAATTTCTTCCGAAGTGTAGTTTAAATATTTATGACACATAAGTTGCACAGGATAAAGAAACGAACGATCATACGGTTGTGAGTCATATATGACTCATTACTAATTTGTAAATTAAACGGCTGCTTTTTTCAAAATTCTTCTATATTCTTTCTAGCATGGTCCAAAAGGGGATAATATTGTGATCCCAAGTGGTATACTCCTTATTAGAAGCTACCACCCTAATTAAATTTCCTAAGTTTGTTGGGTTATTACTATGAGTCTTTTGCTGCATAGTTTGTATGTGCTTAGTTTCTTTTTTTACCTCTCCTGCTATTATCATAATAATAAGAATAATATTATTGGATTTTTAATTCCTTTAGCTATTTTTGTGCTGTTTACTTGTGCAAGCAATAAAATACTCCTAAAGTGGGTGTGCCAATGTTGCTAATATCATTTTTGTTGTTGTTGTAGGTTATTGTTGTTGCTTATGTTATTGGTGCTTCTGTAGTTGTTGTTATTGTTGGTACGCCTGCATCGATTAGCCACAACATTCCAGCAGATAAGAAAATGTGGTGTAGAAGCAAAATATTGGAAGAGCATACAAAAATGGCAAATCGTGAATAGCACGCGATGTCAGATTATATGGTAATGATAATGAGGTGCGTAGTATGAACCAAAAACGATTACTTTATTATAGAATTTCTACAGAAAGCAGCTTTATTGTGAACAGTAAAGACAAGTATATACATATTTAATATATATACTCATATACACATTAGGGTGGTCCTTATTTTTCGACTTTTATAAAAAATTAACGGGGCACCCCGTAAAATCATTTTGTACTCAAAAATACTGATGGCGAATATACTTTTTTTTGTAAAGTTTTTAGAGGTCACTGCCGAATTTCACACTTTTGGAAAAATCATTGTAAAAATGTAATGATAAAACAGAAAAAAATGGAAACTAAATTTTTAATATAGGTTTTCCAAAAGTTCTGCTTAAACCTTAAAAATTATCGCAGTTATTTTGGGACAAAAAATTCGTTGAAAGTTACAAGAAAAGGTAAAATAGTAAATAGTACCTTAAATAGACCATGCGTTATACAAAATTAAGTCCTCGGTAGCGACCTCTAAATATTCTTAAAAACAAAAAATTGTGAAAAGTATTGATATAGCTTCTCAGGATAGAGAACCTATTGAGATGTTGCCCTGTCAAAAAAAAAATTTGCTGCCGCATAAGGGCCACCCTAATACACATATAACAACGTTTCAAATGCCTCTATAATTTAAGAAAAAAACACGCATGAATGATACAGCAATTTTATTTGAACTAACGAAAAATCATCACATAGACCTATAAGAGTGTGTATGTATAACGTTTTTATTCGACAGGAAGAAAAAAGTAATGAAGAGAAAATCACTGGCCCTCCTATTGCGAGTGTCGATCGGAATAGAATCGACAATTTGTCGATTCCATTTTTTGCATTTAATACTATTACTATACGGTATTCGGTAGGCATACCCATGGCCACTTTTAGGCTTCGTGTGAACACAAGCACTATAAGAATCGCAAATGGACTATGGTCAGCCATATCATCGTGTGAGACATCTAGGCAAACCTGGCCTTCATATGACAAGGGGCGCATAGAAGCGCTTCTGATTTTAAACAAATCCGTTCTATCGTCCCTGATAAGGGTTCTAACAGGGCATTGCTTTATAGGCACGCATGGTGCTAGAATGGGGGTAACGACCTTCGACTATTGTCGCAGCTGCAGATGTACAGAAGAGGAAGAGAGCGTCCAGAATCTTCTCTGTCACTGTCCAGTGCTTAGTAGGCGTAGGATGGGAATCCTTGGCAAACCTTTTCTACATGACCTCGCTGAGGTCTCTTGCTATGAAGTAAAGGCTATAGCAAAATTTATAATTTCCACGAGGTGGTTTGACCCGCTTTAGGCAGGGTAGGGGCCCTCTTTGAGACCGTATAGGGTATTACAATCGGCCCACTGGTGGCCTATGTAGTGAGCTGTTACCATAGTGTCCAGCTCAGCCCTTGCAACCTAACCTAACCTACTATACAAATTAATGGACAAATGGACCATTATAAACAGTTATTTAACACAAGACAGATTTAGCTATTTTTTCAACTTTTCGATGTTTATAACATAATTTGTATACATTATAAAGATAATCGATTATCGCTCAGCGGTCGACTATCTACTGCAATCGATACTCGCAATAGGGGGTTGGTTTTATATTTTAAACTTCTAAATAGGCGACTTCCTCACTGGCTGCTGAAAAAAACTGTATTCATCTAAACTACACTTCAAATTATTTATAAACAACTTAAAACTTGAGTTTTTGCGGTCGCTATTACGAATTTGAAAATTTTGCGAAAAAAGCACAAACTAAGGCCTGAGATCAAAACTTACGATGTGGCTTTACGCAGCAGTCATAAGGCCCATCCCGTCGTACGGAGCGATAGTATGATGTCATGTAATACAACATTAAAAAACTAAACAAAGTACAACGGGCAGCCGATGCAGGGGTAACAGGAGCCCTTAGATCGTGGCAACCAAACGCGTTAAATGTTATCCTTAACGAGCTGCCACTGAACCTCCGTATACGCCTTACAACTAATGCCATTTCCATTAACTCAGGGAGTCTAGCTGCTGGAACGAGAAGTAGTATGGCCACAATGGTATCCTAAGAAGGGTACCCGGCGTTTATTCGGCAAGAGATTATCTTTCGCCTACATTGAACTTTGACAACAATTTTAAGGTGGCGATACCCTCGAGAATCAATTGATCAGTCGCAATGGTATTTAAGGGGTTGTCACCTCACTATTTTGGTAAAACACACACACACACCGTTACAAAGAGGTATACCTGGCCGAGGAATGGAAGGTGGACTGTAACCGGGGGTTGTTAAGTCGGTGGATCGATTTCCGGAGGTCGGTGGACACGGTAGGTGGATCGTTGGATCGATTTCCAAGCAACCGAAGGTTGGTGAAACCGATAAAAGTCCCTGGTTTACAAGTTGGTGGATTACGGCGGGTCGGTGTATACGGCTGGTGTATTCCGGTGAGTCGGTGGACACGGCAGGTGGATCGTTGGATCGATTTCCAAGCAACCGGAGGTTGGTGAAACCGATACAAGTCCCTGGTTGACAAGTTGGTGTATTCCGGTGAGTCGGTGGATCGTTGGATCGATTTCCAAGCAACCGGAGGTTGGTGAAACCGATACAAGTCCCTGGTTGGCAAGTTGGTGGATTACGGCGGTTCGGTGAATACGGCTGGTGTATTCCGGTGAGTCGGTGGACACGGCGGGTGGATCGTTGGACCGATTTCCAAGCAACCGAAGGTTGGCGAAACCGATACAAGTCCCTGGTTGACAAGCTGGTGGACTATGGTGAGCCGGATGGTGGATCGATTTCGCCAACCTTTGGTTGCTCGTAAATCGATACACGTCACCAATTAATAAGGTGGTGACTTCCGTTGAACCGGGAGTTAGTTACTGAACCCAATTTCTTCGGTGGTATCTTCCCGTAGTGGGGAGATGACTCACCAGTGTCGGAGGAAAACTGTGAGGTGGAAATTAGATCTCCTCACTCACTACTCCCTGGACACACAAAAAGGAAGCGACCAAGGTCGCCCACTTCGCACAGGATCGAAAGTACCAAACAAGGTAATGGCATCCACTCACACGCATGGGGTGCGGATCTTAGCTGAAGGTGGAGATTTCGATAATCATGAAGTGCAAATTATTTGTACTTAAGTGGAAGTGGATATGAAAAGGTTGAGAATTAAATGCCGCCTTAGCTAGACGATCGGTGCGAGAATGAAATGCTTGCCCATTATTACTTGCATTTGTCAGTGCCAGTCATTCGCTTGCAGCCTGATGTTAAAGTGGTGGCGTATGTAATAGGGACAGTGCATTGGCTACAGTGGGGTGCATGTAGAAAATACTTGTAATGCAGGTAAAACGGTATTACAAATTGAGAAGGCCGGATACTTTCGTTGGAGAACTCTGTAATCGGTCGAGATATATGGTTATTCTCAGACAGCCAATCAGCGCTCATGGCGTTGGATTCATTACTTACGTCCTCCAACGCTGTCGATAACTGCAAGAAGGTGCTGCGCAATGCAGTAAACTCAGCGACCATTTTTCTCACATGGGTACCATGCCACAGAAATTCTGAGATGAGCTGACAAAATCCGGTGTATCTTTAGACATCAATGAAGCAGTCGCGATACATCGACCACTTACATCAATAAAAAGACATCAATGAAGCAGTCGCGATGCATCGACCACTTACATGAATAAAAACTTACATCCTTACAAATCTCAAAAAATAAATATTTAGGATGACACCCACAATTACAGGACACTGGCTATTTGGCTCACATACAGAAATAATGGGAACCGCTTCAACGATATGTAAATTCGTTGCAACCAGAAGGTTGTAAGGAAACGATTACACATTACCTCTTCGAATATCCAGTCCTGGAGGCCCCTGTCCCTCGGCAGACCAGCACAGCAACCAACCAGCCAACCAACCAATTTTCGCCTTACTTTTTTTGAAGCTTCGCATGCAAACTACAAAAAGTCTCCTGTGGAATTTGGTGCGCTTGTCTGTTAATTCTAAGCAATGAAAAATATGAAGCTCTGCAGCTCGTTGTGTGTCCCTGCTTAGTTGGCTTGGTCGTGAAAAAAATATAAAAAAATATTCATGCCCCGGAAGCCCCTTTGAAATCATGAACAATAAAGTGATAAAAATATATTTAACTATCAACAAGGAACAACAAAATTAAAAACTACACAATAAAAAAAAATATATAGGTATATATAATAAGTAGTCGACTTTTAGTGACTGTGATGACGCTAATGATGATGTTGATGCCATTGACGATGGCAAATATAAGTGGCGACTTCCGCTTTAACAATGTCCTTGCATAAAGTATAACACATGCACCACTCGCTCAGCAGTATACAATTACATAAACACTTAATATGAGCAATAGATATATATACATAGAGTTAGTTGAAACATTATTGCCGCATAGAGTTTTACTTAAGCACTTTAGTTGTTATTGCTTTCATTGTTGTTGTCATTTATGTGTTGTTGACTAATTAAAATTGGAACAATAGTAAATTAATTACGACAAAACAGGTTAAGTTGTAAGCAATAATTGTGACAGTGAATAGTTGAAAGCAGCAACACTAACACAAGCACACAAGCACATATGTGTATGTGTTGAAATGCTTATAGCTATAACGGAATGGTAGTTTTTTGTCATTGTTGACCGCCAACAATTGGCTTTTGTTGTTGTTTTTTTTCTAATTGCTCAGCCACTGCGCTTGTTGTTGTTCCACCAAGAATCGCTGTTGCGGTTGTTGCTGTTTTTCTGTAAGCCATTACAAAATCGTCGCACGCGCCAAACATCAAAAATGGCAAAAAATTATCGTCAACAACATCAACTTGTTGGGCAAAGTACACAAATGCTGGCTCCTAACACAAATACACTTGCAAATACACATGCATATGTACATACACACACTGCTAGATTTCAAACTAAAGTGTGAAATGATAAAAGCGCATAAAAGCGCGCGTTGTTTGTATGTATGTCTGTGTGAGTGTTGGAATTTTGTGGCATGCAGTATATGCCTCATGGCAACATTAGTTTTGTATTACTACACACACATATATACAAACATATGTGTACAGTTTTTGCTTTCACTGCTGTTGACAAAATACGTGGCAAGTTTGCCGACCACTAACGCTAATGTTAATGTGGCGCGAGTCAAGTGTATGCCAACAATGGATGCCTTTGGCCAATGTTGCATGCAACGTGGCACAGGATAATCAGCTATGCAGCGTGGCATGTAGCAGACACTTCAACATAACGGATAGAAGATATGTATGTGTGTGTGTGTCTGTGTGTTGCACTTGCCAATATGTTTATAAGTGTTTTATGTGGGGAAACATTTTGCCTTAGTACTAAGCGACGACTATGATTGCCACCGCTTCCATTTCTGCAGCTCCAGTGGCTAATGATTTAGTGGCATGTCGCTGGGCTCCAAATTGTTGGTGTTTATGTCGTTGTTTCCATGTCTCTATTGTTTGTATACACGTATTAAAATTTCATAGTTTATGTGTACCTCATTTGGCCATTTGTCTTATGGTCGTCCTTGTTACTGCGTCACCAGTAAATATTTGTGGTAAGAAGTGGGACGAATTTAGTTTCTAGAGAGCGTCAGGTAGTAAGGATTTGGCTTGTGAGTAAGGTAACGTACCCAAATTACGTAACCCCTTTAGGGGGTTTCTTTACGTATTACACCTGGTCACAGGGGGAGAGAGGGATTGGCGCTTTATCACGTAGTCAATAATCTCTAGAAAATCTTGCAATTTTTTTGTGGAATTTATTTCGCGTAAAAAATTTCCATCAAAAATTATCAAAAAACGTGCACGGTAATGCAGTGGACGATGCGTCTGGCGTGCGACCTCTGCACGTCCTCTCCAGGAGACCAAAAGAGATCCCATGTATCGTGGAGCAAAGCGCGGAGTGGATAGACATCGAGGCTGTCGACGAGGAAAAAATAATCACGTCTGAGGAAACTCCTGATGCTACTGCTCCCATAATCTACGATGTATCCCAGTGGCTTGATGCTGGAAGCGTATTCTTTATAAAGTTGAATTAGATGAAAAGAAATAAAAAGGAAAAAGACTTTATAAATTAAGTTGTTGTTCGAATATGATTTAAATAAATTTTTTTTTCTTAATATTATTAACTTGTAATTATATGTATGCACGCACGCTTCGCGTAACGCGGCGGGTGCCGAATTAATAAAAACAAACATAAATCAAATAATTTTTTTTTTTTTTAAGTTAGGAAAAAATATTTAAAATCATACTTATGAACTACTACGTGAAAACTAAATTGGGAGGGGGGTCTTAAAATATTCTACCGATGGTCACCGAGGGGAGGGAGGGGGATAAAAAGTTGTAGAAAATGGGTCACGTAGTTTGGGTAGGTTCTCTAATTGCGTGTGAAATTTTTTTTATTCAAATCTTGTTTTTTTTTAATTATTTTTTTTTTGTAATTCCTTTAAGAGGCTTATAAATAGTCTAGTAAAAAAGGCATTGAGCAAAAGATGTTAGTATATAATGTTAGCTCGTGTTCAAGTTCATTAGACGCTCTAAATCTTGTCCTTGAGCAGTTACCAAAGGACTTTCACATGTATATAACATGTATCAATCATACTCAGATCTATAGTCTATCTATAGTCTTGATACTGGAATCTGAAATAAGTGGTATGGCGTTGAAGAGATAAAAAACTACTATTCGCGCACATTGAACATTGACAAAAGGTGAGAAGCGACTAGAGAGGCACCTTAGTATGCAAAAGTGGCGCCGTCTAACTCTATACAGATAGTTTCAAAATGGACCACGGTATCGGAGCAAGCGGCTTCTACAAAAAAAAAAAAAAAATCGCAAGTGTCTGCCACGTAGACGCCGCATTGCATAGTAAATGTAGTTGATCACGATGGAAATATTTAGGATTAGAGCCACGGTTACATAATACTTAAGGTTGGGCTTGCACAATGAACATCCACTTCAATTGCGAGTGTAAGAGCTAGCTCCAAAAGCTTTGAAGCAAAGCGCTGCGAGTGTCCAGCCCTAGCGAAGTGCGAGTGTTCAGGAACCGAATTAAAGCCAATTTTACGCAGCTCGAACTGAGGGCGGTATGAAAATTGGCAAATAGCACATGTCGCTGAAGTTGCTATATCGCGCAATTTATGAAAAATAACGTGATTTTTGACTGCGATTTCTTTGTGGCAAGAGTGATAGAAGGGCGATAGATATAAAAACCAGGTCAAAATTACTTTTACCAAAAATCGCTATTTTTTTGCGTTCCTCAAAATTTTCTCAGGATTGAAAAAAAAAACCGTTTCAAGTTTCAGATGAGCCGCTAACTGAGGTCTATTTCAATTACCTTCGAAGACTCAAGTCCCGATATCTCACAGTAATTGCAAGAACCCTTCGTCTACATTCGGAAATGATCTGTCTATATTCGTAACACTTCCAGAAACCTTCGGTTAGCGTTTTTTCGGTTACAGTAAAAACTTCAGCAACATTGAATTTTGCTGTTCTTTTACTCTTTTGTCTCTTTTTTTCTTTGACGCTGGGGCAGCACACTGCCCTAAGGTGGCCTAATAAAACCAAGCTAATTCTCTTTATGTGTCCACAGCCCCTGGGACCGATATTAGGTACAACATCACGGTGGGAAAGGCGATTTTTAATCACCACTCCTTCGCATGCACATTTCTCTGAGCTCCCTTTGAGCATGTATCAATCGCGTCATAACTAGAAAGGCCATTTTGCTCACAGTAGGCCAACAATCTATTGGTCTGCATATTAGAGGAACTGAATTTCTTATGAAGGGTTCATCAAAAATTCTGTGTAGGGTGATTCTTGCGCTGAGAAAACGTGGACAGCGAAACATTACGTCTTTTGCATTTTCCAATTCGGTGGGAGAGTGGAGACGGAAAGGATCCATTTCTGTCCTCTATGCTCTTTGAAACCGCCGTGCTCGCTCTATATCTATGTGATTCTGATGTACTCCGAACTAACGTGAAGGTCCTTTTCCTCCCACTGATCTCGCCACCTAGCTACTGCTCGTGATCTCTCACTTTGCTACTACCACAATATCATCTGCATAGCCGAGAATTTCCGTGCCACCGGGAAGCCTGATTTGTAGCACACCGCAATGCATCGCATTCCAGTGCATCGGCCCTAGAGCAGATCTTGCTGCTGATGATCGTGTTGTATGTAAAAGCAGGCTGTGTAGATGCGACTCATGGGCTATCGTTTGGTGACCAATGGACCTTATATTTATATTAAGAGGGTTAAACCACTAAAGCATTTCAGTTTAGTTTATATCATTGGCTAATTTGGTTTCCATAGTTTTGATAAAAAAATTACCAACAAGGAGGCACACCGCACATAATTAAAAATTCCACTTCAAAATAATTTAATGATTGTTGAAATTAAACTCGCTGGCGCCTTCGCCAGTCTGCGCTAGTACCATATACTAAATACATACTCATTTCTTTACGCATACAAACAAATAGCAAACTATGTATGTGTGTGCAGTGTGGTCAATTTAATATTTTATTAACGCCTAGAGCCACCCAACGTTGTCGTCTAACTACGCCACTACACTCATCATTTGCACATACCCGCTGACATATTTACTCTTTACAAGTAACCCAATAAGTTAGCAAAATGAACTCGACTCGGCTCTGGTGTAATTATTAAGATAATTAACTACTTTTTATTTCGTTGTAAGTAATTCATTTAAGTTATTATGAAAACAGTTAAAAAAAATTATATACTGTGGCCGGTTAGAGTTGGGCATAGCGTTAGCTGGTCTGAAATGTTAAAAGCAAGTGACCTCAAAGTTGTAGGAGTTAGAACTTAGCTTCTGTTGTTGTTGTTGTTGTGGTTGTTAAATAATCATTACAGTGCACACACATAGTTATTTAGCAAACTAAATATATTTTTAACACGAATTTTTAATTAAGAGGGTAGCGAAGTATGTACACTCACGGAAAAAAGTATTGGAACAGGGACTTTTTTGAAGTTTTTAATTAGTTTCACGTAAGAAAAATAATGTTCGTTATTTTTTTGTAAAAACTTGTACAAATTTGTATTAAAAAAAGTACAAACCTAAGTTAAATATGTTCACAAAATTTACGTAAATTCGAGTTCTAAATACGAGTCTTCTGTAAAATTTTCAAATTTCCCCTAAGAATTTTTGGAGTTTTTTTGTTCTGAGTATGCAGCTCTGCAGATCATTAATTTTTAGTATCATAAAGTGTTAGTATTACTCCCTCACAAAATATTTTATAGTTTTGCTAATTTTTTTTGTCAACAGAGTTCAGCATTTTCTTCCTTACAAACACTTGAGCGTAATCTATTTATCTATAATTTTCTATTATCTATTATATATCTATCTATATCCATCTATCTGTCTTCTTAAATCTTATAAAATAAAGTCGCTAAATGCCATGTACGCACATCACTTCACACAGAAGGATCCGATTTTAAAACGGTTGTTTGTATTTGAAAGCTTAGCTATGTGAGATGGTACAGTTAATATAATTTGAAGGTATATATTATAGAGGCGTGGCAAATTGCCAAAATGTAGTAAAAAATCATAAAATTTTTGTTTACACAGCTATAAGTCATAAACGGATGGATGGATTTTAAAAATTCTACTTTTCAGTAAAACTTTGAAATATTTACCTTCGTTCTCCATCAGAAAAAATACTTGATTCCTTTCTTATATCAGCCAAATTGTTTAAACAAGAGTAACATTTTTACCAAAAAATGCGTGTGTGTGGTTGCTCGGTGTCAACTGTGCGCGAAAATTGCTTTTGAGTGGGGCAGGCGACAGCATTCGCTGCGTTATTTAACTGCGGAAGTACATTTACATGTATGGATATATGTATGTATTTTCGTATCGTATCAGCTTGAAATATGTACATATATATTTATGCATTGTTGCCAAATTAATGCAACATAAATGGGTAAGAATACAAACATCTTTTGAAAAATATTCTTTCGTTAAAAATATTGAACATTTCCTTAAAATTCTTAAACAAAAGTTTTATTTTTTGATATTTTTGCATGTATATGCTAATATTTATATAACAAATTTAATTCTTCAATATATTTTTTATGCTAAGGTAATCTTGGGATGTGTTTGTACAATATGGTTATCAAATGGAAGCTGTTTATGGTTACTTTCATACGGGGAATTTTTCGTACCCCTGGGTGACTAGGGTCTCGAGATATAGGCCAAAAACGTGGACCCAGGTACCCCTAGACAGTGTTTACACAATATGGATATCAAATGAAAGCTGTTGCTGCGAGCTTTAAAGTAATTTTCATTGTGATATTCGATTTAGACGCATCAACCTGGCAAAACTGATAAATATGCATGCGAAGCCGAAATAAAGACATGAATTAATAATACCAATATACCTATTTACATACGTACTATTCGGTTTGCCTGAAATTTGATATATAAATTTGCCTATATTAGTATTTACGATACTTTTTCCCG
Source organism: Eurosta solidaginis (assembly GCF_040869045.1). Classification (NCBI taxonomy): domain Eukaryota; kingdom Metazoa; phylum Arthropoda; class Insecta; order Diptera; family Tephritidae; genus Eurosta; species Eurosta solidaginis. The sequence goes on from NC_090321.1 coordinate 17,550,601, forward strand.
GGAAGTAGACCAGAGACGGATTGGGACTGGGATTAAGACTAGGACTGGGGCTCGGAATGGGACTGGAACAAAATAGATACCAACTTCTGGGACTGGCAATAAGGGATGCAGAAGAATGAGAAATTGAGAGAAGTGAAAAGAGGGAAAGAGATTGAGAAATAGATAGAGTGAGACGAATATAGAGATAGGTGAAGCGAAAAAGACGGAGGGAGGAGTGAATAAAAGGACTAAGAAAAAGTTAAGTGGGGGAGGGCAGAGTTACACGGAAAAAGCTTATTAAAATGTATGCAGATAGACCAAATTTAGGGCAGAACAATGTGTGCCGGGTCTGCTAGTTTGTTTATAAAGAAGAAAATCTGCAACTCAGCTGACAAAAAAATTGCCAAAAATTAGAAAATATTTTGTAAGTGGGTAAGACTAACACCTTATGATATTAAATTCAATAATCTAAAAAACTGCATACTCAGAAAAATTCTAAAAATTCTTAGTGTTTCGACTTCGATTTTTCGTTAAGTTTGCGTAAGATCTTGAACTCAAGTTCATATTGATTTTATTAGATAATTGCACATGCTTATATAAAAAAATAGTCAAAATTATTTTGCTTAAGTAAAGCTATTTAAAAGCTGCAGAAAGGCCTTGTGCCTATACTTTTTCCTGCGTGTGTATACTTATTAATGTAGCCTACTTGTCCCTAGAATATTACGAAATATGGGAGGCACACCAAAAGGCGAAAGTTCAACGCTACTTACACACACACACATGTACTAACAAGGATCTGTAAATAAATAACAAACTATGTATTCAAATATATTTTTTTTTATACTCAGTTGAGCAGAGCTCACAGAGTATATTAAGTTTGATTGGATAACGGTTGGTTGTACATATATAAAGGAATCGAGATAGATATAGACTTCCATATATCAAAATAATCAGGATCGAAAAAAAATTTGATTGAGCCATGTCCGTCCGTCCGTCCGTCCGACCGTCCGTCCGTCCGTTAACACGATAACTTGAGTAAATTTTGAGGTATCTTGATGAAATTTGGTATGTAGATTCCTGAGCACTCATCTCAGATCGCTATTTAAAATGAACGATATCGGACTATAACCACGCCCACTTTTTCGATATCGAAAATTTCGAAAAACCGAAAAAGTGCGATAATTCATTACAAAAGACAGATAAAGCGACGAAACTTGGTAGATGAGTTGAACTTATGACGCAGAATAGAAAATTAGTAAAATTTTGGACAATGGGCGTGGCACCGCCCACTTTTAAAAGAAGGTAATTTAGAAGTTTTGCAAGCTGTAATTTCGCAGTCGTTGAAGATATCATGATGAACTTTGGCAGGAACGTTACACTTATTACTATATGTACGCTTAATAAAAATTAGCAAAATCGGAGAAGGACCACGCCTACTTTTAAAAAAAAATTTTTTTTAAAGTAAAATTTTAACAAAAAATTTAATATCTTTACAGTATATAAGTAAATTATGTCAACATTCAACTCCAGTAATGATATGGTGCAACAAAATACAAAAATAAAAGAAAATTTCAAAATGGGCGTGGCTCCGCCCTTTTTCATTTAATTTGTCTAGGATACTTTTAACGCCATAATTCGAACAAAAACTAACCAATCCTTTTGAAATTTGGTATGGGCATAGATTTTATAACGTTAACTGTTTTCTGTGAAAATGGGCGAAATCGGTTGATGCCACGCCCAGTTTTTATACACAGTCGTCCGTCTGTCCTTCCGCATGGCCGTTAACACGATAACTTGAGCAAAAATCGGCATATCTTTAATGAACTTAGTTCACGTGCTTACTTGAACTCACTTTATCTTGGTATGAAAAATGAACGAAATCCGACTATGACCACGCCCACTTTTTCGATATCGAAAATTACGAAAAATGAAAAAAATGCCATAATTTTATACCAAATACGAAAAAAGGGATGAAACATGGTAAGGTAATTGGATTGTTTTATTGACGCGAAATATAACTTTAGAAAAAACTTTATAAAATTGTTGTGACACCTACCATATTAAGTAGAAGAAAATTAAAAAAGTTCTGCAGGGCGAAATAAAAAACCCTTAAAATCTTGGCAGGTACTACATATATAAATAAATTAGCGGTATCCAACAGATGATGTTCTGGGTCACCCTGGTCCACATTTTGGTCGATATCTGGAAAATGCCTTCACATATACAACTACCACCACTCACTTTTAAAACTCTCAATAATACCTTTAATTTGATACCCATATCGTACAAACTTATTCTAGAGTCACCCCTGGTCCACCTTTATGGCGATATCTCGAAAAGGCGTCCACCTATAGAACTAAGTCCCACGCCCTTTCAAAATACTCATTAAAACCTTTCATTTGATACCCATATCATACAAACATATTCTAAAGTCACCCCTGGTCCACCTTTATGGCGATATCTCGAAAAGGCGAACACCTATAGAACGAAGGCCACTCCCTTTTAAAAATACTCATTAACACCTTTCACTTGATACCCATATCGTACAAACAAAGTCTAGAGTCACCCCTGGTCCACCTTTATTGCGATACCACGAAAAGGCGTACACCTATAGAACTAAGGCCCACTCCCTTTTAAAATACTCATTAACACCTTTCTTTTGATACCCATATTGTACAAACAAAAACTAGGGTCACCCCTGGTACACCTTTATGGCGATATCTCGAAACGGCGTCCACCTATGGAACTAAGGATTACTCCCTTTTAAAATACTCATAAACACCTTTCATTTGATACCCATATCGTACAAACGCATTCTAGAGTCACCCCTGGTCCACCTTTATGGCGATATCTCGAAAAGGCGACCACCTACACAACAACCACCACTCCCTTTTAAAACCCTCATTAATACCTTTAATTTGATACCCATATCGTACAAACACATTCTAGAGTCACCCCTGGTCCACCTTTTTGGCGATATTTCGAAACGGCATCCACCTATAGAACTAAGGCCCACTACCTTTTAAAATACTCATTAACACCATTCGTTTGATACCCATATCGTACAAACGCATTCTAGAGTCAACCCTGATCCACCTTTATGGCTATATCCCTAAACGGCGTCCACCTATAGAACTATGGCCCACTCCCTCATAAAATACTCTTTAATGCCTTTCATTTGATACACATGTCATACAAACATATTCCAGGTTTTCCCTCGGTTCATTTTCCTACATGGTTATTTTCCCTTATGTTGTCACCATAGCTCTCAACTGAGTATGTAATGTTCGGTTACACCCGAACTTAACCTTCCTTACTTGTTTTAGTTTTATTTTGACGGCCGCCGTGGTGTGATGGTAGTGTGTTCCACCTACCACACCGAATGCCCTCGGTTCACACCCTGGACAAAGCAACATCAAAATTTTAGAAATAAGGTTTTTCAATTAGAAGAACATGTTTATAAGTGGGGTCGTCGCTCGGCAGTATTTGGCAAGCGCTCCGAGTGTATTTCTGCCATGAAAAGCTTCCAAGTGAAAAGGCATGTGACTTGCAGATGCCGTTCGGAGTCGGCACAACACAAGTACGTCCCGTCCTGCCAATTTGTAGGAAAAATTAAAAGGAACACGACGCAAATTGGAAGAGAAGCTCGGCCTAAAATATCTTCGGATATTATCGCGCCTTACATTTATTTTTTTAGTTTTTATTTTGACGTTCTTTTGCGTTTCTCCAACTATAACAACAATAACGCCCAGTCATCGTACGAAGCTATATTTAACCAGGCTCGTTTAAATTAATAATTATGATGACCCGCAATAAATATATAAGTGCAATAACAATTTATGTAGGTATGATGTATATATGTATGTATTGGCATTATAAAATTTATATAAAGCTTTGGCAAAACTGTACAAAGCACTTGGAGTGACACTAAAATCGTTGCTTTGGCGTAGGATATATCTTTTTTGCAAATTGTTGTTGTTACTACAGCGCCAATATGGTGCCACCACCAATCGTATAGGGTGCGCAAGCAGTGACAGACGTTGTTGGTGTTGTGAGAAAGAGTGAAAATAATTAATGCATTTAATGTGTAATTATTTCAATTAAATATTGTGCTAACCGCATAGTTAACTGCATTTTGCCTAACTACACACATTCATAGAACTATGGATAGTTTGTCTTCGAGTGCAGTTGATTAGGAGAAAGTGGAGGAGTAAAATTTCAGAGCATTTCATGGGATACTAAAAAAGCTTATGATAGGTATCGGTGGTAGTGAGGGGTGATAGTTCATGAACTGCTTGAATTACATATGTATCATGAGCCTGTTTAGCGCTATGCTGCGTTTTGTCATTGCGTTGTTACTACGTATAGTCGCTGATTAACGAACAACGAGAACGTATGCACGCATGTTTGCTAGCGCTCAAAAAATTCAGAGTTTGTTTGCAACTTATGTTTTTTTCTAAATGCGCAAATAAGCAAAAGCCCCTTTCGAGGTTGCTAATGTGCTTGTTAAGAGACTACTAAACGAAAAAGAATAACAGTGTAATGTGTATGGCGAGTGCGAATAATCATATTACCAGCTGAAGAACTTTTATGTTAACAACGCAATATGACATGACGATAAGTTGTCGGTGACTTCCTCGTCCGATGGTTTAACCTATACATACTAAAAATAGACGATGATCGTAGTAGTCAACATCGGATATTGCACTAAAGTTAACACAAAGCGGCAGCTGGGAGTTAATATGAGCATCGGAACCAGTATAGCTGGTAATCGACAACAGTTGAAGATAATCCGTAGGGAGTAGTTTTTAGAACACAAACAGCACCAACCTGTACTGATTTAAAAATATCAAGCAGCAGAATGGCTCTTCTCCCATTTTTCCATATAGCTACCCGATACAAATATTATTCTGTCATAGAAAGATGCAGAAAACTATTTAATTGCGTACATCGTAGTTCGTTAATTCTTATGCAAATTCATAGGCTGCTACTTGCTGTTGTTGGAGAACTTGCCGTCGCCAGTTATGGACTTGCTATCCGTTACTTGCTTGGTTAACGAATTATGATCGGCCCTCACTTGTACACAATCGTTGTATACAACATAAACGCTAAGTTATGTGAGCTGGGCATCGGAGAAGGTTTGGGTATCACCTAGCTAATCCAAAATCGGCCTAATTTGCTAGTGTTATTTAAGTCAGACGCACATACCGTGTCGGAGAGTGTAACATCCGCTCATGATGATGGGATGGAAAGAGATATCTCACACGCACACATGTAGTCATCAGTCGAAGTAGTTACTCACACATACAAACGCATATGGCTAATAGAAAGCATAAATTACTAATGTACATGTATATAGCAGGTAACCAAGCATGATATACAACTGTTCGCGAAATTACTAGACCTTAGGAGAAATGGATGAACGAGAAAACCGAGAGCATAAAAGCAGCGCAAGTTGAGGAATCAGTAATCAGTTTGATTTAAACAAGCTTTTGTAAAGTACGTGATATCGAAGTATATTTGTACTACTCCCAAAGTAGACTAAATAGAGACCACGTTACAATACTGAATATTGGAGTTATTTATTCGACAGTTCAGCAATACGAACGTTAGCAGAAGGTGCGAAATAATTGGAATTTCCCAAAACTCGTTACAATATTATATTGCAATACCTGTAGCTGTTCCAGCCCGGGCGTCGTCTTAATTTAATGATTCCGCGCTCGGGTAATGAAACAAACAATCAAATTACCGTAACATCTAGGAATGAGGTCGACATGTCAGCCGTTGTCAAAATTATATCTTAACTCGAGGACATAACAAAAACGACAGAACCACACCTGTATCTTACCCTGCAGAAAGAGAAACTGAGGGACAGTCGCGCAAAGCTACAGTTCCGCACTAAGCTACAGTTCGAACAAATCGATTCGCTGTAGGGTTTGGAAACGTTTCTATGAAAAATTGATTGGAAGAAGAGTTTGGTAAGTAGGATATGTCCAGGCAGGTTATTTCAGAGAAACAAAGCTATATGACTGTAAGAACTACCAATCAAAAAAGTGTTATAACCGTGCTTTTGAAACAGCTTTATTACCGAGAGCTAGGAAAAGGTGGTTGGATTCGGACCCGATTAAAAGTGATGTGAGGTTAAAAAGATGAAAAGCAGAAAAAATACACAACTATTCTGTTATTGTTTCGTATAAAGCTCTACAATTTTTAAAATATTTCATCGGTCACCGTCAGTGTCAAAGTCGGTAGACACGAGGTGTACAGCAAAGGGGTGAACTGTGAATCGGCCGACTAATAGTCCAGAGTACCTGTACAACCCATCGGTAGAATTTACGATGGTGGTAAAGGTGACTGATGGTGTCGAAAGGCTCAATGGGATTGCTAGGATATAAGTAGGCAGGCGAGTAAGCAGGGTCAGAAAGGGTGGGGTGAGCCGATGTTGAATAACTGGTGGCTAAAAGTATTCAAATAAGCGGTGTTCGATGCGTTGAACTCTTTTTTGAGTAGCACAGAAATTACTAGCTCTTCTTCTTTCAACAATAAAATTCCGTCTCCCATGAAACCGTTTTTAATCAGTTAGGATTTCCTAGTATGAAAGGCAAGCCATGCATAAAAAATTTAATTATTTTAATTTCATGGTAATTTTCAGAAAGCTGTAGAATGTGTGGGCCTCTCTAGAGTCTCTAATAGACTGAAGGTGCTTTTTGCTTCCGAAAAATTTGCATATCATTGCAATTTGGTAACGCTCCTTCACGTTTGCTAATCTTGTTTGCCTTTCTGTGTCGATATTGTCAAGTACCCCATATTTTTTAAGGCGGTCATAAATGTGATCGCCTTATCGATAATTTTCATTATTAAGTGCAAATATTTATACAAAAGTATAAGTCATGATAAATTGTTTGTGAAGTTCACGCACAAGCGATTGTCGATTGTGTCACGAATGAAATGTCCCCAAGTGTTTACTACCGATAGCTTTTACAGTGGGATGGTGTGTAACTATAAGAGAAATGCTCAGAAGAGCTTCGTAGAACATCGAAAATGGTCCCAGTCTTTAGTTACATTTAATGTGAGCGCAGCGACTGAATCAGTAATCGCTTGTACTTCAAGCAGTGAACATTTCATTCGCAAATTATATGCTTAAGTGTTCCGTCACGATTATAGAAGGAAGAAGGAGCTCTTTGCTCACACATACCAGTACAAAAAATGTTAGGTTTAAACCTGTTCGAATCTCTGCTGGATTTGTGCAGTTCTGAACTATAGGTATAGCTATTTTTGATGCTGCTAAGGCAGTGGAGTGGCGATGAGTGTGAATACTTGTGCTACTTCTGAAAGCACCACTACAGTGTGCTTTATCTCGTTCTAATATCTTAATTGTTTTTTTTAATTCATGTGACTTAAATCTTATTTAAATTGGTCGATATCGTTAGATTAATAAAAACAGCTTTTTAGTAAAAACCATTTAAAAAAAATTCATCTGCTCTAACTTTATGCCTTAAACGCTAAAGGCGTCAGTTCTCACGAAATGTATGCTACTTAATTAGCAGAGTCTCGCTTAATTTAATATATTTAGCTAATTACATTGAACGTATACTTTCTCAGTAAGTTGCAATACACTCTTTCATACTGATTACGACACATACGTACAAACATTTCTAATTGTTGTATACGATACCACGCGGCAATAATTAATTTTGCGGCGTAATAAAGTGCAAATAGTTGTGGCAAATTGGTCGTATGACACGAAATGTGACATAATACAATACTCAAATAGGCACTTAAATACGTACCAAATACGCAGCCCATGTAACTAGTTGCTAACCAGTTTACAGCTAGTGTTTTTTGCCAACTGTGCTATGCAAAAAAATTTTATTCTTAGGCCCGGTTTTCAGTACAAGTTTAACTCAGTTTGTCAGTTAAACTACGCTTAAGCTTCTTCTGTATTTTTTTTTTTTAACTGAAGTTTAAGCTGAGCTTTAGCAGCTGATCTGGCAGGGTTAAACTCTAGTTAACCTATCAGTGATTTGCGTTCGTTCGAAATGGTGTCGAATATACCCAACAAGTATTTGGGCTTGAGTACCATTAGAGCTCATGTTGATAACTAGCATACCTCTAAAATCTTAAGAGTTGTTACGAAACAGTGGCTCAACTTGAGAATCATAATGTACTCAGAAAAAGAGGGATTTTTTTATAAAAATGCTATTACTTAAGTTGAGTTCCTAACTTGTGGTTCTTTGACTGGACTCAAGTGTAATATTCCAATACTACAGTATTTTCACGAAAATAAAATAAAATATATATAATTTGTTTTTGATAAATTACGCTTAATTACTGCTATCAATCAGATGATCTGTCAAATGTTGGATAATAATTTGAAAATTCTAATGACGTTGGAGATTAATTCGAATACTATAAATTTTACACAAATTCTCAAAGGTTGGATAGTGATTGGATAATGAAGTTTTATATCAACTTGAGAACTATATGGTTTAAGAATAACTAGATGATGATGTTGGATATCACCTCCGGAACTTGATATATATTTCGCTGGAAAAATATCTTTTAAATGTTTGTTGGGTAAGAAAAATCCAGCTGTTGTCGTATCTAAAAATTATCTAGATAGTAACAAACCAATGTTGCCGTACAAAAAAGCCTACCCCAAAGGGGCCTTAAGCTGTATCTGAAAAAATGCTCAGTAGTTTAACTGGAGTTTAAATTTGAATAAAGTTTAAGCAAACTTAGTTTAAGCTTAGCTTAACCAACTACTGAAAAACCGGGGCTTAATAGTGGATAACTATTGGCTTATATACATGGAAAGAAAAATCGGTGGCCAAACCAAAGAAATTGATATTAAAACTTACACTGCATTACAAAAACGAGCTTTAGTTATGTCCTATGCACCAAATATACTTTTTCGGAAAGGGGAGAAAAAATAACAAGTAAGGAAGGCTAAGTTCGGGTGTAACCGAACATTACATACTCAGCTGAGAGCTTTGGAGACAAAATAAGGGAAAATCACCATTTAGTAAAATGAACCTAGGGTAATCCGGTAATGTGTTTGTATGACATGGGTTTCAAATGAGAGGTATTAAAGAGTATTTTAAAAGGGAGTGGGTCATAGTTTTATAGGTGGACGCCATTTCGAGATATCGCCATAAAGGTGGACCAGGGGTGACTCTAGAATGTGTGTTGTATGATATGGATATCAATGAAAGGTGTTAATGAGGGTTTAAAAAGATAGTGGACCTTAGTTGTATATGTGAAGGCGTTTTCGAGATATTGACCAAAATGTGGACCAGGGTGACCCAGAACATCATCTGTCGGGTACCGCTAATTTATTTATATATGTAATACGGCGAACAGTATTCATGCCAAGATTCCAAGTGCTTTTGATTTCGCCCTGCAGAACTTTTTCATTTTCTCTACTTAATATGGTAGGTGTCACACCCATTTTACAAAGTTTTTTCTAAAGTTATATTTTGCGTCAAAAAACCGATCCAATTACCATGTTGCACCTCTTTTTTCATATTTGGTATAGCATTGTGGCACTTTTTTCATTTTTCGTAATTTTCGATATCGAAAAAGTCGAATTTCGGCCATTTTTTACACCAAGATAAAGAGAGTTCAGATAAGTACGTGAACTAAGTTCGGTAAAGATATATCGATTTTTGCTCAAGTTATCGTTTTAACGGCCGAGCGGAAGGACAGACGGACGACTGTTTATAAAAACTGGGCGTGGCTTCAACCGATTTCGCCCATCTTCACAGAAAACAGTTATCGTCATAGAGTCTATGCCCCTAACAAATTTCACAAGGATTGATACATTTTTATTCAACTTATGACATTAAAAGTGTTCTAGACGAATTAAATAAAAAGGGCGGAGCCACGCCCATTTTGAAATTTTCTTTTATTTTTGTATTTTGTTGCACCATATCATTACTGGAGTTGAATGTTGACATAATTTACTTATATACTTATATACATATAAAGATATTAAATTTTATGTTAAAATTTGACTTAAAAAATTTTTTTTAAAGTGGGCGTGTTCGTCATCCGATTTTGCTAATTTTTATTTAGCACACATATAGTAATAGGAGTAACCTGCCCGCCAAATTTCATCATGATATCTTCAACGACTGCCAAATTACAGCTTGCAAAACTTTTAAATTACCTTATTTTAAAAGTGGGCGGTGCCACGCCCATTGTCCTGAATTTTACTAATTTTCTTTTTTGCGTCATACATTCAACGCACCTACCAATTTTCATTGCTTTATCCGTCTTTGGTAATGAATTATCACACTTTTTCGGTTTTTCGAAATTTTCGATATCGAAAATGTGGGCGTGTTTGTGGTCCGATTTCGTACATTTTAAATAGCGATCTGAGATGAATGCCGAGGAATCTATATACCGAATTTCATCAAGATACCTCAAAATTTACTCAAGTTATCGTGTTTACGGACGGACGGACGGACGGACATGGCTAAATGAATTTCTTTTTTCGCCCAGATCATTTTGATATATAGAAGTCTATATCTATCTCGATTAGTTTATGCCGTTACGGATTACCGTTATGCGAACAAAGTTAATATACTCTGGGAGCTCTGCTCAGCTGATTATAAAAATACACGTGTATCGACGATTTTCATGTACACGTCAGATTTTTTTTATATATAAAGTCGAGCTTTACGCAGTGTCCGTCTTTCTGACTATGTGAACGATTTTGGATCGATTCTTAACCCTTTTTCCGTGATCCAATCGAGCTGAATTTTTTCAGGTAGACTAGCGGAAATCTCTGCATCACGTCAAATTTAAAAAAAAAAAAATAGATTTTTATCAATTCTCAGATTTCCCTGATTTATTTATTTTTTTAATAGTTATCGGTTTTTTTGAAACGGTTTCAGCTCATTAAAAAACTTAATTTTTTTATTAATTGTGAAGGAAATGGATTTTTAGCGACATTAATATACCCATTCAAGTTATGCGGGAAAAAAATTTTTTTTTAATTCAGGAAAATCTGGGAATTGATAAAAATTTATTTTTTTTTAATTTGACGTGATACAGGGTTAAAGGGTTAAAAATCGATCCAAAACACAGGCAGACAGACGGACACTGCGAGCTTTATACTTTATATATAAAGAAAAAATTCTGACGTGTACATGAAAATCGGCGATACACGTGTATTTTTTTCCCCCCTTCCCGAAAAAGTATATTTGGTTCATAGGACAGAATGTGTGTAACGCGGTGTTATTACAAATTATTTTTAGCTCCACAAATTGCAGTTCTTAGAATTTGTTTTCGGTACTAATTTCCCGGCCTAGTTCAATACCAGTCAGAAAACCAACTAGTATAATATTTGTTAGCTGGGATGATACAACATTACATTCCAACCAAAACTATGGTCAAAGCGAGATGCCTGGTGATTAAAAGTTCCAACGAGTTGGGTTAAGTTGGTGCTGCCGTTGCCTGCGAATAGTGAGCACATAATTGCGTGCAGCTAATAATTGAAAATAAAAAAGCCAAAAACACCAACAACCACATTTGAAGTCATAAAACGCAGAAAAAAGTAGGCGCATGAATTGAAAATACAATAATTAATTTCACTTTGATATATGGCACTGACACACATACACACGTGTACACAGATAAACAAGCTCACACACACATAGCCATGGAAGAAATGCAATGCAATTGTTGTTTTTAGTGTTTGTTGTTGCTATTGCTCTTATTGCTAATTACAAAGTAGCAACATATAACGTAATTGTTTAGATTGTTATATAGCTTTGCCTTCTCATTCCCTCACTCTTTAATCCCCGCACGTTTCTTGTGATTATTTATTAATTAAGTAATAAACCTACATTTATTGCTATAATATTGATTGTCCGGTTTAATTAAAAAAGAAAAAGGAAAAATACAACAAATAATCAACTTCACTCTACTTTACACTCTTTGCGCCTCTATTGGCAGCCAACTGACAGTTCGTCATTATTCAATTGATCGTTTGAGTTATTAGGCGATTGTGGTTTACGCAAGCAACCACTAACTAAATGTAATTAATATACCTACTAGTTATGTGCTTCAATGCGCTTGTGCTTATGTGTATTTGTTGTATGAAAGTTTGTAATAATTTAACGAATTTTACACTTTTGCGTTGAATATGCATTAATTGCAAATGAATTAAAACATTAAATTAGTTATGTGTAAGCAAGCGCTTTGTTATATATTCTCATGGCGTCAGGTGACTGTACCGATCTAAACATTAGGGTGTCCGTTATTTGTGTAATAAGTAGTTTTTGTACGCCACAACTAACTTTTGGTTGAAGACTCAAAACGAGTTATTAAAACAAAAACAAAAATATTAAAAGATATTTTTATCTCAAACCATGCTGCCTATTATCCTGTGTATAGAAGTGTTGGGGTTCTTAGAAAAAAAAGGGCGATGAATAAACATACAGGTGTACGTCTAGAAAAATAATGTTTTTACATTAATTAGAGCTCCCAAAATGATTGAAGTTAAACAACAACAGAGCTAACTTTACCAGCAACAAATAATATCAGGCTGTTTGAGAAGAGCTTCGTCGGTGTTTAAGGGGCGCTGTAATGGCGCGGGTCATCCTTCACCCAGGTAAGGACGAGCGGGGCGGACGCCTTTGTGCTATTGCCACCCGTCGCCCCCCTGAGTGTTGAGCGGCCCGACGCCTTAATGACTCTATCATCCCTTCCTCTCAGCTCTGGCTTCGGCTAGTTGAGTGGAAGGAGCGCCGTTGTGGTACGGGTCACCCTTCACCCAGTTAAGGACGAGCGGGGTGGATGCCTTTATGCTATTGCCACCCGTCGCCCCCCTGAGTGTTGAGCGGCCCGACGCCTTAATGACTATATCATCCCTTCTTCTCAGCTCTGGCTTCGGCTAGTTGAGTGGAAGGAGCGCCGTCATGGTACGGGTCACCCTTCACCCAGTTAAGGACGAGCGGGGTGGATGCCTTTGTGCTATTGCCACCCATCACCCCCCTGGGTGTTGAGCGGCCTGATACCTTAATGGCTATATCACCCCTCCCTCTCAGCTCTGGCTTCGGTTAGTTGAGTGGAAGGGGCGCCGTCATGGCACGGGTCACCCTTCACCCAGGTAAGGACGAGCGGGGCGGATGCCTTTGTGCTATTGCCACCCGTCGCCCTCTGGGTGTTGAGCGGCCCGACGCCTTAATGACTATATCACCCCTCCCCCTAAGCTCTGGTTTCGGCCGTGGACTGATGCGTGCGCATAAGGGGCTACCGCTGTGCCATTAAGGTGCACGTCCTCTCCGCCCACGGATCGATCCGCGGTGTCCCAGTGGATACAGCCTCGCCCCCCTTAAGCACCTTCTATCTAGCGTGCAAATAGGGCGGCGGGGGTGTCCAGCGGTGAAGCCGGCACTAACGAGTCCTCACAGTCTCTTCCCCAGGTGACCGACCCCGCGGATTACCGATCCGGCCGAAGACTACCGATCAATCCGATACCGTCAACCGACCCCGCCCGGAACGAGCCGCCGCTGTCCAGGTAAACACCATCGCCATCCTGTTTCCCCTCTCACCCCAGCCAGCTAGCCGTTCGTCATCCTACCGCCGTTAAGCCGTTGCAACCGTCCCGCCGCTGCTCCGATGATTGTTGGCCGTCTGCCTTCCTACCGCCGTTAAGCCGCTGCTTCCGTACCGCCATACCAGTCCGTCCGTTACCCGACCGCCCTACCGAACCTCCTCTACTCCAACGACCATTAGCCGCCGCTCTGCCCCCTCGCAATCTTGCGACGGAAAGCTGCTGCCCGCCTAATATCTCCAGCCGTATGTGCGTGTGTTCGTAACACATAAATATTGTGTATTTATTCATTAGGGGTTTGTGGGACCTTTACTCGACTCTGGACTGACTGAGCGTTACCCCAGCCTTAGACAAAACCCACCTCATAATCGGAATCGTTTTACAATACATCGATAAGTGGTCGATAACAAATTCGTGGCATTCTGATAACAAATCGATAACTTTTGTGATGAAAAACCAATAGCTTTATAATAAACAATCGATAACATACCAAAAACAAATATTTTACTTTTCGATAAACAATTGATAACTTTTTAAAAAGAAGTCAATATATTTCGATAACAAATCGATAAAACGCTGGAAAAAATTGGTAAGACTCCGATTACACACTGATAGTTTTTCGATAACAAATCATTATTTTTTTGCTAACAAATCAATAAGTTTTTGATAACAAATCGATTATTTTCATTGCAAATCCATAAATTTATAATAGCATGCCGCCAATGAACCGGTTACTTTTAAATAAATAATCGATAACTTTTCGAAAATAAATCGATACACTGTTGATAAAAAACTGGCAACAAAGGAGCTTTCTGCAACAACTCCAAAATTAAAGCCATTTTTCGATATTAAATCGATATCTTTTCGATAGCAAATCGATAACGGATTCAAGGTTCCATTCGAGCTCAAGGCCAGAACAATAATCTTTTTTTAATCATAATTAATGTTTTTTTAATTTTTTTATAATTGAAAAATTGCATTTTGTTTTTGGAATAATAGGTAGAAAATTTTTCAGACAACCTACCTAGCTGCGCGGATAGATCCGTTTCTAAGGCTGCTAAGCCTTCATCATTGATACGCTTTAGGCACGCTACGCCAACAATTTAGCTATACAGCGGTGGTTTGTTTTACTGATAAATAGTTACTTCTATTCCTCTTTACCAACTATATTTATATCATTAAAAAACAAGTAAGGAAGGCTAAGTTCGGGTGTAACCGAACATTACAAACTCAACTGCCAAATTACAGTTGCAAAACTTTTAAATTACCTTCTTTTAAAAGTGGGCGGTGCCACGCCCTTTGCCAAAATTTTACTAGTTTTCTATTCTGCGTCATAAGGTCAACCCACCTATCAAGTTTCATTGCTTTATCTGTCTTTGGTAATGAATTATAGCACTTTTTCGGGTTTTGAAATTTTCGATATCGAAAAAGTGGGCGTGGTTATAGTCCTATTTTGTTCATTTTAAACAGCGATCTGATATGAGTTCCCAGGAACTTACGTACCAAATTTCATTAAGATACATCAACATTTACTTAAGTTATCGTGTTTACGGACAGACGGACGGACATGGCTAAATGAATTTCTTTTTTCGCCCAGATCATTTTGATATATAGAAGTCTATATCTATCTCGATTAGTTTATGCCGTTACGGGGTACCGTTATGCGAACAAAATTAATATACTCTGTGAGCGCTGCTCAGCTGAGTATAAAAATAAAATATTGTTCTGGCCTTGTGCTCGAATCGAACCTTGAATCCTTTATCAATAGGCCGATAAAACAAAAACCATAGTGAATCGATAACTTTTTGATAAGAAATTGGCAACAAAGAATTTTCGGTAACAATAATAATTCGATAGCTTTTCGATAGTATATCGATAACTTTTCGATTACAAAGAACAATGGCTCGAAAGCCTAGCTATGTATATCTAGTTGATATAATACCGATAACAAGCGGTTACAAATTTAATTTCCAAAGCTAACGTCTAGTGCACTATTTTGCGGAACTAAGGAAAATCAATCCCTTCTACTTAACTACAAGGTAAGGTTAACCGGGCTGGTCCGTGAGGATTTCACATAGACTGAGTGGATCCATAGTGTGCTTAACTAAAAGAAATCTGCTATTAACTTGTTGCTTGTTGGAAAGCCATGCAAGGTTGCCATGGCAACCAATCTAATGAAGAAATTAAAAAAAAATCAACTGAAATAATTCTAGGTAAGACAAATTCAGTACCAGGTGTTGTTATCCCAACAGCTGATTGGTTCTTCTTGATTATTTTTCTTACATCACCCTGCAAAGCAATATGTCAGTTAATCGAAATCAATGAAAATTTTCTTTTGGCTTGACATTCTTCTGCACGGCGAATTGGTTGAATTCGCTTTGCCAACACCTTGTATGGATTCGCCTTGATCAGAACATAATTATCACACAAAATAAAAATTTTTTTTTCTTTCTTTCGGAAAAAGGCAAATAGTGATCTTCATGCGGGAAGGCTAAAAAAATACTTCCAAAAATCAAAAATCGGTAGCACTTCCATGATATAAACATTATGCTTTAACATCAGGGTATGCAAAGAAGTGGTATTTGCTCTTGCATTCGTAAAGCTCAGCATTTATTGTAACACGTCCCGAAGGGATTGGGGTTATTCGATTTCTCCTCAGCGCGAAAACCCAAAAGTTATTCCTCTTCAAAGCCTTTTTCCTAGGATCTTGAGTTAGTAAGAGCTTGTCGGAAACAGTTGCAGGACCAGACGAGAACTTCTTCGTGTGACGTTTCATAACTGAACGATCTAGCTTAGTGTACATTAGGGCGGGTCGATTTAAAAATCGCTCATTGCTCTGTGAAAATCGTATTCTAGGGATCAAAATAAGAAACTTTGCCGAAGGAACCATACCTCTAAAACGAATTCTGATGCCCTCCCCCCCTCCCAGGTAGGGGTAAATTTTGAAAAATCCCACTTTGACCCATTTAGAGTGCTCCAATTGAGTCGAAATGTATGACCGACCGCCACTAAATTTGGAGGCCCGACCCACCGATGCCAGTGGCACACCCCCTGGAACCCCCCCTGGGGGTAAAGTGCATGTAAAGTGCAAAACCGGCAATTTTTTGAAATGTTTGTATGGTGAACCCCCAGGGGGGTTCCAGAGGGTTTGCCCCTGGCATCGGTGGTTCGGGCCTCCAAAGTTAGTGGGGGTCGGTCATACATTTGGACTCGATTGGAGCACTGTAAATGGGTTAAAGTGGAATTTTTCAAAATTTACCCTACCTGGGGGGGGGGGGGGGGACATCAGAATTCGTTTTAGAGGTATGGTTCCTTCGGCAAAGTTTCTTATTTTGATCCCTAGAATATGATTTTCACAGAGCAATGGGCGATTTTTTTGCCTCCCCACAAATCGACCCGCCCTAGTGTACATACATCCATAATTAAGCATATTTCTTATATATCTACCTGTGTTTATTCATTTTTTTAATTTGAGCATAAAATTTTATAGGCTAACTTTGACTTTGGGTGGCGGTGCGTGTTTGGCAGCAATTGCAGTTTCCACAAAATGTTGTACACACATTATCGAGGCATATAAATATAAATACATAATGATTCAAATTCATCATTGATATTTGTGTTGTCGTGCAGACATTAAAATTCCCCCACTACCTCCTCTTAAACCCTATGTGTCCCACTCGATTTTTTACGTGTAGCAGGCGAGTCTAATTGCGTCTTGCATTAGCATTCATTTTCGCTTAATTTGGTGAATTAGAAATGCCAATTAAACCTCTAACATTGTTCTAGTATACAAAAACAAAAACAATAGCCAGAGAAGCAATAAGAAATTATTAAAAAAATTAAAAAAAAATAATCTGTAAAAAACGGTTAGGAAAAAAGAAAGTAAAGGTAGGGGAATAAGAGTGTTGCCGTTACGATACGAAATCCTTAATAAATTTAGTACATTAATTGATGTACTTATCAAAAATCTACATACTTGAACTTTAGTATAGGCCAGGTCCCGTATTACGTGTCACGATCAGTGACTGAAAACTATTTTCACTCAAGCGATATCTATGCAACTGTCAAA
Source organism: Eurosta solidaginis (assembly GCF_040869045.1). Lineage (NCBI taxonomy): Eukaryota > Metazoa > Arthropoda > Insecta > Diptera > Tephritidae > Eurosta > Eurosta solidaginis. The sequence goes on from NC_090321.1 coordinate 17,568,216, forward strand.
CTTTTTTTTTTAAATTATAATATACAATGGATCTAACGAGTACTATTTGTCGCTAGCTCAAATTTGCCATTAATCCGATCTACCTTTAAAGAGCTATTGTGATTTAAAAAATGACTTTCGATCACGGATTGTAACCAGTAGCGGATCGCGAGCTTGACTGTTGGGGGAAATAGTATCAAAAGTTTCATAAATTTTGTTTTATTTTTATAAAAGTGGTATTCATGTATAAATTCTCGACCTTTTGGAGGGGGGGGGGTAATGTCCCCTATTACATTATAACCCCCCCCGTAGATCCGCGCCTGATTGTAACACGTAATAGGGGCCTAGGTTAAGAAGGCGTGCGTGGGAATTTCCCACACTTCCACTCGGAGACATCTTTTGTCTGTTATGATTGCCCTCAGGGAGTGCCGGGTGGTGCTAGCTTACTTCCTAGTACCTGGGACCATACTAACCTGAAGCCGTTCGACTGCTCTATCTATGGCCCACACCTCCGCCTGAAATACACTACATAAGTCTAGGATTCAGACTGATTAAATTACCTGCAGATGCTTAAAGTAGATTCCAGCTACCTTTTCCCTTTTTGCGCCGCCTGCGTAGATTGGAGTGCCCCTGCCACTGTTTGGAACTTCCTTCCATTCCTCCCATGCAGGATATCTTATGTTCTACACCTGAAAGTCAAAACCGCTGCGATGTGGATAGTGTCGGATGTTAGATCAGCTGTGATTCAGTTCAATCATCCGCTTGTAATGCAATCTTACATCGTCACATGCCATTATTCTGTTGATTCCCACGTGTTGAATTATCATAGTCGAAGAGCCTATTTCGCGGCCATTTCCTGCACGAACACACAGCGCTTGATATGCGCAGGCATGTTATCTTTTGCACCTTCTGAACACCATGTTGATTGCAGTCCATATGTAGCGCTTTCCACCAGACAAGATCTTCAAACGCTAGTATCGGTCGACAGATTGTGTTGTACTAGCCGTGAAAGGGACAAGCTCGGTTTTTTCTTGTTGGGTTTACCCCCAGTCCGTTTTATCGCAAAGTGCCATATCACCGAGCTCGCTAATCAGTTGCAAGAGTTTACCATCCAAAAGACTTGGACTCGACCGTCCCTAACATGGTAAAACTATAACTCGTTGATTAGCGCCCCTAGCATGGACAACAGACGCACACGCACACCGTCATTGTGGCCGTTTAAGTAGAAAAGCAGTCCTTAGTTACCGTTTGCACTAAGCCCAGACCATGCAGGTGAAGCAGAACGATGCCTCCCCTTTTGAATGTTCTGCGTCACGTGAGAGCGGCGCACAGTGTAACTTTTTCACTTTTAGGATGCCAAAATTAATAACAGCCAAACCAATGGAGCAATTCATTTGAAATTTTGCAGTGTGGTTGCAGATACCCAAATCTGATTTGAGAATAAAAATGGGCGTGATCCGCCCAATTTTTCTCCTTGCCCTCATATAAGGTGAAATTTCACATCATCATATTTTCTACTTTAAAAGCATTTTCCAGTGCCAATATAAATAAAAATTGTTTATATTTCTTAACTTTAGATTAGATGCTTTTGAGTAATATTTAAAAAAATTTATTTTCAAAGTCAAACACAACATAGGTACATATATTTGTAAAAACTGAATGGAAATACATACATACTTATAAATAAAAATTATAACTGGTATAAAGTTAGTCGGAGTCAATATCGTCGACATGCTCTGGTTCAGATAATAAGCCAATAACTTCAATCGTTAATGCTCTCCGCTTTGACCTAGGGTTTTTCGGCAAACTGTTTTAGAACGGGTCTGACGATATCAGCAATATGTGCAGCAAATCCAAGTTACTACAAATTCTTGACTTTTTTGTGGTGAAAAGTTCACGATAGTTGCGTGCATCTTAGTTTCTGGACTCTTGAGCTTCTTCCGAAAGTTAACCAATAGGAAGAATAGCAGACACGATTACACTCTTTCCATGAAACCGAATTTTATGTACCCTTACTGGCATATTGTACCAAGCATATTCCTATAAATATAGTACCTTTGTCTCTGTCACATAGTGGTCAAAAGCTTCAGAATTTATTTGAAACCCACATCCTATTCATGAAAGTATTGTATGAAACCTTTTCAAAAGATTGATGTTTATGCCGGTTATGTCTGATGTTATTTCAGGATCTCCAAAGAATCTTCTCGCAGTGTTGTCATCATTTGTGTTGTCGGTTTTTTGCTTTGGCATATCAATCGAAAGACCAACTTCTTTCCTGAATTTATTTTGGATATCTTCTTTCTTCTTTTTCATCTTTTCCTTATGTTCTTCGCCCCGCACGCACCAGGTCTTCATTTCCATTCGGTAAGCGATGTGTAGCATACATTCCATGCATCGTATCCAAGAATGTAAAGGGGAAATTCCGAAAGCAAGCATGTTTTTGTCAACGTTTCGCTCTGACAGGGCTCGCATATTGTTATATCTTTTGGAGAAGCCCCACATATATAGCACTTTTGCGATGATGTACATGCCGACAGAATGTTAGGTAGTCGTTTATGTGATGTATACATACATATGTATATTCCCGAAGCACTCAATTACTTAGAAGTATCACCCATAATAGACGATCCTCAGGTAGGCGTGCGTACGTAACATAAGTTGATGGGATAAGTGCACAACTCGTTAACTATGGGAAAACTCATATCACAAACAATGAAGGCTGGCTATTCAGCGCAAAAGTTTCCTTTTTTTGGGTTTTTATTCAGGTATAACTGTCTTTTTTGGGATCTAGTATTGTAGACTTGAATTGAGGACATTCCATTGTTAGGTCACTGCGCTTCTTAAGTTGGCGATTACAAAGAAAAACGCAAAATTTCGCAATGGTTTTTTTTGTCTGAAACTATATGAAATTCCCTTTGACGTGAATGTATTCGTTCAATGGAATTGGGCGGAATCAGGCAAGTTTTATTCTATTGAAAACGAAAAATTTTCTAAGCTTACCAAACTTTTATTGGCTGGCTAAAACAAAAAACAAATTTTTTTTTAAATCCCTACGTGACTGAAACTTACCAATGCTGTTACAAACTACCCAAGTATGTTAAATAAAACAGCTTGAAGTCAAAACAGTTATCGAAAATTCCACCACGTGGCCACAAAACTGGTCAAAATTTTGGACTGTGAAATGATTTTTTCATTTGTTTCAATTATCCAAGTTTCATAATGCTTATCAGGGTGATCGTGGGTTTTTTACTTTGCTGTGTATACATTTTCTTAACAGTTGGTTATTAATCTGTTGCATTTCAAAACATTTTTGAGATTGGAGAACATTGTTTTTTGGATTTTTAGCATCCTAAAAGTGAAAAAAGTTACACTGTGCGGCGTAAGCCCTCGCACTGCTTCAAAGTATATGCCATAGTGGAAGAAGCAGCCTCAAAAGCTATTATTAATATATCTTTGAGCTTACCAACTATTGATTTACTGCCAGTTTAGTCTCAAAAATATTACCCGTTTATACTTTATACTTTTTTCGCAAATTCATCTTACGAACAAAATGTGGCAGCATTGCCGAATACGAAATATTATTTATCTTATTTTCCACTCTAATTTTAAATTTAGTTTCAAAAGAAATGTTGTTTTGCTGATTCATTATTATTGCTTTTATGTATTTTTGCAGCTATTATGCAATGCTTAATTATGTGTGATAATTATTCTAAGTATGCATGTGTGCGTATGTATGAACATAATTAAAGTTGTGCAATTGAATTTAATTATTTACACAGTAATTGGCGCTATAATAAAGAGTTTCTGTGTTTTTATACTCAGCTGAGCAGAACTCACAGAGTACACTAACTTTGTTCGCATAACGGTAATCCGTAACGGCATAAACTAATCGAGATAGATATAGACTTCTATATATCAAAATGATCTGGGTGAAAAAAGAAATTCATTTAGCCTGGGCGCTCATCCAGATCGCTATTTAAAATAAACGAAATCGGGCTACAACCACGCCCACTTTTTCGATATCGAAAATTTCGAAAAACCGAAAAAGTGCGATAATTCATTACCAAAGACGGATAAAGCGATGAAATTTGGTAGGTGGGTTGACCATATGACGAACTATAGAAAACTAGTAAAATTTTGGACAATGGGCGTGTCACCGCCCACTTTTAAAAGAAGGTAATTTAAAAGTTTTGCAAGCTGTAATTTGGCAGTCGTTGACGATATCATGATTAACTTTGGCAGGGACGTTACTCCTATTACTGTATGTTTGACAAATAAAAATTAGCGAAATCGGATGACGAACACGCCCACTTTTAAAAAAATTTTTTTTTTCAGTAAAATTTTAACAAAAAATTTAATATCTTTACAGTATAAAAGTAAATTATGTCAACGTTCGACTCCAGTAATGATATGGTGCACCAAAATACAAAAATAAAAGAAATTTTCAAAATGGGCGTAACTGCGCCCTTTTTCATTTAATTCTTCTATAAAACTTTTAATGCCATAAGTCGAACAAAAATTGACCAATCCTTGTGAAATTTGGTAGTGACATAGATTCTATGACGGTAACTGTTTTCTGTGAAAATGGGTGAAATCGGTTGAAGCCACGCCCAGTTTTTATACACAGTCGACCCTTTGTCATTCCGCTCGGCCGTTAACACGATAACTTGAGCAAAAACGATATATCTTAACTAAACTTAGTTCACGTACTTATCTGGAGTCACTTTATCTTGGTATAAAATATGGCCAAAATCCGACTATGACCACGCCCACTTTTCCGATATCGAAAATTATGAAAATCCATAAATTCTGTACCAAAAATGAAAAAAGATGAAACATGGTAATTGGATTGGCTTATTGACGCAAAATATAACTTTAGAAAAAACTTTGTAAAATGGGTGTGACACCTACCATATTAAGTAGAAGAAAATGAAAAAGTTCTGCAGGGCGATACCAAAAGCCCTTGGAATCTTGGCAGGAATACTGTTCGTGGTATGACATATATAAATAAATTAGCGGTACCCGGCAGAAGAAGTTCTGGGTCACCCTGGTCCACATTTTGGTCGATATCTCGAAAACGCCTTCACATATGCAACTATGGGCTACTCCCTTTTAAAACCCTCATTAATTTTAATTTGATACCCATATCGTACAATCACATTCTAGAGTCCCTCCTGGTCCACCCTTATTGCGATATCTCGAAAAGGCGTCCACCTATAGAACTAAGGCCCACTACGTTTTAAATAATCATTAACAACTTTCATTTGATACACATGTCATACAAACACATTCCAGGGTTGCCCTAGGTTCATTTTTCTAAATGGTGATTTTCCCTTATTTTGTCTCCAAAGCTCTCAGCTGAGTATGTAATGTTCGTTTACACCCGAACTTAACCTTCCTTACTTGTTCTTACTATCTTTCTTTCTTTTCATATTCGACAATAATGACTTTAATTTCTTTTGCATTAAAGCACTCGCACACACATACAGACATTTGCAATGATAAGCAATTCATTGTGTAAATGTAATTCCAATTTGAAATTTTTTGCTGTTCGAGCTCATAAATAAAATGGCGCAACACTTTGTCGTGTTCAATAGATGCAAGAATGTTGCGGACAGCGTTCTTGAGTCGTGCATTGGAATGAAATTTTAGGTTGAGGTTAAGAGTGAATTATTTGATTGGCATGACATTTTTGAGATACTTCTGGTTGCAGTTAATAATTTGTCAGTTTGAAGTGACACAGAATGACTATGAATGTTAGCAAAATAAGACGGGAGCCTCTGCTTGTGCTGCTGGCTCCATAATCGGGTGGTTAAATGTATGTAAAATAATTTGTATAGTACAGATGCGGCATATCAGTGCACCATGTAATGATGTGATATCACTTCGCTATTCGGTTTAACGTGCGATGAATGCAATCGTATGTCCTAATACTGAAAAATTTCAAGGTTTAGGCGGATGGCGCTCTTAGCTTGTAGTGGCGCAACTTATGTGGCGGAAAGGGTTTGGAGAGATAGATTCTCTCTGCCCCTTCTGATACCCAATTAGTTTTTATTTTGTATTTTATAGGGAAAGTGACCAATTTTGTATGTAAAACAATGTTCTTTACAACAATGCCTAACAGCGCAAACAGCAATAAATTTACTTTTTGCTCTCGCTCTTCTACAAACAGCATTTCGTTGCGAGTTTTTATTATGATATTTGCCCTGCTCTAGAACACGATGTAGCTCGTAGTAGAGCATGAGAAATGATATCACTTTTTTATGCTAGGGATCTGTTCTATGCTCTGTGCATGTTCAGGGCCTCAGTAGTAGCAGAACCTAAGAATAACACTAAAGTAAAATTTAATTTACAAATTTCACCTCGTACACCATTCAATTTGCATTCAACAATAATTTTTTGTAGCGTGAAATGAAAAGAGAAAAAATAATCTATTCCTATGAAAGAAAAGTAAATTTATTATAACCCAATATTTGTGCGACATTTTATTATAACGTTCAATGGAAGTAGCTGCAGGTAATGGCAGGTTCAAGTTTGCGTATGTGTGTTTTTTTCGAGAGCTCAGAGTTGGTCATTGGGATGTGAATTCTAAATAAGGACGCAAGCATGATTTATGTCAGGTATGTCTAAGTTGTAAGAAATTTGTAGCTATGGAGAATAAGATCTAATATGAGTCAAATACTATTCAAAGAAGAGAGAAAGGATTATCTTGTTTCGATTCATGCACAAAGTTTATTGTTTAACTTAAATATACACATTGTTTTATTAAAAACCAACCAATTACACCTAAAGATATCCATGCCACCTGAAATGACGGGTACTCTGGTGCGCATACGTAAACATTTTTTTTTTAAATTATTTGGCATAAAAATGTTATATAGATTCAAAGAAAGAAGTGGGGCAAAAATAAAATTTAAAAAACATTTTAAATGTTTCAAAATTGTTTTGAACAGATCTCTTAACTATGCGCTGTTAAACGAAAATTTTAATAAAATTTATTATTCTCGTTCAGAAATCGTGTGACTCTCATATGACTTCCAATATTTGCTTGGTTTACACTTACACTTAATGTTAATGTCGCATAAATTTTATTTGTATTTGAAGTTATTGAGTGTCGCAGCAGAGGATGTCGCCTCGATCTATCAATGATCGAGTGGGTAGTTGGCTGGCGTGACAGGCTTCGTTGCTACGCTGAATTTGCAAATAATGTACGATAATGTCTTGAAGGGGCTAAAGCTTCAATAAGATTTTTGAAGTATAAATTCACGGATTTGTGCTGCTGGCAATAGGCATACATACTACAGGTTATATGGTGATATGACATTGATGTATATTGGAATGATTTTCCGTCATCCCTTGTCAAATTTGGTTTCGAGAGAAACCGGTTTCGGCGTTGTGCCATCATCAGAGTCGATTTTCGTTCTGATCTGTTGTTGTCGTTGGTCTTGTATTTATAGTTCGTAGGTACATGAGCAGGTATTGTCAAAATTGATGCTTGTGTATATTTATGTGTATGTGCTGTGTGTTCATTCAGAACCGAGGATGGTTTTTACTGATCGATTTGTGTGGCTGACTGAAGCAGGTGAAATAAAATAAAGTTTTTTGAGCGGCTTTGTTGGAAATAGGCAAAGTCTTGGTATACACAAGATGTTTTTATTGGTATTTTTTAGAGGAGAAAGCCGCGAAAGTAAGTGTGGTACTTAACCTGCGCTTAAACCCGTACCACGTTTTTTCGTTATCCATTTTTCCAATTTTGTTTTTCGTTTTCCTTTTTTCATCACATAATATTCTTCCTTAATTTTTTACTTTCCTTATTTTTCTAATTTAGCCTTATTTTTTTTATTTATTCTTATTTTTATATATATTTTTTTTGGTTCCAAGTTCCAAGTTTTAAAACACAATTTTTTTATAATTTTTTTTTTCGTTTGACAATTTTTTTTCTTTTTTTTATATATTTTAATTTTGGCCTTCTCTCAATGCTTTACGTCATCAAAGGAGTATGTAGGTCTCCGACGTCGTTAGTTACACTTGTTGAAGACCCCTTGTCTTCAAACCGTGAAGCTTCCTTAAGTCTCTTTCCAGATATTTCTGTGGCTTTTATAACTCTGATTGTAATTTCGTCCAAAAGTGGGATCGGCTGCATGTTGAATTAAAAGAAATTTTCAAAAGCGGCTATATGACGCTGCTCAGTCAGTACCACGAAGGCCCCTTAATTATGACGTACAATACACAGACAACGTTTCAGTAACCAAAAGTAAAAAAGCCTAAGCCTGGCTATTTCATGCCGGGCTAAACTCGTATGCTTAAGCAATGGATCAAATTTTGTACACTAGGAAGTAAAGGATACCGAACTGTTTTAGACTAAGGGCGTTTATGTAAGGGCTAGTTTGGTATCGTATGGCTCCTAACAGCATCATTTTGACTCCATTACCTCCCAGCGTTATTAATTTGGCTCTGGCTGGCTCCCAACAACAATTGAGCTGGTGTGTGCATATAACACAATCAAATTATTTTTGTTGCTTCTGCCGTATAGTACAGAATTTAACTACATTGACTTGTTGTTTCAAATTTCATTATAACACCATTTTTGTTCAAGTTATTCGTTGTCATTCCGGATAGGAATGTAAATTTTATTGACGTTGTTGTCTTTTGTTTACGTTAATCAAATCCCTTGAGCGCTCATGATCCAGACACAAGCTGGGGGCACAAACAGCAGCAGAAATGATTAGTCTGTGTGACGCCCTTACAGGCCGGCCTGTACAACCTAACTTAATTCGCTCATGAATCAATACAAGAGAGATAAAGAGATACTACAAGATAAAGATAGGAAGACAGAGAAAGATAGAGAAACAATTAGGAATAAAAAACTGTGATTAAAGAGTGGATAGGAGCAAGTAAAATAAACTAATAGAGAAATAATGAGAAAGAGAAAGACAAAAAAATGCTGATGCAAATGAGGAGATAAAGAGAAATACAATGGCATCAACCGAAGGAATTAATATAGGTGAGGCAAAGTGAAAGAGATAGGAAGATATAGAAAAATAGAGAAGCAATTGGGAACTAGAGACTGGGACTTAATACTGGAGGAGAGAAAACAAGAAGCAGTAATAGGAAGAAAATCAGGAATAGAAAGACGAAGGATGCAGCTAAATATTACAAAATGGAAGAGCAATAAAAAGACGTCAATTATATGGGTAGGATAGGGAGAACAGTAAGCGACAGTAATCGAATGGGTGATAGCAAAAAAATATCGATGACGAAAGGCAGGTGACTTAGCATTAATAGAAGTAACAGCAGAGTGAAGGAATGGAGGATGATATTTAAAGTGGGTAGAAAGAAGGTAGCGTTAAATTATATTCAAGATCTGAAGACGGAATACTACGCAAATTGTTAAAACAAAAAATTCAACAAAGCCAGAGAACAAGTTTTAGTAAAGCTGTAGCATTTGCCATGAGATGCAGCAATCTAAATTGGTGAAAGCTAGAAAATAATTAAACTTTTATATATATATACGAAATTTTCGTTATGTATGCATTCATTTATTTTATTTTTTGCATATACATATAAGGTATAGCTTTCCATTTAATAACTGATAGCAAACTGCAAGTGACCAGTTAAAACGCCTTGAACCGGTCAGACTATATTTCCACCTACCAACACGTCGCCAGTATTAAACATTAATTTAAAAGGATTCATAACGTTGCAAACGTGTGCATGTATGTGTCTGTGTGTTAGATTTATGATATCTAAATATTTATGTTAGTCGGCAATGCCCATCTCTAATAAAACTTGAATATGCACTTATATTAAATGCTTATATTATTATTTATGTACAAATATATGTATGCCTGTGTGTGTATAGTTAAATGGGCGCGGGCATTTCATTGGTGTGAGTGTGTATTTTGTATTTAAAATGCAAATGCAATTTAAAATATGACAACATAATATCATGGACAAGAAGCAAAGCCACTACAACAATTTCAACAACAACAACAACAGCAAAATAACACAACAATACTAATAATTACTATAACTGTAATGGTAGGCGAAAACGTAGATGAAGGAGAAGAAAACAAGGTAGAAAATGAAGCAAATTACTGCTCTAACACATGCACTTAAACGAAGAAATTTGCATAAGTAAATACATAGTTGACAAACACACACACACACGCACGCAATTGCACACACATACATAGATATATATTAATTTATACGCATATACATAGAATAATTTGCAAATTGCAATATTCATGCACATAAATATAATTGCGTGTGTTTTAGTGCATAAGTACGTGTAGGTGTGTGCGCGCTACAAAGGGGATAAACATTTCTCATTAATATAAACTGAAGGACATAACCGGCTGGGTAGCAGAGGAGGTGGAAAAAAGCAAAAAGCCTGCAATTTATAAGGTATGACTGCAAACAGCAAAACGGCAGTGGGTGTGTAGTACCTTTCATATACATACATATGTATATACACAAACACAAACAAACACATGCGAGTGTATGCTCACCTTGTAATTACGAACTCAAAATTATTTTATTAAAAGTAGAAATTTGCAATTTTCTCCAACAGCTACAAGCAACAACACACATTATAAATGTTGTAACAAATAAAACATAGCCTTACATACACCTGCACACATACACAAACACATATGTATGTGCATGTTAAATTTTGTTGATGAGACACAAGTGTCCTTTACCCACGCATGTTAAACAACCCAACAATTTCTCAGCCTTGCACATGCATACAAATATTTGTATGCTATCAACGCCTTAATTTGGCCTTGCCCAAAACTTTTGCGCGCCCCTGCTGCTAATGGCAGCCTTTTTGTGTGTCCTGCTGTGCAGTCGAGTACAAACTTTATGTGAGTAAGCAGCTTTGCATTTACTCCTACTTCTTAGTAGTATTCGCAAAATGCAAGTTGATTAAACGAAGACAAAATACTCAAGAAACGACTCTTCAACGCCTATAAGTATGCAAGCATTTTTTTGTTGTGGTCAGTGTGGTCACTTCGTAGCACTTCGTTTAAACAGCTGGGCGCCAAGTAATTGACCCCTGCTGCTTGGGCGCTTTTAAGTGCAGTAGTTGAGTGTAAGTTGTGCATATTTTCAAGAAAGAGTGATAACAACAAGTACAAGGGATACTTCTGCTTGACAACTTGCAATATTAAATAGAAAATCATTTTTTACTTATTGTTTTCAGTTGTTTTCTCAAATTTTCCATTTCTTATTTCTTTCTTTACTGCTTGGCAATTTCTACTGCTGCAGTTTACCAATCACATTGTACGTGTATTTGTGTTGTCTTCCTATATTGCTGCTCCTTTAAATGCGAACAAACACATATAAACAAAAGTTTTAGGCACAACTGGCCAGCATTTTTCCTACTCTAGCATACTCATACTTTTCATCATATTGTGAATTGCTTACTTATCGTAAATTGCTGTACGCCTGGTCGTTTACAATGGCAAAGAGAGAAATTGCAATAGAGAAAACATCAAAGCCGCAAGCAGCAAAGCCAATTGAGCAGAGTAAGACATAATGGAAGAAAAGAAAAACGACAGTTGTAAGAAAACTCACATATATTTTTATTTACATACATACGCTAAATATATTTATTTGACATATGTATATTGGACCGTCTTAAAAATTATTTAATTAGAACAAAATTTTTGAGAAAAAAAATATATTTGTGGATCTCGAATAAAAACATTAAATTATATAAACCGCTTGGAAATATACATTCACATACCAAAAAAGAATTTTTTTCTGTTCAAAAGAGAAATGTTATTTCAAGAAACTTTCAAAAGATTTATTCAAAAATATTTTTTGAAAAAAAAAAAAAATTAATTGGCAACACAAAAATTTGTTCATGAAAAAAAAACTTTGTTAAAACACGATGTGTTCTTGTTTTCGCTAAACATATTTTTTTTTATTTTTTTAATTTTCCAGTAAGGTTTCTACCAAAATTTTAAAAACTTTTTTGTTTTAATTTTTTTTCTAAAAGCTTTTTTTTCAAGAAAAATTATTTTTTTTATATAGAAGATTCGAAAAATTTATTAAAAAAAAAAAAATTATTGTATTCTTAAGTGTTTAATTATGCTTTTATTAATTTTTTATAAAAAATTATGTGAAAAAATAAACAAAAAAATTATTTAAGAACTCATGAGCTTAACACAGGCTTATAATAATTGAATATTCAATTATAATAATTGAATATTCAATTATAATGTTTTTCTAAGATAAACTGAAAAGAAAGGAAGAAACATTCACTGGCATATTGCGACGGTACCATTTCGAAAACCGCCACGTAATCACCATCAAGAATTCTTAAATAACAAGTATAAATTGAACACACCATTAAATAAACAAACAAAAAAAAAATAATTTTTGATTTCGACAAATATTATTTTGAACTTATTTTCCAAATTTCGAAGGCTTGTTGCTATTGTTATTTTTATTAAATATATTTTTATTCAAGAAAGATTAAAAAGTGTAAATAAAAATCTTTGTTGAAAAAAAAAATTGAAGACAAAAAATATTAAAAAAAAAAAATCCTATCGCATAAAAAAATATTTTTTGAAAGCCAAAAATTAATTGTGTTCTTAAAAAACGTTTTGATTTAGAAATATTTGTACGCAATACCGTATAAAAGTAAGCACAGTCCATATTAATTTTTCCGTAAAAAATTATAATAAAAAACAATTATTTCGTTTTTGATAAATCTTTTTTAATCTTATTTTCCAAAAAAAAAAAAAAAAATATTTTTGTTAAAAGTTTTTTTATTTTGTTTTGTTTTTATCGACCTAATGCTTGAATATTTTTTTTGTTTACCAATTTCGGTTGTAGTAATAGCGAATATGCTGCTAATATGTGTTTTATTGTGTTCATGCGAATTTCCACTTATTATAAATTTTATACTGAAAAAAAAAAAAACATTAAAAAAAATTCTTTATTGACAAAAAAAAATTATTTCCTGAAGAAAAAAATATATCATAAAAAATCGTTGTGATTGTGCTTATACGAACTTTTTTAGTATACAGTTATGCTCATTAAAATTTCCCTTTATTCTGGATAAATTTTGATCTATACTTGGATAAATCTAAATTTCGAAAAAAAAACGATTTAAATTATCTGTTTTACTTGAGAATCAACGATTTTGAGTCGTCTTGCCGCTGGTGCACACCCTAGTACTATTATTTATTGAACACCAAGGCATCTGTAAACCCATAAAATGTACAGATTGCAGTATTAATGTTATTCGGTGAGATTTTTTTATTCAAACTGCTAACTCTTAACTTTCCTAAGAAAAAAAGAATTTCAGAAACGGTTTAATGCATATAAACAGATGTACTATGTATAAATATACACATGCACACATATATATTCGGGTGGGCCAAAAAAAATCGATTTTCTTTTTTTTCAAATGGTACACAGATGTTCGATTTCCTGACCATAAATGGAGTATAATGACCAAATATGAGTTTTTTATGTTAATGGGAAAGCGTGCCTCATCGACGTTTCTTGTTTTCGTGAAAAGCTTTTATGTAAATGAATATATCTTCTCACCCAAATATCGTACAGCCAACTTTTACCTCAGTTTTTGCAGAGAATTGAACGCTTTATAAAAAAGGTCTTATACATTTTTTTCATTAATGTGACCATTACAAAGTTCTTCGAGGTCGAAAATTGACTAATTTCTGAAACCCATAAGGTTTTGTTAAAAGTTGTGTAGCTCAAAAAGAGCAAAATATTAAGTAGCGAATTTTAGATATTTAAATGGGAAATTTCACGGCCTACAAAAAATATAAAATGCATTTTTTTCATTTACCAAACCATAAAAAAGATATTCACGGTTAACAACGGAACATTTAAAATCAGCATTAAAATTGCAGAATTTGGATGTTAACATTTTGTAGTTGCCTACATTGCTGACTTGCAAAAACAACAAGAACCGAAAATAACCAGCTTGGCAAGTGTCCTAGAAAATATTTAATGTCTTTAATATTATAATCTATTTACGCCTGCCTAAGATTCTTTACGAATACATAAATGTGCCACCGCACATGCATACATTCATACACGTACCTAACGCTTGTTAACAGTAATTCAAGAAGGTATTTTTAAAGTAAGGATTAGGTATATATTTAAATCTTTTAGCCCACTAGCAGGTAGCTACGGCATTTCTTTTCACTTTATACAACACAAAAGAAAAAAGTTGCACATCAAAAAAAAAAATTCTTAAGTAGTCGTTATCAATCCGTTAACCGTGTAAGATGAATAACGAAATTACTTTAATATGCATCCCAATGCCGAAAATTCTCGAGCTGAAATTGCCAACCATGAAAGAAGTTATGTGCGTGTTTTTTTATCAGTTAAATAATCTTAAAGCTTCTGTCTCAAAAAGTGCTAAAAATGCAGCAGCTCAGGTTATAGAGCTTTGGAAAAAATATGGTATTCCTACTACCAAACGTCAAAATATTGAGAGAAGAATTGTTCGATGTTATTACAAGTGGCGAAGCTGTAAAAAATCGAGTTGGTACGAATTCCAAAGCTAAAAGATTTGAGATCGATCAAAACCGCATAAATTCTATAATGCAAAAGGATTTGAGTGACTTTGCGTCGCTGAAATCCAAAAAACTGTTTGAAATCTTTAACCTGCCATCTGATTTCCTTGATGTTGACGTTGAAGCATGGCCTTCGGATGACAGTTTAAGGAAAATCGAGAATACTTTAGTCAATTAAAAGTTGTAAATGACGTAGCAGAGCGTGGAGTGGCTTTGGTATCAGAATACAATCAATGCTTGACAAAAAACGAAGAACAATTTCAATATTTAATGCAAGTTGTTAAAGAACATCGAGCAAAATATCCTCACTGCAATAAAACAAGATTTTTATAACTAAGGGCTTAGAAATAATATTCTTCAATGTAATATTTAGGTATTAATACTGTATTAAGAAATGAAATTTCGTATAATGGTTTTAATAAATAAAATATAAAATTTACTTAACAAAAACTTATTTTTTCTGAAATGAATAATTTTATCACAAAATGCACTCAATATGCATGAGTTCTGTGGTATACATATGTATATTTTCAATTGTGTTGAGTAAAATGAAAAAAAAGGTGTAGCTACCTGCTAACTACCTAATCCTTTATTTAAGAAGATCTACTTGAATCGCTATTAACGAGCGTTAGGTACGTGTATGAATGTATGCATGTGCGGTGGCACATTTATGTATTCGTAAAGAATCTCAGGCAGGCGTAAATACATTATAATATTAAATACATTAAATCTTCTCTAGGACACTTGCAAAACTGGTTATTCTCGGCTCTTGTTGTTTTTGCAATCCACATATGGGCAGCAATGTAGGCAACTACAAAATGTTAACATCCAAATTCTGCAATTTTAATGCCGCTTTAAATGTTCCCTAGTTAACCGTGAATATCTTTTTTATGGTTTGGTAACTGAAAAAAATGCATTTTACCTTTTTTGTAGACCGTGAAATTTCCCATTTAAATATATAAAATTCGTTACTTAATATTTTGCAGTTTTTGCGCTACACAACTTTTAACAAAACCTTATGGCTTTCAGAAATTAGTCAATTTTCGACCTCGAAGAACTTTGTAATGGTCACATTAATGAAAAAAATGACCTTTTTTGTAGAGCGTTCAATTCCCTGCAAAAACTGGGGTAAAAGTTGGCTGTACGATATTTGGGTGAGAAGATATATTCATTTACATAAAAGCTTTTCACGAAAACAAAAAACGTCGATGAAGCACGCTTTCCCATTAACATAAAAAACTCATATTTGGTCATTATACTCCATTTATGGTGAGGAATTCGAAAATCTGTGTACCCTTTGAAAAAAACGAAAATCGATTTTTTGGCCCAGCCTAATATATATATGTATATATATACTACTACTGCACATAGTTTAACTCAAGGGTAAGATATAGACAATAAAATTGAAAATTGTTGCTGTGGGAATTCGAGATTTTACTTGACTTCCTTTCTGCCAAACTAACCATTTACTAGACAAAAATACAAATATTAATACCGTTGCAAATCGATACTTCGCACACAAGCTTTCTTGATTTCTTACAAGCGAAAGGGGAAAGGAAGAATTGGATATGCAGAAATATATAAATTTAAATAATGAATTTGCAAGTATTTTTGTTTTAACAGCAGAGTCGGAAATTAAATTTATTGATAAATATTTAAGTGATAGACTTATATATATATATATATATATATATATATGTGTGTACATATGTTTATATTAATTTACACATATACATACAAATACAAAAATAGTTGTACATTTGTTAAATGGGGTAATTGCTGGCATGAGAATGCACTTTATGCCTAAATAAATTAATATTTTAATAGTTAAAATTTAGTTTGCTCTCTATGTATATATCTAAATTTGTATGTACTTCCATTGTATATACATATATAGAACTAGTATAAGCTAAACACAGAAAGCCAGATCTTACTCAAGCTAGTATTATAAAAAAAATTTGAAAGAGTTCAAGAAGTAATATTTTTAATAAATTTTTATAAACAACGTAACTCCCTGAGCAAGCTGCTAAATGTACCGAAACGATTAAGAGAGTAACGTACGAAATTGCCGTTGTTAAAACGTCACCTACCAAAATGCTCCAATTCAAAACTGTCTAGAATCTTCATTTAAAGTGATAACGAAAATATCAAAATGTTTGCCGAAAAATGATAAAGATTCCAATACTAGATTTCAAAATAAAGAACAATTGGCACTATTGTTTCTGTCGATGTCATGTCTTGCACAATTCAATGCTAACATTATTGGCGCTTGACTGCCGTAGAGATTTTATTCGTTTCTTAACAAATCACGCCTGCTACTCCTGTTTCGCCATATTTAACGCTATGTGAAAGGTAGCACGAGGCAGGTTAAGCCTTTCTCAATCTGCCTAGTTTAACTGCTACTTTATCTACATCCAAATTGCAGTTTTCGCCGGAGCGTCTTCGTCCATCAGCGAAACTTGACCAATTACGCTAAGCCTTCGAGTTTTTTCGAGGAACTATCTCCATGGTTTTTGTAATTAATATTAGAGAAAAATTGTAACTTTACAAACGGCGATGGTTACTAGGACATGTTTCTGAATTTCACTTCTTCATCAGCTAGCTTTTCGGGAGCTGAGCGTTGAACTCGAATCTCCAACATTCATATCAGTGCAAGCCTTTAGCTGCCAAGCCATATGAATGTCCCATATTTCTATATTCGTATAAATCTATTACAGCTCTTTCATATATCATCTCCGAGACTCACTACTACGGGACTATAAATCTGTCGGAGAACTTTTCACTCGAACACTTCAAGTGCCATTTCATCTTCTCTCGACAACGTCCATAATTCTGTGCCAAACATCCGAATAGGTATGATGAGCGAGCTAAGAGCCTGATGTTTTGTTCGTGCAAAGGAGCACTTTTTGGAAAGAGTTCCTCTCCATTTGGCTTTCAAGATGACATTGTTTTCGCTGTTAATGCTGGTTTCCAGATAGACGAAGTCTTCCATATTCGCGAATATATATCATACAATTAGTTACAGATAAAACTTCACTTATTTTTTCTCTTCGATTAGGTTTTTCTCTCTCTTGTGTCTTCCCCTTCGACATTTGCTCACTTTCCCTCATTCTTTCCGTGTACCCTCTCTTTTGCATTCGCTTTAATATACATATATTTTTCCATATTTCATTTACTTTTCCTCCTATTGTTCTCCTCTTCTCATCATCCTCATCCTCATCCTTATCCTCATTCTCATCCTCATCCTTATCCTCATGCTCATCCTCATCCTCATGATCATCCACATCCTCGTCCTCATCCTCATCCTCATCATCATCCCCATCTCCATCCCCATTCCGATCCTCATCCCCATTCTCATACTCATCCTCATCATCATCCCCATCCCCATTCCGATCCTCATCCTAATCCCCATCTTCATCCCATCCTCATTCTCAACCTTACTCCTATCGTCATTTTCATCTTCCTCGTCATCCCCATTCACAAAGCTGCCAACTCTGGTCTCGGTTGCACGAAAATCAGTTCTTTCTCCTGCTACATTTGCGTGTTTGTATGTGTTAAAAATATTCGCAGCTTACCGTTAGTAAAACCAATAAAAATCCATCAAGATATTGAAATCT
Organism: Eurosta solidaginis; assembly: GCF_040869045.1. NCBI lineage: Eukaryota > Metazoa > Arthropoda > Insecta > Diptera > Tephritidae > Eurosta > Eurosta solidaginis. The sequence continues at coordinate 17,586,382 of NC_090321.1, forward strand.
CTAGCGAAATTTGCATCATTAGAATATTTCTATAACAAAGCAATCCATACAACTAGCGCAACACAACTACAAAAACAAATTCCAAATGCAAATTGCCTGAGATGGTTAGTAAGCACGGCACAAATAAAATATTTTCTTCTTTTGCTTAGTGATTAAGGTGAAACACGCAGTCCCATGGAGCTATAGCAAGTTAATGCCACATAAAGTGGCATTAAGTGTGAAAGATGCTGTACCGAATATAATCAAAACAACAACAACAACAGTGGAAAGCACAAAACTGATTACCATTTGCTATAGCAACAACAATAAAAATACAATGCAAACGAAAACATTTCACACTTCAAATCTCACACACGCAGCCAAGTGAGTTGGTCACGATCGTTACTTGCCAGTTACCCAATGCTATTTGTAGATACTTTTCAAGTTGTCTTTTTATACTCAGCGTGTTTTGCAAACAGAGTATATTAACTTCGATTGGATAACGGTTGGTTGTACAGGTACAAAAGAATCGAGATAGATATAGACTTCCACAAATCAAAAACATCAGTGTCGAAAAAAAAAATTTGATTGAGCCATGTCCGTCCGTCCATCCGTCTGTCCGCTAACACGATAACTTGAGTAAATATTGAGATATGTTCACCAAATTTGGTGTTCGAGCTTATCTGGACACAGAATAAATTGTTATTGAAAATGAGCGAAATCGGATGATAACCACACCCACTTTTTATATATATAACGTTTTGGAAAACGCAAAAAACCTGATTATTTAGTAAATAATACACCAAGAATGTTGAAATTTGACGTGTGGACTGATATTGGGACTCTTGATAAACTTTGAAAAATTTTTTTTAAATGGGCGTGGCACCGCCCACTTGTGATAAAATCAATTTTACAAATATTATTAATCAAAAATCGTTAAACCTATTATAACAAAATTCGGCAGATAAGTTGCCTTTACTATAAGGAATGCTCTGAAGAAAAATTAACGAAATCGGTTAAGGATCACGCCCACTTTTATATAAAGGATTTTTAAAAGGTCGTGGACGAATAAAATAAGCTATATCTTTGCAAAAAAGAGCTTTTTATCAATGGTATTTCACTTCCCAAGTGGATTTATAACAGTAAATAGGAAAAACTTCAAATTTTAAAAAATGGGCGTGGCACCGCCCCTAAGAAATTTTCTATATTTCGGGAGCCACTAGTCGAAGAAAAATTAACGGATCGTAATCAAATTTGGTACGCATATTTTCCCTATAGCAGGAAATATATCTAGAAAAAATGGACGAGATCGGTTAAAGACCACGCCCACTTTTATATAAGAGATTTTTAAAAGCGTCCAAGACGAAAATAATAAGCTATATCTTAGCGAAAAAGAGCTTTGTATCAATAGAATTTTACTTTCTAAATTGAATTATAACATTAAATTGGAAAACACTTAAATTTGAAAAATGGGTGTGGCACCGCCCCTCTTTTGTCTAAGCAATTTTCAAAGTTTATGGAGCTATAACTCGAAGAAAACATATCGTAACAAAATTGGGTACACATATTTTCCTTATAGCAGAAAATATTTGTAGTAAAAATGGACGGGATCGGTTAAAGACCACGGAAACTTAGATATAAAACAAGTTTAAAAGGTTTAAAAGGGCCGTAGACTAGAATAATAAGCTATAACTTAGACAAAAATAGTTTTGAATCAATGATATTTCACTTATCAAGTTTTATTGTAAGAGGAAATGGGGAGATATTTTTTTTAAACGGGCTGTGCCACGTGTTATGTGGAAACGTAATTTATCTGAAATGTGCAATTGAAGCTCACGCCGAGTATATAATGTTCGGTTACACCCGAACTTAGACACCTTTACTTGTTTGGTTTAATGTTGTTATTGTTGCTACGCCTCATTGCAATTCAAAAAAAGGATTGCTGCTGTTTTGTATGCGGATTAAGAAGAAAAAATTCCAGCTTCATTATCATTTTCATAAATCAGCATAAGTAGATGTAATTAAATTCACACTTGCAAATGTAATGTTGTATGATTATATACATACACGCATGCATATATATATGTATGTATGTGTCTTATATTAGCATTTAAGGTGTTACATATATATATATGAGGTATTCCATCCCATTTCGATCAATTTTGAACCCGACCCCTTTAGAATTGGCTGAAAGTTTTTCTTCTTTTTCTAGCTTACGAAAGACGTTTTTCAGAATTTTTTCAAATTTTTTCATCCAACTCAAAAAAAGTTATGAATTAAAAAAAAACACCGTTTTTGTTTCAAAAATTGACCGTTTGGGATCTTTTTTTTTAATTTTTTTTGAAATATACTTTTCGGAAAAAATACAAAAAAATTAAAAATTTTTTTTTTTCATTTTTCTGTTTTTCGAGATTTTTCGAATTTCGCAATTTTTTTTTTTCTCATAAAAAACTTCAATCAATTCTGCAATCATCCCCACTAACCCAGGAGTGGGCCGATTTTTATATATATTTTTTTTTATTTAATTGAAAAAAAAATTTCAAAAATAAAATTTTTTGTTTTTATCAATTTTATTTATATAACAAAAAATGTAAGAAAATGATTTTTAAGTATTCTTTTCTTTATATATTATGGTAATCTACAACTAAAATGACTCACTTTCGCTGTACAGCAACTGCATTAGAAGAAAGAAAAGAATACTTAAAAATCATTTTCTTACATTTTTTTGTTATATAAATAAAATTGATAAAAAAAATTTTTATTTCTGAAATATTTTTTTTTCAATTAAATAAAAAAAAAATATAAAAAAAATCGGCTCACTCCGGGATTAGTGGGGATGATTGCAGAATTGTTTGAAGTTTTTGATGAGAAAAAAAAAATGGCGAAATTCGAAAAATCTCGAAAAACTGAAAAATTAAAAAAAAAAAATATTTTTTCCGAAAAGCACATTTAAAAACAAATTAAAAAAAAAAATGATCCCAAACGGTCAATTTTTGAAAAAGTTATAGCATTTTTAAAACAAAAACGGTGTTTTTTTTTAAATTCATAACTTTTTTTGAGTTGGATGAAAAAATTTGAAAAAATTCTGAAAAACGTCTTTCGTAAGCTAGAAAAAGAAGAAAAACTTTCAGCCAATTCTAAAGGGGTCGGGTTCAAAATTGGTCGAAATGGGATGGAATACCCCATATATTTTTTATAAAAGTGTGAATGTTGGCAGCCATTAAAGCATCGATTCAAGAATGTTGGGTACAACTTGAGAAAATCTCGTTGATTGCAAAGCATTTGAGTTCATTTTATTATTTGTTATTTTTCGTTTTTGTTGTAATTAATTGAATGCAACTGTATGATGGCTAGCTAGTTTTATGATGTTGTTAAATTATCGTTTGGTAATTTTCTTTACTCCGTATTCGGAAGCAAGTTTGTGGCCGAGACGGTATTACTAATTACAAAGGAATTTCGAAGAAGTTAATTTGCGAGGAAAGTTGTACAAGTTTACTGTACTTGGTAGCAGGTTAAACTGGCCGGTACATGAGGACCTCACATAGACTGAGTGGGTCCATAGTGTTATCATAGCTGGAGTTATTTAGGTATTTTTCTGTACTAACACAAATAGACGTAGTAAAGCGGCACAGAAAGTTCATATATTTTAGCGCAAAGCCATAAAATCGTAAGCGTAGCAGCGTAAACGTAATTGCGTAGGCGTGTTAGTAAAAACCTTCAATCGTATTAGCGTAAAAGCTTAACAGCGCGTAAGCGTATTAGCGTACAATTGTAATAGTGTACCAGGTTATTAGTGTACAATCGTCGAAGCGTGTTAGCATAAAAGCATATTAGCATTCAAGTTTTCAAGCGAATTTCGATAAAAGGCGTATAAGCATGCAAGGGTAATAGCGTGCACGCTTAAAAGCAAACGAGTGTTTTTAGAAGAAACCGGTTTAGCGTACAAACGTATTAGCGATCAAGCGTGTTGGCGTATCAGCGTATTAGTGTACAAGTGCTCGTTACATCGTATCCATACAACAGTGTACAAGCGTATTAGCGTATACCATACCAGCTTGTTAGCACACAAGTGAGTTAGCGCACTAGTGTACTAGCGTACAATTTTAATACCGTAAAAGCGTATTAGTGTGCAAGCGCGTCACCGTAAAAGCTCACTCATGCAATAGTGCAGAAGCGTGTTTGCGTTTAAGGTATCAGCTAATCAGCACACGAGCGAATTAGCGTAATGGTATTACTAGCATTTAATCTTAATTCCGTGAAACGTATTAGCGCATAATTATGCTAGCTTAAAAATTTATTTGCGTGTAAGGGTGTTAGTGTAAAAACTTGTTAGCGTTAGTATAAGCACACAGTGCATTTAGCGTACAATCTTAAGATCGTACAAGCGTATTTGCGCAGCAGAGTATAAGCGCAGCAGCGTGTTAACGTTAAAACATATTTACGAAAAAGTTTATTAAAATACAAGCGTATTAGCGTATTAACTCTAATTTGCTGCTTTCATTTGCTTATTTTTTTGATAATTTATTTATTTATATATCGGTCACCAAAAATGTATGAATGTATAGGGACAGGTGTGACATGTGCGATAATGTGATATCACTTGAAGATTCGGCGGCCACCGTGGTGTGATGGCAGCGTGCTCCGCCTACCACACCGTATGCCCTGGGTTCGCACCCCGGGCAAAGCAACATCAACATTTTAGAAATAAGGTTTTTTAATTAGAAGACAATTTTTCTAAGCGGGTTCGCCCCTCGGCAGTGTTTGGCAAGCGCTCCGGGTGTATTTCTGCCATGAAAAGCTCTCAGTGAAAACTCATCTGCCTTGCCGTTCGGAGTCGGCATAAAACATGTAGGTCCCGTCCGGCCAATTTGTAGGGAAAATCAAGAGGAGCACGACGCGAGTTGGAAGAGAATAGAGATATACGCCGCCGCCGAATTTCAAAAATATCGGCGTGGCGGCGCGGCATCCGGCGCGTTACTATATTTTCTACTCGTTTAAGACTGTTTAGGCCATTTATTGTTCATGTCGAAAATTGGTCGGATATGGTCGAAGGTGGTATCAACGGATGCGCATAACTGTCAGTTATAAGAAACTAATTGCGAAATTAAACTATTTCAAACTGTTCAAAAGTTATTTAAAATAACAGGCGCTTTTGATGTCAACTCAACACGGACTTTCCATCACCTAATTCAGCAAGTTATTAAAACAAAATACTAAAAGAAAAGTTATATAATAAATTTATATGCTCACTTTGCATAATTCAAATAAAATTACCCAAGGCGAAAATGTTTTTAAATTGTCCTCAAGAATAAGCGAAATCAGTGATGCAAAATCCTTTAGTAGGTTCTAGGGGTATAAACAGTCCTTTGAAATTATTCTTACCTCATACTTAAGTTGAGGATATATGTACTTATGAGAAGGGTTTGAAAAATCACTAAGTCTTGCATTCAAACATCTGCTGTTTATTTGCGAAGCTATACAATAGCTTATGAAATGTTAATTTTGATTTTCACCCTTCATCCTTCAACACCCAAGTTTCCCGGTTGGACATTTCCTAAAGTTGGCGGCCGTATCAAAGACTAATCCCTTGGAGTGAATCACATTGATTATAGCCTATCAACCAAATTTAAATATCACCTACACGTTACGGCTCCTTTTACAATTGTGAATACGTAGGCACATATATCTACCAGGTGAGGCTTTGTCCTTCGCAAGAACACTCAAAGTGGTGAAGCAAAAGCTTTCCCAAGCCAGTGGAACTAATGACCGTGTGTGATACTACCCTAACGTAGTGGACAGTCGAACTTGTCTGGAAACTGAAGCTACGCGGTCATCCATAATGAGCTATATCGTAAGGCCGGAAAACAATAGTTAACAACTTTCAACTGAAAATCCGTCGACTTTCATTCTAAATTTGATTTAACGAAGACTATTGAAATCAATGTTGTGAACAGAAACGTCTGCAATCTTTGGTCTACATTTTAAAAATTTTATCCAGGGTCCTTGTAAAATTTTAATTATGTAGATGCGCCGAGGATTATACGGATTTTCACCCATGACGCAATGACATCCACTTAGACTGCTTATGATTTCGAGGGCGGCATCTTTGGCCGAATAGTCACTTCCTAACGTTTCAAAGTGTAGCTCGGCAGCATAGCGCGACAAAAGCATCCGTTGGTAAGCCTTCGGAGCAACACCTAGAGCTTCTAGGAAAGTGACGTCGACGAAGGTATGAGTTCGAAGTCGCAGTCCTGTAGCTTCTGTACTGGCATATGGTGTGAGGAGGCGTGGTAGCGACTGGTGGTAGGGATTCCTACTGTTCGCACATCGGAAATTTTAGCTCTTAAAAACAGCCGAAAAAGTGGAGGCGCCCTGTGCCACGATAGTCATGAGTATTAATAGACCATTCATAGCAACCCTAAATCGCCTTTATGCGTGACCGCCAAGGAGCCACAAATGATTTAAAGAAATTGTGTTTGCGACGATTATTAGGAGTTAACCCTAGGTGAAACTACGCTTTGCACGAGATATACAGGCAAAAGTGTGACTATTTTATGTATCTCTATTTCCTTTCAGCAGATGCAGCAGTACCAATTCCAAAGACCGGGATTAGGTTCGAAGCCTCTCTGGAGCATGCGAACGGGGGACAAACCCTTCGAAAGGAGCTACTTCTGAAAATTTTTGAACGGTCTGCGAGATTTTGATGCAAAAACCCCGGATCTTTCCGAAATGGCCAACACGTTGATTTCCTTAAATACATATAAACAAAACCTTTCCTAAATGTTATTTTTTTAAATATAAAAATCAAGCTTTTAAAGTAAGAAAACCGGCGTACGGCGGCGCGCCGCCTACGCCGCCGCCGCCGGTATATAATAGAGCCTACGCCGCCGCCGCCGATAAAGTGATCGGCGTAAACCTCTAGAAGAGAAGCTCGGCCTTAGATCTCTTCGGAGGTTATCGCGCCTTACACTTTTTTTTTTTTTTTAATACATTGTGTTCAATACAATATAGGCTCAAAAGACTAAACTAAACCCCTAGCACCCGCAACTACAAAAGGTTGAACGGGTCGCTGTGGATAGAGCTCACGGGTACTTTAGCACAACGAGATGTGATGATGTGATATCACTTGAACGTTCGATTTAATGTAGAGGGAATGCAATATATTCTATAAAAAGCATGCAATTACTGGCGTATGCTGATGATATTGATATCATCGACCTAAACACCCGCGCTGTTTGTTCTGCTTACTCCAAACTGGAAAAGGAAGCGGTAAAGATGGGTTTGATGTGAATGAGGACAAAACGAAGTACCTGCTGTCATCGAGGAAGAGAGTCAGCGCCTTGGCAACCACGCTACTGTTGGCAGCCATACTTTCGAAATAGTAAAATACCCCGTTTATTTGGGAACCAGCATCAATACTAGCAACAATATCAGCTCTGAAATACAGCGAAGAATCACTCTTGCCAATAAATGCTACTTTGGACTAGCTAGGTAAGTGAAAAGTAAAGTCCTCTCTCGGCAAACGAAAATCATACTCTACAAGTCACTTATCGTACCCGTCCTGCTATATGTGGCAGAAGCATGGACCATGACAACCGCAGCTGAAGCGGCTCTGCGAGTGTTTGAGAGAAAAGTTCTTCGAAAGATTTATGGATCTCTACGCGTTGGCGATGGCGAGTATCGAAGAAGATTTAACGATGAACTGTACGAGCTATACGCAGACATCAACATAGTCCAGCGAATTAAAATGCAGCGGCTGCGCTGGCTAGGCCATGTTATGCGAATGAAAGATGATGATTCGGCCAAGAAAGTGTTTCTATCGGAACCCGCATATGGAAGCAGAGGTAGAGGGCGGCCCCACTCCGTTGGAAGGACCAGGTGAAAAACGATTTAAACTCCTTGGTGTGCCCAACTGGCGCCGGTTGGTGGAGCGAAGGAGCGACTGGCGCGCCTTGTTGGACGGCCATAACCGTTTAGACGGTTAGCGCCAATTAAGTAAGAATGCAATATAGACACAAAACACTGAACAAGACTCCTAGCACTCTCACTTACCAAAGGGTGAAAGGATCTTGACGGTTGGAGCTCATATCTAAAAGGATAATAATTGTCCGAAAAATCTAGAAAACTTGAAGCTCCATTTAGTCATATCCCCAATAACCCAACAAAGCTCTGTTCTTATGTTTGCGATACCCAATAAATGTATTCTTGCCTACAAGTATTTTAAAAATATTTTTATGACAATCAAAAGTATACGAATTAACCGCTTGCTGCTAAACCCAATATCTTGAAATAATTAAAACTTCAATAGTCACACCTCTTGCCGTCGAGCTTTAAGTATGCCAAAAGCGGCCAACAGCCTTTCAATTCAAATACAGGCCATCCCGCAGTGCTTCAAATTCGAATGCCAAAAAAAAAAATCATAGAATAGCATAACAAGCGAATCGCCCACTCGTTGAAACGATTTTTATTATTATTACCACCTCATTTCTCTTTTGGTCAAACATGCACACACACTAACATGCTTACAATGGGCATATCCTTCACTTGGACGCGCACAAATGAGTCTAAATATTTATGCATGTATGCATGTGTGTGCTGTTATGCCCGGCGGTTAATTTTTTCTAGGCTGCAACTCTTTCTTGCAATTTTCTACTCCAGTTTTTAATTTTATTACATTTTTTCATTATTATTATTTTTTTGTTATAATTTATAAGGCAATCCACCTAACCACTCGTTGCTGTCATTGCCACATTCAATGTTGCAAGATTGGTGTGTCATATAAATGTACATGTATGTATGTATATATATATGTACCTTCATCTATACGTTTGTTGGTTCGTGTCCACTCCTCGGTGATGTATGCTAATGAGCTTCATTGTACAACGCCATGTGGCAAGTAAATATGTTGTAGCACTAGGAGGCGCTAGTTGACAGTTGGCTCACTGGCTGAGCGACTGGCTCTAAGTTAAAATATGTACTTACATGAATGCAAACGCGCTTTATTGAAGGGGGTATGTGTGGTGGTGTTGCATATTTTGTCAGGATTATAAATACATACATATATGTAAGTATATGTGGCATGATGTGGCAACAATACTTATTGCATACATATATGTATGTACTTGTTGTGGCATAGCATGGTACGCCGTGGTGGTATGTGTGGCTGGTGTGTGGTGTACTTATGTGGCAGATGGTAATTTTTTACTATTACATTTTATTGTTAGGCAACGGGGGCGGGGGCGAATGTAATGTTGTGTGGCACATAATATGCATAACGTAATTACACCAAAACGTAATTGCAAAATTTTGCACCCATCGGCGCGTTGAAGGGCATCAGGCAACTATGGCGCGACATGGTGTGAGGCGAAGCGACTTGACGCCTCAACTCAAATCAACTCAACTCGTTTAGTTCATTAAAAATGTGTGCAATCCTTGATGTGGCATGCCATACATTAGCGCTTACATTAGCATTTGCCAAAGGCTAGTTGGACTTAAGAGATTTAATGTGATGACAAAGTTGCAAGAGACGTTGCAAAATTTAGCCAGTTTTTGCATGTTTTTAGGTAGTTGGCGGCAACTAATATATGTATGGCCTATGTATACCAATGTTTGCAAATATCTCTCCTTAAGAGAACCTTTTTCCCATTAGATCTATGTAAGAGTCTTTTAAAATTCTTACCCATGGTTGTCGTTTTTTGTTTCTAGAAAATTAGAAAGATTATATAAAAATTTAAATCTCTTTATTTTGAAAGCACCCAGATTAGAACTAGAGATATCCGTTTTCGCATTATTTTAGTGCGGCGTTCTCTTGTTCCTGTTCTCAGGTTCAGACGCTTTTTCATTTGTTGGTTCTGGCCCTATACGATCACTTGAAAAATGTGTGTTCAACATCGTCCTTGTCTGCATCGCCGTAAACGCATTTAGGTTCTTCGGCCTTTTTTATTATATGGAGGTATTTTTCAAAGTATCCGCGTCCAGAGAGCATTTGGATAACTAACCGCACCAAAAGTTCTGGTTATCCATGTTTTAACATCTGTTATGAGTTTTGCTGGGCGTCTGACGAATTATTAATTTCCCCGTTCATTTGTTTGTTTACCGAGTTCTTGCCACAAACGTTTCTTCTGTGCTCTCTTTCCTTACGATTTTCATACGCTATTGGCCCGTCTGCGTTTTTCGTTTCTCAAAACCTTCTTCTTCCCAGCGCTAATAGGTCTATGGGGATTATTCCGGTAATCATTTGTACGGCTTGTCCTGATTTAGTGCGATACGCGCAGAATACTCTCAGAGCTGCTGTTCGTTTTACAAATGATAAAAGCTTACTACGATTCTTCGAACGAAGTGTGTTTGTCCACAATTTGAAACCGTGCAGTAATATGAATAGGGTGATGTCCATCAACAGCTTTCCTTGGCTATTTGTTAGTCTTCCGATGTTTGTCGTTAACCTGCTTAGTGCTTAATGATACATGTTTAGGTGCCTTCTCATTTGCATGTTGAATTTGAGCCCAATATGTTAGTTTCGGGTCTAACCTTACTCCTAACAAATTTTTACCTTCTTTGATGTTATATTTGCAGAGAAGGTTTCAGAGCTAACTTTTTTTGATAGGAGATCAGTCTGAGAGGATATAGCCACTCATCTGTATATATTATGACCAGATTAAAACTTATGTGTGCTTCTAAGTAATATGTCCTGCATGCGATCACTCCAACCATCTTTTCAATTTTAACATGGAACTTACTCTTCCAAGAATCACTTCCCCATGTTCCACTCCTATTGAGACTGCTAGCTTCCTTAGACGCTCGTTAGAGGACTTTGATGAAAATTTGTGGTTGGTCACACCCATTGAATGGGGAGAAGCATAACAAAAAGATTTACCGCTGTTCGTTTGTATAGCGCAATAATTAAAAAATTCGCACAAACGAATTACGTTCATGCTCGATCCATAGTTCTTTCGGCACTGTTCACATTTTGAGTTTTGTGATATCTATGTGTGGAACTTGCATTTGTGAAATACATTTTTTGCATGTGTAAGAAATCCGAATACTGGTCTAGATTCTCATATCGTTTTAAAAAGTATCATATCATCTTTGTAAAGTATCACGGGCAGCCGTGAATGAACTCCGGCAGCTGAAAAGTAGTGTAGGTTCACAAAAATATTAATAAAATTATACTGTATAAAACAGACCTCTTAAATCTCCACATTAATATTCTTTAAATTATTTGCCTTTTTTAATTGAAGTGATTACACTGAAAGAAATGGTGCTAGTAAAATCAACAAATCGGTTCTGTTGTTCTTGACTTAACGGAGATTCGGTGATATTGATCGAATTATGGTTAATTCGACCGAGTTCTTTGTCAAGCGAACAAATTAGTTTAGTCATTTCAACAGAAGAGAAATTGCCGCTCTTAAGTTAACAAAATTCTGTAAAATTGACAGATTCCTAATCAATTTAACTGATTTTTTTGTTAAGACAACTGATCCCACTTGTCATTTCAACAGCAACACACAGTTAATACATGAGCAAATTTCAAAGAGAATTTTACGCTCACTGCGCTCTCTACTTTGTACTTATGACGATGGTACCACTTGTTAAAAAAACACCAAAATAAAAAAAACCATCAAAACGAAAAAACACATAAAATGGGAAAACAATAAAAAACTAGTTTTTCAGTTATCAATACAAAACGAGAAAACCCTCTTTTAAATTTACTGTGCAAAAATTATGAGATACCCGGACACCTATTTATCGGGTACAATTTTGCAACTTCTCGTCTAAGCGAAATGCAAAATTGCGCCCTCTTGTTACAAAAGCTTTGCTTGAACGAACAGAATTTTTCCAAAGCTAGTAACATTTTGTTCAAGTTTTTATGAATTTTCACTCACGTGAACGAATCTAATAACATAATAAAAAAACATCATTTTTTAATGTTGATGGTTCCAGCAAAATAAAAGTTTGAGTTGTTTTGGAAACGTTTCAACTTAAAGTGTTACAAAAATTGAACTTGCCGAATTACATGTAAAGTTACTCCAGTGGTGAATTACCTTCTAGCGATTTGATTATTTACTTTTCTATAACTTACAAGTTCTCTATTTAAAATGTTATGTCAAACATTTATACAAGTTTTGTTCGAAACAATCAAGTGTGGCAACTACATGCGAGAGAAGAAAGAGAGTATGAGCTGAGCTGCAACTGAAAGAATTGAGAATCAGTTTTGTGACTACTATTTTAATTTCTATATTCATATGTATGTATATGTAGCAAGCATGCGTATTTATGTATTCACGTATCTACGCATTTATTTGGTGGCCGCCGTGGTGTGATGGTAGCGTGCTCCGCCTACCACACCGAAGACCCTGAGTTCACACCCCGGGAAAAGCAACATCAAAATTTTAGAAACAAGCTTTCTCAATTAGAAGAAATATTTTCTAAGCAGAGGCGCCCCTCGATAGTGTTACGCAAGCACCCCGAGTGTATTTCTGCCATGAAATGCTGTCAGTGAAAACTCATATGCCTTGCAAATGCCGTTCGGAGTCGGCATAAAACAAGTAGGTCGCGTCCCGCCAATTTGTAAGAAAAATTAAAAAGGAGCACGACGCAAATTGGCAGAGAAGTTCGGCCCAAAATCTCTTCGGAGTTTATAGCGCTTTACATTTATTTATTTATATGGCAACGTAGGTACCTTCATACAAAGCTGTCGCAACAACTTTTTTTGTTCATTTGACTACTAAGACGGTCAATTACGAATCAACGATTTGTGCGCAGTTGATTCAACATCTTGTTGCGATGGATAAAAATTGACAGAAATTTCGGTTAAATTGACCTGTATTTCGGTAGATTTTACCAGTCTTTTTCTTTCAGTGTAATTATTTTTGTAGATCATTAACTTTTTATCGCTTGAAATTTGTTGGGCATCCGAACTAACAACCCTGTTCGCTTGACCAGTTCCTTTGTTCTCGGTATTAAACACAAATCGATATTCAAAATTACCTTTTATTTCAAATTATAGTAAGCATATGTCCGTTTAGCTAACTAACACATTATATCGTGCAACAGTAATGTAGAAAGGACATTCAAATCGCTCTCCATACATACAAATATCGCCTGCATCAAACACTAAGAATGACTAACATCAGCCCAACGGGTGAAGGTGTTGAAAAATCTTTGAATATGCATGCATAATCAGACTGACAATGAGTATTTTAAAATTTTATGACATAATATGCCAAATGAATAGAATTGAGCGACATTTTAGGGGGTGGCAGATGGAAGTGTAACCACTGAACATGAGGTAATCAGTTTGCTTAGGCAAAGTCGAACACAAGCAAAATGAGTTTGAATGCTTAGAATTGCACAGAAGTTGATAAAAGTAAGTAGCTTATTCTGTGTATGTGTGTTTGTTTGTCTGTGTATGATTAAATATGTCTGTGGCATTAGCGCTCCCTTACAACAACGCCTCTAGCTCCGACTGCCTTCACCAAATTTTAGACCAAACAAAATTAAGTAAATGCGAAAGTTTTGTGCAAAATGAGTATGCAAAATGCAAAAACACCACTAAATATGCATAAAGCGTAAGGTGAAGAAGGTAGCAGAGTAATGGGATAAGTAGAATGAAAAGATAAAGTATGCTACTATGTAAAGGGATTTCAAACTGAATGAGCTGAGCAGCCTTCTAAAGGAGGCTTACATAATTTTCTGTTAAGCAAGTTGCAAAAATGTCAGAAAACTATAGGAGTGTGTAACAAGTTTGTATAGTGTGTGTGTTTGCGCGCGTGTGTGTGTTACGAAAAGGAACAATTTGGAGTAGTGTTAGCAAAACTTTACATTTCGAAAAGCGATGGAAATGGACATTACGAATTAGTGCTGAATGATAATTATACACCCAAATGAATAGCTGTAATAGTTGCTTGATTTGTGCCTATGTGTGTATGTGTTTGTGGTACCGTGTATCAGTGGTGTGGGCGAGTGTAGAAAATTTGATTGGGTTTTGGCGGATTTAATATACACGAAGAAAGTCTCGAGAAAAGCTGACATGGATACAATTCATGCTAGTGTAAGTTAATGTGCCTGTATTAGTCGCTGTGTTTGTGTGTGGAAATTTTTGAATTCGTAATAAATGAGATTTGCAGAGTAAAAGGATTTGAGCCAAATTGTATGCAATATGCACACAAACATACGAGCGTTGTCTTTTCTAGCTAACACTTTTAAAATTTCTCCCATACCCACACATCCAAACCTTCAGCTTGTGTTCTAGGGATGCACATTAGGGTGTGACCGTTTCTAAATATTTTTAACTTAGCGCCACCTAATACCATATCTATTTTGATGTTTTTTGGTCATACTAAGATTTCCAAGAAGTAGTCGAACATTTATCCGAATAAGGTGAGTTCATAGCTTTTTTTATATTTGTTTTTATGTGTAAAAATCCTTGCTCACGGCGTAAGCGTAGTGTTTGGAAGTGGTATACTGTAAGATGAATTCATAATGTAAGCATAAGTGTATTCAGACAGCAAGACAAGGAAAGAAAACAGCTTTTTCTAGGTGTGTTTTAAATTTTGATCGATAAAAAAGATTATCGCCTTTTAATCGATTAGTTATCGGCTTGTTATAGAGATGTTATCAAAAAGTTATCGGCGTATTATCCAAAAGTAACCGACTTGCAATCATAAAGTTATCGATTTGTTAACGAAAAGCTATCGATTTTTTATCGTCCTGCTGTCGGAGTCTTACGAATTCACTATTGGCGTGCTATCGAAAAGATATCGATACACTATCAAAATGTTTTCGATTTGTTATCAAAAAATTATTGATTTATGATCGATAACTAAATGATAAAAATTCGCTATTGATGACTAGCCGTAAGTAAAACAATTAGTGGTCGGCATCGGTTGTAGCAATGAAATATTCACAACTAGGTACCTTTATTTTTGGTTCCAAGAAAGCTCTACAAGTATATCTTAATCCACCAACGTGACGTTTTATACGAAGTCATTTTTTGTTTAAAAAATATCATCCTACCCTAATCCAAAAGAAATGTACATAGTTCTGAATAGCTTACTGTCTGACCGCCTTAAAAGTTTACAACAATGTATATTAGTATATTCGAAAGTCCAAAATTAAGTAGGTTAAAAGGATGAGGTCCTACTACTGAGAATGTGTATAAGTATATGTATGCATACTGTGGTGTTGTATTCGTATTGGTGACATTCAAAGTCACAGTGCTGCACTATTGGGCAGAAAACCTACTTTTGTGGATAAAAGAGTGGGAAAAGCAAAGACGGAATGAAAACTAATGTCGGTTTCGTGTACATAAGTATCGATCGCTGAGTGAAGCACACCACCCTATCTCAGTTGCTGTTTTAAAAGCTCCCGTTCGGTATTAGAAGGAAGTACGCCCTTTTTCAGAATTTTATTCAAAAATGTTCCTTTTCAGAATTTGTCTCATAAATGTGCTACCAAATAGTGAATTCAATATTTCTTGAATTAAGGTAGAGCGTGTTTCAAATTATTTCAGATATAGGACATTCTTTAACCGAATTCTGAGGTAAGGCGGTTATGAAACATATCCTGAAATAGAATTTTTTATAAATGTGTTCTAAAATAGAACGCTTTCCAACTGGTAACCGGGATATAAACTCAGAAGTCGATACAGTAAAGCCTTAATTGTCGGCGGTTTTCTTTAATTCCTTCATAGTAGACCACAAAAAGAAGTGGCTTGATTTTATAACAACTTCACCCCTTGATTATATCACCTTTCCTAGTGTCCATCGACGATTGATGTTCATTAGGCTAAGACAGTAATTTCCTTACCTTTTTAAGACTTTTCTTTATCTATATGACTTTTGAGAGGTTCTATCTTCAACTTTCTCCCACTCTCTCGTTCCCACCCCTCTTTTCTTTTCTCTCCTCCATGTCTCCGTTTCCTGTTCCATTTCTTGTCTACCCCCTGCACTTTCTCTATCTGTCCATCTCATTCTCCCTATCCTTCTTTCTTTTCACTGTATTTCTCTTTCTATATCTCCATCTCTCTTTCTCCCCAGCTACCTTTCGGACTTACTCCCCCGCTCCATCAATATCTATCTCTCTATCGTCATCTCTATCTGCGTATCGCTTCCGAAATATTAAATCAGTTCGAAGTCCAGTATATTTCGAGGGTTTAGTTCTCTTTCCATATCTCCATCTCTTTTATCTCTAGCTTCCTTTCGGGCTTCCTCTCCGATCCCACAATCTCTATCTTAGTATCACTTGTGAAATATTATTGTAGGCGAGTTAGAAAAAACCGCATTGCTGAATAATTTATTTTTGCATAGATCGGCCCCTTGCCTGGAAAATTAGTGTTCTAAGAGAACCTCATAATCTATGAGAGCAGCTATCAATGTACACAGTTGCAATAAGTAAATTAAGTCTAACACAGGATCACTCTCTGTGTGTCTTTGAGACTATCTTGGAAATTTTAGCAAAACAGGCTGACAAGCAGGGGGATATAGATTTGCGTGACGCGGAAAACAAAAGAAAAAGCGAAGGAAATGCATACATACTACATAAGCTAGCTGGTTTATGGCACCATTTTAACTAATTCAGCACGTACGTATGAATATAATTTGGTTGAATGCTCTGGCTTTCCGCGTGTTTGAACGTTTGGTTCATAGCGAACACACACACATTTTTTTTTGTTTCAGAAAAAAATTTCTTTCTTATTTAAGTAATTTTAATTTTATTTAAAATGTGTGTACATATGTAATATGGTGGAATGCTCAAGCTGAACTCGTGCTTGGACGTTTGGTTCACAGCAAACACACACACAAAAACTATATTTTTTTTACATAATTCCATTTTTGTGTCAGTAGTTTTGCTAATTAGGTGTAATTTAAAATATATGTAGATTTCTAATATGGTGGAATGCTTTCGCTGAACGTGTGTTTAAACGTAAGTAAAAAATATGTCAATGAACTGATTAGTTTTAGGTTTACTTACTTACTTACTTAATTGGCGCTTAACCGTTTAAACGGTTTTGGCCGTCCAAGAAGGCGTGCCAGTCGCTCCTTCTCTCTGCAAACCGGCGCCAATTGGTTACTCCAAGGGAGTTTAAATCGTTTTCCACCTGGTCCTTCCAACGGAGTGGGGGTCGCCCTCTAACTCTGCTTCCATAGGCGGGTTCCGATAGATTTATAGATCGAAAATGACAGTGCATACATAGTGAGGAGGCATACATTCGCAAACTTGCTTTTTTCACCATGTGAAAGTTTGATTCACAGCGAACACACACACAAACTGTTTAAGTATTTTTGATCTGATTTAACATGAATGCTTGTATGCCACGTGATGAAATGCTCTCGCTGAACGCATGTCTGAAAATCTGATTCACAGCGAACACACGAACAAACTGCGTTTTGCAAGTTGGCACATTTCAATGCCTCTGTTATAAATTTCTTAACATTCTATCAAAACCAAACATTTCACATAGTTAAGATTTGAAATACAAAAAACCATTTCCAAGTCAAAGCTTTCTTTGCGGAGTTATTTCATTAAAAATGCAACCCGACCCACAGTGCGCCAAAACATCAGCACGTTAGACAAACAAAAGTACAAAGTGTCGACGACTATGTAAAATGCAAATTCAAAATAATAAGTACACAATTTTATACAGAAAAGTAATCATATTAAAAACGGGCAAAATCTAATGCACAAAAATTGAGAAAGAGTGCGAATGAAAGCGAGTGGGCGGGCGTTGAGGCAAGTGTGCACATGAAGTAGCCGGATTTAGAAACAGAATTTGTTAGATTTATTTTCTTTTTCGTTATTTCTTTTTCATAATAATTCGCTATGCATTTTTAATTTAAGCATTTTGTAGTTGTTGTTGTTTTTACACTTAATACATATTTATGTATATAATAATTGTAGATATGTATATATGCAGTGTATTAGTATGTGTGTTTATGTTCAGCGAACTATTCGAAGTTCAGTGCTTACTTTTCGGATAGAACATATACATACATACATACTTACATAACTACAGAATATATTGCGTGAACGGAAAGTAGTATAAAAACTAATTTAATTCGAAATTAAAATGGAAATGAAAGTTTTTCGGACAGAATTATGACTTTTTGTAGTGCGTGCTTCTACTATCTTTATTTTCATTAATTTGGTATATATAACAATTTTTTGGATTGTGACCAAAATGACATAATTGTATGGGGGTTTATGAACATATAAATTTATATGGAAATTCAAGTATTAGCAGCTGGAATGAGAATTGAATATGCATGAAATGGAATTAATTAAATTTAGCTGCATAATGGAGAAGGATAGTTTTTTTCAAATTAAATTGAATTGAAATAATGGCATGTTTTTATCAAAAAGACTAGTGTACGCGGCAGACTTTGTTCTACTCAAAAACTGCTCTCCTTTAGTTCGAAAAGTTAACTTCGCTTCCCCTCTTCTCCCTCTTTACCATTCTCGTCTACTTTTTCATATATTATTCTTCATATTATTGTCCATCCCTTATTCTATTGATCTCTCTCCCACTTCCACAGGCACTACAACTCCCACTCCCACCCCTACTCTCTCTGCCACTCCAGCTCTCACTCTTACTCATACTCTCACTGCCGCTCCCATTCCCAATCCCACTAAAACTTGCACCCCACTCGCACCCAACTCGCAAACAAACTACCACTGTCACTCGCACTTCCACTCGCTCCCAATGATACTCCCACTACAAATCTCATTCCCACTCTGACTATAATTCCTACTCTCACTCCCACTCCTAGTTCCACTCTTACTGCAACCCTCACTTCCACTCCCACTGTGCTCCTACTCATATATAGAATTTATATAATAAATATTGTGTAAATTCTTCAAATAATTTTGGAGATAAAGCGAATTAATAGCAAAAACAATGCCAGCTAAGAAATCAAACGGAGAATAACTCTTGCGCACATGTGCCACTTTGGACAAAGTAGGCAATTGAAAAGTAAAGTCCTCTTTCAACCAAACAAAAATCACGCCCTACAAGTCGCTCGTCATACCTGTACTGGTGTATGGCTCGGAATCACGGCTCGTGCCGAGAGTAATTGAGATGGCTCTTGGAGTGTGCGAGAGAAAAGTTCTCTGGAAGATTTATGATCCTGTATTGATGCCAACGACGAGATTAGTAGGTATTATGGTGAGCTGTAAGAACTTTAGTGAACTATGCGACTAAAAACCCAAAGGATTCGCTGCCGAGGTCACGTTATGCGAATGGACGCAGACGCTGCGGCCAAGAAAGTATTTCAGTCGCCAGCACTGTTTGGAAGGAGAGGAAGGATGAGACCTCCATTGGGATGGGAACGGCAGGTGGAGGATGATTTGAACTCCCTTGGCGCACATGATAGGTGTCAGTTATTGTGACTTTTTACGAAACCGCCATGTAGAGCTATCTTGTATATATTTAATCATATTTATTCATTCATTGATTCCTCCACTGTAAAATCGCGTCTTTGCATAATATACCTCTCATTTCCACTTTTTCCAATATTTTATTCACAGTTTTAGTGTTGTTTTACGATGGCGAGCATACAAGTAATTTATTTCATTTTAATTTTATTTTGATGTAGTTTTAAATGCCAGCTGCCACCTCCCCCCGATAGATACCATTCGACAAATGCGCGTTGGCATCATTTACTGACAGTTACGCCGTCAGCAAAACGAATAACCAACCAAGAGAGCGAGTTGCCAACCAACTCAACTTTTGTTGTTTTAATTATTTTTTGTTAAGATATAACAAGTAAGGAAAGCTGAGTTCGGCTGTAACCGAACATTACATACTCAGCAGAGAGCTTTGGAGACAAAATAAGGGAAAATGACCATGTAGGAAAATGCACCTAGGGTATCCCTGGAATGTGTTTGTATGGCATGGGTTTCAAATGGAAGGTATTAAAGAGTATTTTAAAAGGGAGTGTGCCTTAGTTTTAAAGGTGGACGCCTTTTCGAGATATCGCCATAACGGTGGACCAGGGGTGACTCTAGAATGCGTTTGTACGGTATGGGTATTAAATTAAAGGTATTAATGAGGGTATTAAAAGGGAGTGGTGGTTGTTGTATAGGTGGTCGCATTTTCGAAATATCGCCATAAACCGGGGGTGACTCTAGAATGAGTTTGTACGATATGGGTATCAAATTAAAGGTATTAATGAGGGTTTTAAAATTGAAAAAGTAAAAATATGTGAATGCGTTTTCAAGATATCGACCAAAATGTGGACCAGGGTGACCCAGAACATCATCTGTCGGGTACCTCTAATTTATTTATATATGTAATACCACGAGCAGTATTCCTGCCAAGATTCCAAGGACTTTTGATTTCGCCCTGCAGAACTTTTTCATTTTCTTCTACTTGATATGGTAGGTGTCACACCCATTTTACAAAGTTTTTTCTAAAGTTATATTTTGTGTCAATAAACCAATCCAATTACCATGTTTAATCTCTTTTTTCATATTTGGTATAAAATTATGGCATAAGTGGGCGTGGTCATTTTCGGATTTTGGCCATTTTTTATACCAATACAAAGTGAGTTCAGATAAGTACGTGAACTGAGTTTAGTAAAGATATATCGATTTTTGCTCAAGTTATCGTGTTAACGGCCGAGCAGAAGGACAGACGGTTGACTGTGTATAAAATATGGGCGTGGCTGCAACCGATTTCGTCCATTTTCACAGAAAACAGTTATCGTCATAGAATATATGCCCCTACCAAATTTCACAAGGATTGGTAAATTTTTGTTCGACTTATGGCATTAAAAGTATTCTAGACGAATTAAATGAAAAAGGGCAGAGCCACGCCCGTTTTGAAATTTTCTTTTATTTTTGTATTTTGTTGCACCATATCATTACTGGAGTTAAATGTTGACATAATTTACTTATATACTGTAAAGGTATTAAATTTTTTGTTAAAATTTGAATTAAAAAGAATTTTTTTAAAGTGGGCGTGGTCGTCAATCGATTTTGCTAATTTTTAATTAGCATATATATAGTAATAGGAGTAATATTTCTGCCAAATTTCATCATGATGTCTTCAACGACTGCGAAATTACAGCTCGCAAAACTTTTAAATTACCCTCTTTTAAAAGTGGGCGATGCCACGCCCATTGTCTAAAATTTTACTAATTTTCTATTCTGCGTCATAAGGCCAACACACCTACCAAGTTTCATCGCTTTAGCCCTCTTTGGTAATGAATTATCGCACTTTTTAAGTTTTTCGAAATATTCGATATCGAAAAAGTGGGCGTGGTTGTAGTCCGATTTCGTTCATTTTAAACAGCGATCTGAGATGAGCGCCGAGGAACCTACATACCAAATTTCATCAAGATACCTCAAAATTTACTAAAGTTATCGCGTTTACGGACGGCCGGACGGACATGGCTAAATGAATTTCTTTTTCCGCCCAGATCATTTTGATATATAGAAGTCTATATCTATCTCGATTAGTTTATGCCGTTACGGATTACCGTTATGCGAACACAGTTAGTATACTCTGTGAGCTCTGCTCAGCTGAGTATAAAAAAGTAATAGTTGTTGTTGTTGTTATAATTGCTTTACCAGTTATAGTATTGCTATTGTTGGCAAAGTCAGTTGATATTTTGTCTGTTGTTGTTGTTATCATTTTGTTTTAGTTGCTTGAATGAAATGTTGCTCATATCGTGTTTTTATTGCTGTTGTTGTTATAATTAATATGTTATTGTTTTAGTTGTTCAGCTGCGATTCGCGAATGGCAAATTGTGCTTTTAACCAACCACAAAACGTTTTCGAAGGTCTTCGCAATGACCACAGCAACCGCGATAGTGAGCTAGTATTTATGTGTATATGTGTGTGTATTTACATGCTCGTTTGTATGTATGAATGTGCTCAAAAAGCTTTCTGAACAACAAATAGCAACAATAGTAGCAATAATAAATAAAATACTAAGAATAAGGAAAAATATAAAACAGCAGCCGGTAGCCAACGCTGGACAGATAAACAATTGTACTCATATACAAACATACATACATACAAGCAGCTGAAAATATTTACATACACAAATATGCAAAAAAATAAACTGCAATAACAAAACAACAAAATTCTCAGGTAGCGACATAACAAATACAACAATCTGCCGGATGCTGAACTTTGTGGGGCTGAAAACGAATTTATGTTGGTTAACTGAAGGTGGCGCGCGGACGCGAAGTCTTCTGTGTAGCTTTGTATGTGCCTGTTGTAGGGAAAATACAGTTTGTTGACTCGAGGAAAAGTTTTTTGAAAATTGACAATCTACAACAAATATAAATAAATAGAATTAATATAAAGGAATAGCAGATAAAAACATTGACATCTTGTTATTTTTTAACCGTCATCAGAACTTTTATAGAGCTTATTTGTGGGTTGGCGACGCATATATTCCGCCGTCAGTGATATAAGTATCAGACTCTTTCTCTCGCCCGCTTCAATTCACTACTTAAGCATACTCCCTTTGTTTCGAGATCGCAAGTATTATTCCTGCAAGAAGTTCGTTCGATCTTAAAGCTTCCGCTGGATTTTATAGTACAGCTTTCATGGATAACAGTTTTAAGCCAGCAACATTAGCTGCTGCCCAGCGGGTTAGGGGGCTTTGAATATACCCGCGGTAGGTATACCTGTCTTAATAGGAGACTAAAATACCAAATTTATTCAAGGGATTGTGTAGCGCAACCCTCTCAAGGGGTTGCCAGTGCAATATATATCTTCTCCAACCTAATTATCAACCTCACCTACCCGTGGCGAATCCTTTTTCATTCACAGCCGTGGCTCTGGCGACGCCGAACTCCTGATGGATCTAGGGGGCGGTAGGTCGGTATTTCCTAGAAGGTTTCATGCGGTCATACCAAATCGTTCCCGAGATGGTCGGGCTAGTACCTTTATGGTGCTTGTTACAGGAACTTACCGGATCTGCATCCGACAAGGGACCATCTAGATCGATAACACTCCCTAAGACCTTCGGGGAGTGTCATCATCGCTGCAAAAACAATAAATAGGCCTCTTTATTCCTCCATTGCGTCATTGCATTGGTCGGTGATCACATGGGAAACATCTAACTTTTAGAGGCTGCCCGACACTCTTTATGTTACTAATTGTTTTTTTCAGCTCAATTTAAACCCACGTTGTCTGCAGTAGCAAACCGCAGGAAGGATAAATCTATTGAGTTAGGTACAAATAGCTTAGGTACATTTTGAAGCACAGGTTTAAGTCAACTAGAGATGCTGATGGCTAACAATTATAAATATCAGGTGCCGAAGATTGCGCTCACTGAGCAGGTGTATGTGAGGTTGGAGTGTTTGTGTTTTAGCTGCCATAAAATAGTTATACATCTATAAATCTAATGTTTATACTCAGCTGAGCAGAGCTCACAGAGTATATTAACTTTGTTCGCATAACGGTAATCCGTAACGGCATAAACTAATCGAGATAGATATAGACTTCTATATATCAAAATGATCTGGGTGACAAAAGAAATTCATTTAGCCATGTCCGTCCGTCCGTCTGTCCGTCCGTCTTTAAACACGATAACTTGAGTAAATTTTGAGGTATCTGGATGAAATTTCGTATGTAGGTTCCTGTGCGCTCATCTCAGATCGCTATTTAAAATGAACGAAATTGGACTACAACCACGGCCACTTTTTCGATATCGAAAATTTCGAAAAACCGAAAAAGTGCGATAATTCATTACCAAAGACGGGTAAAGCGATGAAATTTGGTAGTTGGGTTAACCTTATGACGAACTATAGAAAACTAGTAAAATTTTGGACAATGGGCGTGTCACCGCCCACTTTTAATGCAAGGTATTTAAAAGTTTTGCAAGCTGTAATTTCGCAGTCGTTAAAGATATCATGGTGAAATATGGCAGGCACGTTGCTCCTATTACTGTATGTGCGCTAACTAAAAATTAGCAAAATCGGTTGACGAACATGCCCACTTTTAAAAAATATTTTTTTAAGTCAAATTTGAACAAAAAATTTAAAATCTTTACAGTATATAAGTAAATTATGCCAACATTCAACTCCAGTAATGATATGGTGCAACCAAATACAAAAATAAAAGAAAAATTCAAAATGGGCGTGGCTCCGCCCTTTTTCATTTAATTCGTCTAGAATACTTTAAAGGCCATACATAAATCGAACTAAAATTTACCAATCCTTGTGAAATTTGGTGTGTGCATAGATTCTATGACGATAACTGTTTTCTGTGAAAATGGGCGAAATCGGTTGAAGCCACGCCCAGTTTTTATACACAGTCAACCCGTCTGTCCGTCTGCTCGGCCGTTAACACGATAACTTGAGCAAAAATAGATATATCTTAACTAAACTTAGTTCACGTACTTATCTGAACTAACTTTATCTTGGTATAAAAAATGGCCAAAATCCGACTATGACCACGCCCACTTTTGCGATATCGAAAATTACGAAAAATGAAAAAATGCCATAATTCCGTACCAAATATGAAAAAAGAGATGAAACATGGTAATTGGATTGGCAAAATGTAACTTTAGAAAAAACTTTGTAAAATGGGTGTGACACCTACCATATTAAGTAGAAGAAAATGGAAAAGTTCTGCAGGGCGAAATCAAAAGCCCTTGGAATCTAGGAAGGAATACTGTTCGTGGTATTACATAGATAAATAAATTAGCGATACCCGACAGATGATGTTCGGGGTCACTCTGATCCACATATCGGTCGATATCTCGAAAACGCCTTCACATATACAACTAAGGGCCACTACCTTTTAAAACCCCCATTAATACCTTTAATTTGGTACCCATATCGTCCAAACACATTCTAGAGTCACCCCTGGTCCACCCTTATTGCGATATCTCGCAAAGGCGTCCACCTATGGAACTAAGGCACACTACGTTTTAAATAATCATTAACGCCTTTCATTTGATACACATGTCATACAAACACAGTCCAGGGTAACCCTAGGTTCATTTTGCTAAATGGTGATTTTCCCTTATTTTGTCTCCAAAGCTCTCAGCTGAGTATGTACTGTTCGGTTACACCCGAACTTAACCTTCCTTACTTGTTTTAAATTAACTAGAGCTCGGGCTTTTCGCTGAAGCTGACAACTAATGCTTTTTTTACCAGCTTAAATTGGTAGGCGAATTATTATAGACAAGTTATTGGTTTGTTAGCGGCCGGTAATCCACGAGTCATCGACTTTTTATAATATTCTTATCGGCATGTTATCGAATGATTGCAGCTGTGTTATAGCTTTTATACTGATGTTATATCGTTTTTTTTTTTGTTTTATAACAAAACGATGCATCGCCATTAAAAAATCGATACCACTCCGATAACAATCCATAATTTTTGATAAGAAATCTAAAAGTTTGTTTTGAATCATCGATACATTTTTGATAACAAATAGATATTTTACCGATAATAAAGTGGTGTTACTCTGACAGCTAATCAACAACCTCTATATAACAAATCATTTTTGGGAATAAATCGATAAATTTTCGACAAAAATCGATAATTTTTTTATAACTTTTTGATAACAAATTGGTAAATTTTTGATACAAAATAGATACACTCAGAAAAAAAACTTACCTAAAATGAGGAAAACATTTCCTATATTTTTTTTTTAATTAGGGAAAATTTAAATTTAACTATTAAAAATTACTTATGTGACTGTGAAGTTGAGCACCAGGACTAGGTAGCTCTAACAGTTAGGTTAGGTTGAACTAGTGGGTCCATAAAGACATAGACTAAATGTGGTCATAGTGTTACCAGAATTTGTTTGATGACCAAATTAAAGAACACCAATTAGGTACCACGACTAATGTTGTTAAATAACTTCATGCGCTTGGCAATGACCAGAACATTTCTAGAATCTAGCTTATTTGTTGCCACGAGACCTGGCAACTCTGCTGTCCCTGGTAGCTAGAGACTTTACCTTGCGAGCACATGATACGAATATAGATCGTGCTCAACCGTTTCTTCCTGTAACCCGCACTGTCACATCTGCTGCTACTGTCGAGACCTAACTTTGCTTTTTTCTTTCCTTTTTTTTTAAGTTTACTCTCTTTAGATAGATATGAGCCACTTCGCGATTCTAACATTGTAGGGTTTGCGTACGATCTTGGAATATTTGCAGCCCCGCGTTGCTGTACACGCTTTTCCTGTCTTCTTTTGATTTCTGCCAAACGGATTATGACGTCCGCCGTCGCCTTCTTTGACAACTCATCGGCGTTTTCGTTACCTTTTATATCTTTATGACCGGGAACCTGGTATACATGTACGGTCCGGCTAATGCTTATTTGCATTCCAGGACACTTCTTGATGGAGTACTATGTGCATTCATTGCCTGGATCGCCGCCTGACTATTAGTATGAGTATACTTCGACGCGACTGCAGCTTAACCACGCTACCATAGATACAGTTACACAATTTATTTTTTTGAGTGTATATTCTTAAATTAAATAAATGCTAATTGCATCCACAACAACAACAGAAAATATTCATAAGATACGAACAACAATCCGATAAATTTAGAAAATTTTAGTTTGAAAAATGTTTTTAATTAAAAATAATACAAAATTTTAAACAAAATAGAAATTTGCATATTTAAACATAAATTCAAATGACACAACAATATATACAAACACGTAAGTGTATGTATGTATGTATATATGAACGCAGTGCAAATGCAAATTCATAAAAAGGCGTATATAGTTAACATATAAATTGGATATACAAACTAGCTCTTTAGTTATAAGTATAAGCGCATATACATTTATACAAATTTATAAACATAAATGCAATTAAGTGATGAGAAGACTTAAAACTTTTGACATGTAATCCTGGCTAGAAGGCTACTACAATTGGCTCAACTGTGATAGTTGTATGTATGCTTGTATGTGTGCCACTGAATGTGGGTGGTCTTGGTACAAATGGCACTGAGTAGAATGATGTACTTCCGAATGTCTTTCCATTATGTCCAAATGCTTAGCACCGGTGAGATGCCTGATTGTGGAGGAGCTGATGAAACGGTCACTTGTCACACCGTTCCCCACAGACTTTGCGCATGCACATGTACAGGCATACAAATACACACTGCAAAGGAAATTATTATTATATATGGGGTATTCCATCCCATTTCGACCAATTTTGAACCCGATCCCTTTAGAATTGGCTGAAAGTTTTACTTCTTTTTCTAGCTTACGAAAGACGTTTTTCAGAAGTTTTTCAAATTTTTTCATCCAGCTCAAAAAAAGTTATGAATTTTTAAGAAAACACCGTTTTTGTTTTCAAAATGCTATAACTTTTTCAAAAATTGACCGTTTGGGATCGTTTTTTTCAAAATATTTAAAACTTATTTTGAGTTGGAAAACGGTGTTTTTTTCAAAATGCT
This sequence comes from Eurosta solidaginis, assembly GCF_040869045.1. Classification (NCBI taxonomy): domain Eukaryota; kingdom Metazoa; phylum Arthropoda; class Insecta; order Diptera; family Tephritidae; genus Eurosta; species Eurosta solidaginis. The sequence continues at coordinate 17,613,751 of NC_090321.1, forward strand.
ACAACTTTTTCAAAAATTGACTGTTTGGGATCATTTTTTTTTTTTTTTTTTTTAAATATATTTTTAAATGTACTTTTCGGAAAAAATACAAAAAAAATTGTAAAGTTTTTTTTTCAATTAAATAAAAAAAAAAAAAAAAATCTCGGCCCACTCCGGGATTAGTGAGGATGATTGCAGAATTAATCAATTTTTTATGAGAAAAAAAGGGCGAAATTCGAAAAATCTCGAAAAACTGAAAAATTACAAAAAAAAAACTTTAAAAATTTTTTTGAATTTTTTCCGAAAAGTACATTAAAAAAAAATTAAAAAAAAAAGATCCCAAACGGTCAATTTTTGAAAAATGTATAGCATTTTGGAAACAAAAACGGTGTTTTTTTTAAATTTCATAACTTTTTTTGAGTTGGATGAAAAAAGTTGAAAAACTTCTGAAAAACGTCTTTCGTAAGCTAGAAAAAGAAGAAAAACTTTCAGCCAATTCTAAAGGGGTCGGGTTCAAAATTGGTCGAAATGGGATGGAATACCCCATATATATACATATATGCAAGTACGTGAGGATGTTTCTTGTTGTAAAAGCAACCGAAAAGCAAATAATATGGCAGAGGAAATGCAAACGAAACAACAGGAACAACAAAACGATATTGCCAGTTGTCGTTGACAATGTACAGCAGCAGCAGCAGTAGCAGCTATAAAAACAACAACAACAAACGCACACCATAAAGTGAGGTATGAAAACAAAAATGTGAGAATGCAGCTTCCTGCTGCAGCAGATTTATAAGATTATATATAAATATTTTGTTTATGTATGTGTTGGTATTTAAGTATGCGTGTGGTAGGCGTACACAATAGCACTAAGCACTTGCAATAACAACAATAAAAAACAATAGCAAATAGCAATAATAATAAATGCACAACTAAGTAGATACTAAATACTTATGCAATATGCAAGTTGGCCAAAGCGTAGGCATGAAAATAAGTCTAATCTTTGTTGTTGTTATGGATTTTAGTTGTTGTTCCTGTTGTTGTTTTTTCAACTTACGTATCTGTCTCTTCAGCTGCTACTGCTGCTGTTGCTGTTTTTGTTTTACTATTCCAGCTATTTCCTTGTGGCCAGCCGAGTCTGTGCACAAAATTAAGAACTGCTGCAGCGACAACAGTGCTTGCCACCACAACAACAACAACAACAGCAGCAGATGTTGCAAAGGTTCTGTTTTATGCACAAAATGGCAAATGATGAAGGGCATGTATGTTGAATTTGTTGTTGTGCTTGTTAGCTTTTGTTGCAGTTGTGTAATTTGCATAAAACATTATTTTGCATTAAATGCAGTTACGCAGTTTTATTGTATTGCAGACGTACATAGATATATGGACGCAAAAATACATATGTATATAAGTATATTAGAATGGGTCGATTTATAAACCGATATCGCGCCATCGATTTTTCGGTAGGAATTGGGCTCAGGAAAAAAAGTTCCACTACGCACACCCAAAAAAATGATTTTCGAGCCTGCGAAATTAAATTTTTTTGACTTTTTCTCGACTTTGATTTTTAAGGTTTTTTTTCATGGCCTACTAAAAAATTTTCAAAAAACTTTTATCGACAACGTTTTTAGCGTACATTTTTGGGTCGGACAGGGTATACATATGAACATTTTTTTTAGTCGGTCATGAAAAAAACCTTAAAAATCAAAGTCGAAAAAAGTCAAAAAAATGAAATTTCGTAGGCTCGAAAATTATTTTTTTGGGTATGCGTAGCGGAACTTTTTTTTCTGAGCCCAAATCCTATCGAAAAATCGATGGCACGATATGGGTTAACTTTCAAATCGACCCACCCTAATGTATATATATATAGATGTTATATTCTAGATTGTATTTATAATTTCTATTTACGTTAACGCATTTGTTGCTTTTAAGGAAGATTTACGTTGCGCCGAGCACTACTTAGAAGGTTTTATGGAGAGTTATCGATGTTGATAGCCCTTTCCTAGGTGTACATCAGGTATGTTCTTTGAATCTTGTACGTTGCCGCTCTCGACGGCCTAGTACATATGCCACTTGCTACTTCTAGATTTGACATTTGTGTCATTCCGTATTAATGGAGTATTAGCCTGGTAAGCGCAATGCATGAGCACAAAACACTTCCCAAGGCAGCCGGTTCTATGTACCGGAGCGACTCGGGATTTTTCCCGACCAAGGGCCGTCATTTCAGTGTAACTCCATTTAATTTGTTGAGTCCCAGCACAAAGCGTGCTCGAACGTTTCCTCCTCCAACCCGCACTTCCCTAATCTGCTATCACTGACTAGGTCGAATAAAAATATGTAGGCAATCTTTGAATAAAGCAAGTTTTATACACATCGTCTAGTAGTGCTCTGGATTGCAAGGAATTATTGGAAGAACTTCGCTCAGGTCGGACCATAATCTGTACTCGGTTCCCGCTCGTTGAGGGTTGGAAGGTAATGCAAAGGCCGAAGAAGGGAGCAGCACACGATGAATCGACGGAAACGTTCCAATCAATTTATTACAAATCAAAAGGAGCGAAGAGTTTCATATGATCCATCAAGTAGGAAAGGCGTGGACAGAAGTGCGACGCTGCAAAATTTCTAAAATTACGTACATAAGAATCCTAGCATATTAAACTCACAAAGTTGCTGACGTCTATGAAGAAAGAAAATTCAAGGCTCACGATAGGCATACTAACTGGACACTGCCTTCTGGTGTCACATGCTTATAAGTGAGGGCTTGCCAGCAGATGTACGATGTGGGGGCTGCAGGAAAAAAATGGTTGAGTATTGTCTGTGTCCTGCGCTCGCCAGGTCAAGGCTTCAACTATTAGGGGCAACAGAGTTGCCAGATCTCGCGGCAGCAATAAAGCTAGGTTCTAGAAAACTTCTAGTATTTGCGAAGAGGACGGAGGAGTTATCCTATAACATAAGTTCTGGCACCTTATAGGGGTTTTTCGTTTGGTCGTCAAACAAATTCTAGTAACAATATGTACCCATTCAGTCTATGAGAGGTCTTTATTTACCGGCCAGTTATACCTAACTTATATGAAACTGGTATCCTTTTTCTTGTAAATTGGTTTAAATGTTTGTGAAAAAAAACACAAGAACATGGACAGGTTTCTTCTCTAGACTTTTCCAAAATGCATCCAAATAAGTTCAATGGTTTTAAAATTTTTCTCCATTGAAAATAGAGGCAACATATTGTAACAAATTCAGTGCAATTCTGCTTATTTGCAACCTTCTACTAACATTCGTATCGCTAAACTGTTGAATAAATAATTCCAATATTCAATAATACAAAATGGTCTTTATTAGAGTACTTCACAATAACACTTATACTTCGCAACAAATAGCGTGCTTAAATCAAACTGAATACATATTACTCAGCTTTCGCTGATTTTATACTCTTCGGTTTCCTCGTTGGCATATTTCTAGGCGTTTCGCCTTCTAAAATTTACTAGTTCGTTGAAGATTGCATACTTTTGTGAGTATCTCAGAAATATACATGTGTATGTGTGAGAACTACTGTGCTGATGATTGCCTACTTTCGCGAGTATCTCTCGCTGCTGTATGTACTTATTCGTAGACATAATGATTGATTTGTTTATGTAGATACAAGTGACTGCTTAGTATCGGCTTAGAGATGATACTAACCCTTAGTGTTGCTAATATTCGGCACAATATGCATATATGGGTGAGCATAGATATAATTGAAACGAACATTCTATTAATCTTTGAAATCTACTTCACTAATTAATTATCCGCTTAAGTATCGACCACAAACAATATTTCAGCATTAATCCGCAGCATTTTTAATTCATTACAAATCAGCAAACTACAATCGTTTAATTTTCTTCAGAATTTTTTTAAATTCAAATTGCATGCCAATGGCGGAAAAGTGGAGCAAATTTCTCATGCTTTTTTGTGTCTGTAGATTGACTCTTAATTTAATGTCATTTATGTCACGCATGCGCAATGCATACCTCTATGTAGAAGTGCACTTTTCCGACGAATGTATTGCCCACGCAGCGCGCACACCCCCAAACTCAGCTACCAATCTCAAAGTCAAACAAAAAATTATTTTCCATTCGCATATCTTAGTTTAATGTTAATGCGCATGCGCCTATCGCTCGACGTTTATCCGGAATTTGTTTACTGGCGATTGCAATTTTCGCGTCGCGCCATTGTAATTGCCAAGAGCACAGTGGTTGGTGTAGCTGCATGCTGGTGGTTGCACAGCTGTTGTCGTTGCGTAGCTGACAGATTCGTGTTCCACATTTTTACCTCATTTATAGCAAATTAACCGTTAGAGTCATTTAAGTCTCTCGCGTTTGTCTCCCTCATCTTAGCTTGACTGCAAAGCATATTATTATAGGTATTTGTTGTTGTTGTTGCTTATGTTAGTGCACAATTGTTGTTGATGCCATTAACCCATTCATGGCTGCAAAACAGCAAATCATGTAAATTTAATTGAACATTTAACCAAATTAAATGCGCATTTTATTGTCTTTCAGTGCGGGTTTTTTTTCTAAAATTGTTCCACTAGTTTTTTTTTTAAATTTTGAAAGCAGATCATTTAGCCGCTAATGTAGATTAACGACTAGCAATGTGTACATTTGTACTGTTGTAAATAGTACGCAAAACTTGTACACTGAGAGAAACTGTAAGACACAAAATCCAGAGTGTTAAGGAGACCGTACCTATAAACTGATTTGTAGCCGGGGGTAAATTCGGCAACAAGTGAAAAAAACTTCTTCGGAAGTAACGATGACCTAACCTGCTATAACGGATCGTAATTTTCCCCATATTTATTACCAGATTGGTAGTCGTCTTCAAGACAAATTTATTTCGCTCCGTTTAGCATGGAGTATTAAATGGTCAAGTATAAAACAATGAACAAAAAGCTTGGGATTATAGAAAAAAATTGCATTACAAGCCGCGACAGAAGATAAAAGATAAGAGGATTCGAACATGTGAAGCAAGGGAAGTATGGAGTCAGTGAGCTCGGTGAGAGGGTAGTCTGCGAGCCAGCTCGTAGAAATTGAGTTGAGAAGGGAATGATACTGGGAGGGAATAAAATCTCTCTTATAATACTGGGTAGCTTTGGAGGCCGTAGTTGGCCCAACTGTCCACGAGAGTGAGTAGATAACATGAGCGCTGGATGCAATGGAAACAGCCGAAGGCAATTGCTGACAAGAAAGAAGGTTAAAAAATCGTTTTGGACGTATTCGGGCTTGTACCAGAATTTGCTGATTCCGCAGCGCCGCGGATTTATTCTGGCTTCCTCGGAAGTTCTAGAAAAAATTGACGCTGTTACTCCGGTTTTCCTCGAGAAGATAAACCAGACGCACAGCTGCTTAAATGGCTTAAAATATTCAAGCTTTAGGTATGCCTGTCGTAAGAGGCGCCTTCAATCCACAGCCACAGAGGTTCGAGGCATAAACAAAAGGAAATCAAGAACTCCCGGCATCCGCAAGCCATCCTTAACCTTCGAGAGTGCGACTCTGAAATGGGTAAAAGGGAGCTGCTACAAACGTCTTTATACAAGGCACAAGCGCACGGTTTCAAGTGGTAGCTAGAGCGTTGATCCGGAGCACGTGCTGATTCTGTCAGAAAGCGAGTGCAACGATGCGGCATTGGAAAGAGCTTCGAGTAACTCAGTCCAACGGCGTGCTACATTCTCCAAGTAAACAAATATTATGGTATAGTAGAAGCTTGAAAATATAGTCTTATTAATTTGCCGCAGGCAGAGAGACCCTACAACAGTCGTAATGCGCTAGAAGAATAGGAAGTTGAAAGGAACTTCAAGAACTTGAAATAAGCGGCAAAGCGGAATATCTAGGCGTAATAGCAGTGACTTTGATGGATAAAAGCAGCGCAATATCGCTTCTTAGATTAACTTACTATGCAGTTCGAAGCCATTGAACACACTCTTCCGAGCTACTGGAAAGGGTTTTTTCGATATGTCGCTAATAAAGGAGCCATGACTCTTATATGGCTATGGAAAGATAGTTGGAGCTGCATTAAAGAGAAGAGAATACTTTTACTCTGTATGCTGTTTAATAAGAACCAATTTGCTAGAACTAAACAGGTGACCCCTGAGGAAGCTACTAAGTGTGAGGAAACGTTGAGTTAAACAAATGACGAATATTATTATTTTTTTTTTTTAATTTAGTTACGCAATGGGCCAAAATAGCCCAATTCTGACTTCAACCGTAAATTTTTCGGTGCAAATTTTCTCAGTGTCAACAGCAGAAACCATCTCCTTAAATAGTCACATACGTGCGCTAGTTTGCCCTACTTTACAGAAAACTGTCGCTAAGTAATTTTTTTGTTTTTTTTTGTTTATGCCTTTGTTTTTGTAGTCTCAAATTACACCTGACACCAACTGGTCGCGCTGCCACAATGGTCGTCGTATTTAATTTATCACTGCGTGAGCTACATTAAAAAAATTCAAATCGTTAGCTTAAGCGAAAGGCGAATCCTCAAGCGCGAAAAATAAACGAATAAGCAAAAATGCTAACAAAAAGCGTGCAAAATAAACAAAAATAACAAGTTTTATACGCGACATGTGAAAAGCTTAGTGAAAAATTTATGTAGTTGCACATTGAGCTTAAATCGTCGATGCACTAAAATTGATAAGCCACTGAGATGGTTAATAAAAGTTGCATCAATTGAGCCACATACTAACTCAACTAACGCCACTAGCGAAGCCCCCTACGTTGTTTATACATATGTATATGCTGCATACTTTTTTTATTGTTTCATGCGAAATTAAAAAACACAAGTAAGGAAGGCTAAGTTCGGGTGTAACCGAACATTACATACTCAGCTGAGAGCTTTGGAGACAAAATAAGAGAAAATCACCATGTAGGAAAATGAACCTAGGGTAACCCTGGAATGTGTTTATATGACATGGGTATCAAATGGAAGGTATTAAAGAGTATTTTAAAAGGGAGTCGGCCATAGTTCTAAAGGTGGACCAGGGGTGACTCTAGAATGTGTTTGTACGATATAGGTATGAAATGAATGGTGTTAATGAGTATTTTAAAAGGGAATGGGCCTCAGTTCTATATGTGGACGCTTTTTCCAGATATCGCCATATAGGTGGACCGGGGGTGACTCTATAATATGTTTGTACGATATGGGTATCAAATTAAAGGTGTTAATGAGGGTTTTAAAAGGAAATGACCCTTAGTTGTATATGTGAAGGCGTTTTCGAGATATCGACCAAAATGTGGACCAGGGTGACCCAGAATATCATCTGTCGTGTACCGCTAATCTATTTATATATGTCATACCACGAACAGTATTCCTGCCAAAATTCCAAGGGCTTTTGATTGCGCCCTGCAAAACTTTTTCATTTTTTCTACTTAATATGGTAGGTGTCACAACCATTTTACAAAGTTGTTTCTAAAGTTATTTTTTGCGTCAATAAACCAATCAAATTACCATGTTTCATCCTTTTTTTCATATTTGGTATAGAATTATGGCATTTTTTTCATTTTTCGTAATTTTCGATTTCGAAAAAGTGGGCGCGGTTATAGTCGGATTTCGGCCATTTTTGTACCAAGATAAAGTGAGTTCATATAAGTACGCGAACTGAGTTTATATAGGTTTTATATCGGTTTTTGCTCAAGTTATCGTTTTAACGGCCGAGAGGAAGGACACACGGACGACTGTGTATAAAAACTGGGCGTGGCTTCAACCGATTTCGCCCATTTTCACAGAAAACAGTTAACGCCATAAAATCTATGCCCCTACCAAATTTCAAAAGGATTGGTTAATTTTTGTTCGACTTATGGCGTTAAAAGTATCCTAGACAAATTAAATGAAAAAGTGCGCAGCCACGCCCATTTTGAAATTTTCTTTTATTTTTGTATTTTGTTGCACCATATCATTACTGGAGTTGAATGTTGACATAATTTACTTATTTATATACAGTAAAGATATTAAATTTTTTGTTAAAATTTGACTTTAAAAAAAAATTTTTTTAAGTGGGCGTGTTCTTCATCCGATTTTTCTAATTTTTATATATCACATATATAGTAATAGTAGTAACGTTCCTGCCAAATTTCATCATGATATCTTCAATGACTGCCAAATTACAGCTTGCAAAACTTTTAAATTACCTTCTTTTAAAAGTGGGCGGTGCCACGCCCATTGTCCAAAATTTTACTAATTTTCTATTCTGCGTCATAAGGTCAACCCACCTACCAAGTTTCATCGCTTTATCCGTCTTTGGAAATGAATTATCGCATTTTTTCGGTTTTTCGAAATTTTCGATATCGAAAAAGTGGGCGTGGTTATAGTCCTATAATGTTCATTTTAAATAGCGATCTGAGATGAGTGCCCAGGAACCTACGTGCCAAATTTCATCAAGATTCCTCAAAATTTACTCAAGTTATCGTGTTAACGGGCAGACGGACGGACGGACATGGCTCAATCAAATTTTTTTTCGTTACTGATGATTTTGATATATGGAAATCTATATCTATCTCGATTCCTTTATACCTGTACAACCAACCGTTATCCAATCAAAGTTAATATACTCTGTGAGCTCTGCTCAACTGAGTATAAAAATGCTTTACATACACACACAGACACATTTTTGGTGCTGTCCATTTTAAGATCATGCGATTTTCCATTGATATCGCTTGCATCAAACAACAACATCTGTATCAGCAGCAGCAACAGTTTTCGTCTAATGATCTTGATTACCGTTGACCAAATGAGTGCGACAAGTATTCGAGTGTTCGCTAAGCTATTTGCAGGCATTCGTGTGCGCTTTTTTTGGTAATTATAATGTGCGAACACAAACTGCTTTGGCTGGGTGTTGGCATAGGTCAACGAGGAAATCGGCGTGATTGGATTTTGTTTAATATTAGATTATATAAGAAAAGGCATAGTTTGTATTAGATTGATCACTTTGGAGATTTGCAAGTTTCACAGACTGAAAAATATCAAATATTGCTGCTTCTAACCAAACTGTTTTTGTAAAAATCGTTTTCCTTGGCTTGAGTTTTTCATTATGTCCATTTCCTTGAGATGATTTCGCTATGATTTTAGCAGTGTCTCCAAATAAATTTGTTTCGGTAAAGTTTCGAGACAGACTTCGACATCATTATGGAAATATTCATGAAATGGTGCCAAAGTAGCCCAAAAATATACGATGTAGTTCCAGCCCCGTCAAAATTGTATCGAAGTCCGTCAATCCTTTACGCATTGACAAAGGTGACACTTAGCTCAATATTCGTTAATATGCATGTCCCCTCCCCACTTAACTAAAGATATTCCGAAAATGTTGTCGAAGTACTCTCGAAATTAAACTGAACCAAATTTATTTAGCGATAGTTATAAAACTATTCTGAAATCTACTCAGAGTCGTACAGAAATGATCTGCAAAATAGCCCTTAAAACGTCCTGGAAATAATTAGAAAAAACTCCCAAAACTATACCAAAATAGCCTAGAAATTATACGAAAATAGACCTGAAATATTTTGAAATGTTCCTAAAATAGTTCCTGAATTTATTCCGATAATAACAGCGAAATGATCCTATAGTCTAATGCGAAACCGCATACCTTTCCACACAAACTTTGTCAAAGTTGTAATGATTTGATTACACGCTCAAAGGTAAAGGGTGGAAAGAAAGGATCCCTGTTTAAAAAATAAAAGAATAAACGCGAAGCAATCCGAAAACCGAAGCAAAATAAAAAGTAATCGCATAATAATCCAGATATAGTCCCAAAACGTTTCGAAGGCAATTAGGAAATCTTAGACAGTCTCGAAAGCAATCTCGAATCAGTTCCAAAAGTAATCGCAATATTATAGGGCAAATAGACCCGAAACAATTCAGAGATTGTCCCAAAAAGTTCCAAATAGTAGCGTATCGATATCGAAAATAATATCCCAACATCCCGAAGCTGTTCCGAAATTAATTAAAAATCTTCCGAAAAACAAACCATGACATGAGCCTAAATACGTTTCATAGATGGTACTGAAATGGTGCTGATATGATCGTCAACAGTTTTGATTTACTTTCACGTCACATCTTTTGAACTTTGCTTCCCTATTGATAACTACTGGAAGTATGAGGAAAATGTTACGTAACATTGCATACTTTAAGGCGCGTATTATAAACCACCTTTTAGTGTTAGCGATTGGCAGAACCAGTCAGCTGGTTGGCTGCCGTCTTTCCACTTCAAAAACATATTTGAAACTTAACAGGAGGAAGAAGCTTTATATCATTTCTGAACACAAAATGAGATATTTTCATTTACGGAAATATAAGGGAATATGAGGTAAACATTACGTAACATTGTATGCTTTTAGGCGCATATTAAATACAACTTTTACTGATAGCATTTTGCTGAGTCTGAGGGCACCGCGGCGACTCTGTGCTCTGTTTAAAATATGTTTGAAACTTATTAGCAAGTATAAGTTTGATATAATTTCTGATCACGGAACGAGATAGTTATCAAACTTCACATACGGTTTGCCATCATAATTTCAACGTCGCTACAATCATTGAATAATAGAGAATCGTTTAAAGAAATTACCAATTCAAATCTTAAAAATCACATAGGTATGGAGTTGAGTCTCATGTGGAAGCAACAGCTGATTTTTTTTTTTCTTATTTTGCAAATACTTGGAAAGGATTATTAATAATAAATATCAAAGCGTATCTATATCCAATTCGCTTTGTTTTTGTCTTATTAAAAATGCATAGGAATAATAATGAGCAACAGAAAACAATAAACCAAAATGCCAAATGAGATGAGACAATGCAAAAGAAGAAAATCACAAAACAGTGGTAACCAATAGCTGCTCAGAGGAAGGAAGAAGAGGCTAAGTAATTTGCGGAGTCGGAGTCTAAGCTAACAATAAGAACTCTTTCACTGCATGCTATTTGCTTGTCTGTTGTTATTGCTTTTTGTTTCTGCTATTTATTGCATTAAAATGCATGCAATATCGAACGTTTTGCAGATAGAAAATACTTTCGCATCGAACTGAAATGAGCTGAAACGAGTTGAGTTCAGTTGATTTGTGTTAAGTTGAGCGCCAACAATTCCAGCGGCAAGCACAACAACAAACAAATGTAATTGATGGATTACCGAAACATACATATATAATACATATTAGACTGGCGCGAAAAACAAAGATTCTAAGATCGCCACTAAATTTGAAGCTCGAGATTCCTTTCCAATTTGCGTTATGCTCCTTTTTATTTTTACCACCACCCCACGGCGGCCGCCGTATGCAGAGTTGAAAAGGACATTGGAAGAAATTATAAAGCTTTTCAAGATAGATAATTGTTGAGGATTGCACTGCGACCATCAGCACCTCATCCAATCCGACTATCCTGATGAAGCCTATTAGTTCTCTTGGTTTGAGGGTTTGAATAAAGAAACACTCTAGTCATGGCCCGCTCAAAAGCATGGCCCTACGTCTTGAGCTTACGCAGGATATGTTCCACCGTCACCGCTGAACGCGTGGAACCAACAGGCGTCACTCAATTGTATGCCCAATTTACGCAGGTGGCTGGTGAGTCTGTAATGTCCTTTAAGTATAGCTGTAAACTTTTCGAAAGGCCTATGTCTGCCCTGAAGCGATTTGTACTATAGCCTCCTAATAATAGCTTAGATTTTGTCAAACCAGGCGCATTGCGCTAATGCTCTTCTGTCTTTTCGCTCTCTTCTAGCAGTAAACATCCCATTATTTCCTGTAGACCAATTGGCAGAAGTGGCTCAGGACAAATGGGATGCCTCCACTCCCCTTTGGTCTGGGACACAAGGCAGCAGTGCACCATTGTGAGTTCCTAGTTGGTTTAGCTTTTATACGCACTCCATGACTAATGCTGGCTTTATTTTGAAAATTGAAATTGCCTCGAGTGTGGCTTGTCTGTCGTTTAGTATATTGACGGCTTCTTTGGAATATCCTCTTTGAAGGTTCCGCTTGGAAGACTGACTTATGGCGTACACTTCCACTTGAAATGTAGTATACCCGAGACTCCCATAAGAAATGATATTCTGGCCCTGAGTCCAAAGACTCCGCTCAAATCCGTTCTGATGTTTTATAGCCATCCGTATGCCATACAATCTTGTGTCTGGCTATGTTCTATGTAATCTTGTGTACCAGTTCTATGTTATATCTTAACTAAAAGACCACCTGCTTGAAGATATCATCTCTCAGGAGTTGAGAGATTGGGATTTTATATCTAAGGAGTTGAGATGTTAAAATTTTCTCTCTAAATTCCTTAATTTTTCGGGATGAGAGAGACTTCACTTGGATGACTGCTGTATCGCTTTGTGAAGAGCAGTTAGGTGGTCGAGGATGAGCTCTATTTTCTGTTGTGCGGCATGTACCCATGTACGCGCCCGGATGCATACACACGCTACACGTATGGTCTGGTAGGTCTCTTCTACAGATGAAAGGGATGATGTCCGTCTGTGATGGGTTGATGTTAAGCTTCGAGATTCTTTCAACATAAGCTACAAATCTAGGACGGTCTTTTTCACTTGTTCTTTTTTATTTTTTTGCAGTCTAATACAACATACTACATACCACTTATATATACTGCAAGAAAAAATTGCTTGCCATACTAAGTAGAGACAAGTAAGTTTGTAGTCAGAACAAAAACAGAGGAAAAGCACACTCTTTAGCTTCGAGCCATGTGAAGGATACTTGAAGCGCCACAGAGTACCTCTAAGCATACGCCATCCTATGCGTCATGTCATTGTCGACGTACGACAAAATGTTGTTGATGCTGCTGCCTATGCTGATAATCGTGTTACTGATGCTAATGTTGGTTATGTTAATCATTTGATATATACAGTATTGAGCAATAAAATTGCAAAGCCAAAGTTGTGAATGAACAGTATTTTCAAAGAATTATCAACCTACCGAAAAGGAACTCAAAAAACCAAAGAGTGCCAGGGAAAAGGCGCTCTCGTTTAACATATATAAAAAAAGTGTGCCAAGTCTTATTTATAAACAAAAGTTTAAAATACCAATTAAAGGCTTCAGATAGACTGCTTATTCTGCTTTTCTAAGAAGGGCCTCCTTTTTTGAAAACTGCTTAAAGTGTCACGATATTGTTCCAAATGGCATAATTCCAAGGAAAGCAGGTGACCTTATGTTACAATATAAGAGGTAAGATAGTCGCAACTTTTTTCTTGGTATTTTGCTCCTAGGAAACATTGGCTGTTATCTTTTATCCGGTTGTTATCTTTCTCCGGTAAAGTTTTATATTTTTTAGTTACACTAAAGCTGCTGTTAGGGCTCAACGTCGAACAATTTTCGAGATGGCAGCCGAGATAAGGTGATACACCACTCTACGGTCAGGCGGTCGTCCCGTAAAATCAGCGCCTTCTTTTGTCTTTCGAATCACTGAACTGCCGACTAAAGAAACTCAAATGTTTTGTATATAAAATGCTCCTTATTTACCGCTAAGGGAAGCAGAACTTCACAACGTATTCGCGTAATTCACTTCCAACTGATACACTCTTTCTAAGACTGTGCTACTTATTTACTCTCAGTTGCTTTGCTCGCCTATTTTTCCCATGGTTTAGACTTTTCGCAAAAAGCCTTCTCGAATAGTTGCTTTTTTACTTTTCTCTTACCTCTGTATATTTATTATCTATTTTTTTCTACATATATGTGTGCGTAATGTCGTCTATGCTCTAAGCTGCTGTAAACGTGTGTGCGTATTTATTTGTTGCCTTTCATATACTCATTCACCACAATATTAAATTTATTACCGCTTCTGTGTCTCTTTGGTCAGCTTAATAAAACTTCGTTGTGTTCTTGTCTAAATTTTTCTCAAACGAGTTAAGTGTGTTAGCTGATTAGTTAGCTCTTACACTGAAAGAAAAACACTGGTAAAATAAAACGAAGTTTCTGTCAATTTTTATCCATCGCAACAAGATGTTTAATCAACTGCGCACAAATCGTTAATTCGTAATTGACCATTTTAGTAGTCAAATGAACAAAAACAGTTTTTGCGACAGCTTTGTACGAAAGTACCTATGTTGCGGCATTTGCAAGGTAGGTGAGTTTTCACTGAGATCTTTTCATGGCAGAAATACACTCGGAATGCTTGCCGAACAGTGCCGACGGGCGACCCCGCTTAGGAAAATTTTCTTATAATTAAAAAACCTTATTTCTAAAATTTGTATGTTGTTTTGCCCGGGGTGTGAACCCAGGATCTTCGTTGTGGTAGGCGGAGCACGCTACCATCACACCATAGCGGCCGCCATATACATACGTAAATATGTGCATGCTCATAATACACAGCATACATAAATACAAAGTAGAAGCGCAGTGAGCGTAAAATTCTCTTTGAAATTTGCTCATGTATTGACTGTTGATGGCTGTTGAAATGACCAGTGAAATCAGTTGTGTTAACAAAAAATCAGTTCGATTGATTAGGAATCTGTCAATTTTACAGAATTTTGTTAACTTAATAGCGACAATTTCTCTTCTGTTGAAATGACTAAACTAATTTGTTCGCTTGACAAAGAATTCGGTCGAATTAACCATAATTCGATCAATTTCACCGAATCTCCGTTAAGTCAAGAACAACAGAACCGATTTTTTGATTTTACTAGCATCATTTCTTTCAGTGTAAGCTAAACTTAAGCGTTAAAGTATTGTTTCCGTTTAAAAAAGTTGAACTTTTTTAAAAGTTTCAAACTATGAAATAAAAATCCAATGCTAAAGTTATGCAGATCATGTAAATTTTTGGAATTTCATACTGCTGCTTTTTTGGGAAACACTGTAGCCTCTCATATAAAAGTGCGCG